>NC_084922.1:44627896-44930926 GCF_958298935.1 Phragmites australis | reverse complement strand
ATGCCTCTTATATGATCAAGAGAAACCACCGTGTTAAAGTGGTTGCTCTTTATATTGGTCCCCACATAAAAGATATAGTTGTCAAAAGGAATGTGTTAGTACCAAAGGTGCTTGTGACTAACGTTAAATGATCCAAACAAATTTGAGTACCTAAAATGAAGGTATAACTTTGTTTTTTAGGCATACTCCTCCGGTGGATCAAGTTGGTTCATCGATAGTGGATGTACAAATCACATGACCGGATAAAAGAGTATGTTCTCATCTTTTGAAGAAGATGGAGGACCACATGAAAACATCATCTTTGGTAATGATGGAAAAGGAGAGGCAATAGGTTTAGGTAAAATTGTCATTTCCAATGATCACTCTATTTCAAATGTTTTATTAGTCAAGTCTCTTAATTATAATTTATTATCTGTGTCACAATTATGTGAAATGAGTTACAATTGTCTTTTTACTAATGAGGGTGTGGTCGTCTCTAGAAGGGAAGACGACTCAACAGCTTTTACCGGTAAGTTGAAAGGTAAATTTTATCTTGTTGATTTCTCAACGGATGAAATGAAGCCTAAAACTTGCTTGATTGCTAAGTCTAGCATGGGTTGGCTATGGTATCGCCGACTAGCGCAGTTTGGCATGAGGAATTTGTCCAAACTTCAAAAGGAAGAGCACATCTTAGGACTAACAAATGTTTCTTTTAAAAAAAATAGAATTTGTAGTGTTTGTCAAGCGAGAAAATAAGTCGGAGCACCTCACCCTGCCAAGAACGTGATGACAACTACAAGACCATTAGAGCTTCTCCATATGGACTTATTTGGACCGATTGCCTACATAAGTATTGATGGTAACAAATATGATTTGGTTATTATTGATGACTATACTCGTTTCACTTGGATATTCTTTTTGAATGACAAAAGTGAAATACAAGCTATATTCAAAAAATTTGTAAGAAGAGCCCAAAATGAGTTTGAAGTGAAGATCAAAAGGGTGAGAAGCGACAACAAAAACGAGTTCAAGAATATACAAGTCGAAGAGTTTCTTGATGAAGAAGGGATCAAGTACGAATTCTCGGCACCCTACTCCCCTCAACAAAATGGGGTTGTCGAGAGGAACCATAGGACTCTAATTGAGTCAGCAAGAACAATGTTTGATGAATACAAGGTATCAGATCAATTTTGGGCGGAAGCAATCAACACCGCATGCCATGCCATCAACCAGTTGTATCTCCATAAGATCTTGAACAAGACCGCTTATGAGCCCCTAATCGGTAACAAACCGAATGTTTCTTACTTTAAAGTCTTTTGTAACAAATGCTTTATTTTGAATAAGAAAGCAAAGAGTTTTAAATTTGCTCTTAAAGTAGATGAAGGCTTTATGCTTTGTTATGGATCAAATGCCTACGCCTATCGTGTTTTCAACAAAACCTCCGGTTGTGTTGAAATTACATGGGACGTGACATTTGATGAGTCTAACGGCTCACAGGTGGAGCAAGTTGATCCTAATGTGTTAGGTGATGAAGAAATTCCAAACGAAGCAATCAAGAAGATGACAATTGGTGAAATCAAGCCTCTAGAACCACAAAAGCAACAAGTGACTCAAAATGATTAAGCTCAACCATCTTCATCAATGCAAATGGAGCCATCAACATCAATTCAAGATCAAGGTGAAAATCAACCTCAAGACCAAAATCAAGCCTATGATAACTCCAATAAATTCTTAGATGATAAAGTGGAAGACATTCAACCTCAATCTCAAGTGCCACACCCACGTGTTCATCAAAGCATCCAAAGAAATCACCCGGTGGATAACATACTTGGTGATATACAAAAGGGGTAACTACTCGCTCAAGAATTGCAATTTTTTTGTGAATATTACTCTTTTATTTTCTCTTTGGAGCCTTTAAAGGTAGAAAAAGCTCTTGAAGATTTGGATTGGGTGATGGCAATGCAAGAGGAGTTAAACAACTTCAAAACGAATGAAGTCAGGTCCTTAGTGGAAAGATCGAAACAAAACGTAATAGGCACAAAATAGGTTTTCTGCAACAAACAAGACGAGAACAAGATCGTGACAAGGAACAAGGTAAGGTTGGTTGCTCAAGGCTTCACGCAAATTGAAGGTTTGGATTTTAATGAGACTTTTGCTCCCGTAGCTAGACTTGAGTCAATTCGCATATTATTAGCTTATGCTACTCACCATGATTTTAAGTTATACCAAATGGACGTGAAGAGTGCATTTCTTAATAGATCAATCTACGAATTGGTATATGTGGAGCAACCACCCGGATTTGAAGATCCCAAGTATCTTTCATATGTCTATAAACTCCATAAAGCGCTATATGGGTTAAAGCAAGCACCAAAAGCATGATATGAATGTCTTAAGGATTTTCTTGTTAAAAAGTGTTCCGAAATAGGCAAAACTGATTCTACTTTTTTTTACTAAAAATGTTGATGATGATTTTTTCGTTTGCCAAATATATGTCGATGATATTATATTTGGTTCTACTAATTAACAATTTTGTGAAGAATTTAGTAGGATTATGGCAAAAAGGTTTGAGATGTCAATGATGGGAGAATTGAAATTCTTTCTTGGATTTCAAATCAAACAACTCAAGAAAGGAACTTTTATTTGTCAAACAAAATATATCAAAGACATGCTCAAGAAATTTGATATGAAGAATGCCAAACCCATCAAGACACTCATGCAAGCCAATGGTCATCTCGATCTCGACGAAGATGGCAAAAGCATGGATCAAAAGGTATATCGCTCCATTATAGGTTTTTTACTTTATCTTTGTACATCTGGGTCCGATATTATGCTTAGTGTGTGCATGTGTGCAAGATTTCAATCCGCTCCAAAAGAGTACCATTTAGTGGCCGTTAAGAGGATTCTTCGATATTTAGTTCATACACCTTACCTTGGCTTATGGTATCCTAAAGGGTCATCCTTCGACCTTATCGGCTATTCGGATTCCAATTATGCTAGTTACAAAGTGGATAGGAAGAGCACCTTGGGGACTTGCCAATTATTGGGTAGGTCATTGGTGTCTTGGTCTTCAAAGAAACAAAACTCCGTAGCCCTATCCACCGCCGAAGCTGAATTTGTTGCCGTGGGAGCTTGTTGTGCTCAACTCCTATGGATGAGGCAAACCTTGAGACATTATGGTCACAACATGACCAAAGTCTCACTTTTGTGTGACAATGAGAGTGCCATCAAAATAGCTAACAACCCCGCGCAACACTCAACAACCAAACACATAGATATTAGACATCATTTCTTGAGAGACCATGCAACTAAAGGGGATATCGACATTCGCCATGTGAGAACTGAAAGACAACTAGCCGATATCCTCACAAAGCTACTAGACGAGCAAAGGTTTTACGAGTTGAGAAGTGAATTAAATATCCTAGATTCTCGCAACGTGGCTTGAACTGTTGCATGCATTTCATTGTTATAGTGTTATAGCTTTCGTAGCTAGGAGTTTGCAAAAATTGCATTTTGTGTGCTATTTTTCAAAATATTTCATTCTTTAATCTTTCGATCATAACAAGCTGATCAGAAGTGGTAAAATAGTCTTAAATGTCCAACTATTCATTTCCCAAAAATTCCCCTCGAATCTCAGCAAAATCCTCCAATCCTGTCACAGTTCCAGGTGCTGGAATGTCCGGTTTTCACCGGAGTATCCGGTACCTGACATTGTTCACATATTCGCTGAGTTCTGTCTAGATTCCAGAACCCAGAATGTCCGGTCTTCACCAGAGTATCCGGTAAACTGTCAGGTCCGGAGTCTCCGGTCTATACCGGAGTCTCCGGGCTCTCCAGACTTTTTATCCCTATCCTACCCGAATAGTTATTCTTCCCCTTCACATATATCCTCTTTCAACCTCTCTCTTCACAAGCAATCCCCTTCGACGATTTTCAAGAGTGACCAAGGATTTTTGTCATCTCTTATCATTTCTCTCTCAAATCCAAGGTCGGAATCTCCGGACTCTCCTGTACATCGATTCTCCGAGGACTTTTGCCATAAAAAGGTACTTTTTCGAAAAATCTCTCGATCTATCAATGCCTTTCTCTAGAATCGATTTCCTGTGGTAGACTTGCTCAATATCCTTCTTAGAACTCATTGCACCAAGAGATTCACCTTTTATTGGCTGAATCCCTCAAACCCTAAGGTTTTGGATCAGCTTCGGGCTGTTCGGAGTATCCTCCGGCCCCTGTCAACCTTTCTGAAATAGCCCAGTCTTGATGCAAATCTTGTTGTATCTCAAATCTATCTCTCTCGTGTATCTCAGGAATCTCAATATGGGAGAAGATAGATATGTGCAAGGTCACACCTTCGAGAGAAAGAAAAAGCAGAGGAGTGATCTTCGTGCACAAGAGCAAAGTGCTCCGCCATAATCAGAGGACAGTGATAGTGGGCATGCAAGCGGTGAGCGCATTTGGAAAGTGGTGAAGAAAGTGAAGTCACCCCAAGCCATCGGACGTGGTATTCGTCTTGAAGAAGGAACAATTGATGCAAGGTCTCAAAGAACAAATGTTGGTCTAGGCAGAACAAAGAGTCAAGTGGGTAGAGGTCGAGAATCTGGAAGAGGAAGGGGATCAGCTCCAGTGACAGCGGGAAGAGGAAGAGGAACCTTGCCATCTCGAGAAGAGAGAGGCAAGGGTATTGCATGGGGAGCAGCTCTAGGTCTCCTGATGATGACTTTGAAGAAGAGCATGAGGAGGAGCGAGAAGAGAATACTATGATAGGCCCACTGAAGCTTCACAGGCCTATCAAAACAGCTTCACCTTTTGAAACCCCAAGGCAAACTGTCAACTACATGAAACATGTTTCGAAGGTAAATTCCGAGAGGCATGTAAATCCCTATGAGTATGAGAAAAACGTCATTGATTATCGCTTTTGGAATGACTTCCAATCGGATTTCTATGAGATAGTCATTCTTACCAAGAAGAAACCCATAACTCACATGCAGTGGATTGATTGGGATTATATGGCACAAAAGAATGATTCTGTTTTTAATGAGGTCATAGCTGCCTGCGAGCACAAGAAAGTGAAGAACATCGTGGCATTTAAATATGATTGGAGTGGAGAAGTGATAGCACAATTCTATACCACTGTTTGGTTTGATGGAGCAGAAAATCCCTCCATGTACTAGATGACAGAGGGAGAGCAATATAAAGTAAGTTTTAGAGCTTTTGCTCACCACTTTAGGTTTGATACTCGTGACACCCACAAAGATCAGATTCATAACGAGCATCAACTCACTCTGGAAGAATTGGGTTTCATGTATCTAAATCATGGAAGGGTTGAATTTGAAAAACTTACTGGGGTGAGGCCCTTTCTATAGGTGTTTGAACTCTCTTTTTCGGCTCACTTTGGCACCCAAGAGCGGAGATGCCACCATGGTGCAAAGTATTTCGAGAAATCTTCTTGCTGCAATGTCCAATGACCATGCACCGTTCAGTGTTGCATACTTTTTTTGGGAAAAGATCGTCTTTACTTCCAAATCTCTTGTCAAGAGCTATGGATACGCTCCTTATATAATGTCCATCATTGAGAGAATATCCAAGAAGACATTTGTCAAAGAGATCAAACATGAGCCCTATCGTATGAGGCCTCTGAACATTAAGGCTCCCTCTCCATCGCCATCTCCACCTCGTGTTCCCCCGAACACTAGAAAGATTGTTTCAAGATGTGCTCCACCACGAGGATCATCCTTTTATCAAGAGTGCTCTCAAGGAAATATTCAACGTGTGCACTCACAATGCCGCACAGATTAAAGAGAAGATTGTCAGATTAAGGAAGATGGAGAAGTGCCAAAAAGCCATGTATGCTTCCATGAATCTTCAGCCGCCCTGCTCTCCCATTGCTTCAGACGAAGCAGAAAGTGCACATGTTGAGTTTGAAAATCCTTGGGCTTAGTATGATGAAGCCCAAGCGGCTGCAGAAAGCTCCCAAGCACAGCATGATGATGATACCTCCGATGCAGAAGACGTCCCTGGAGCAAGTTCTTCTCATAATGATGACAACGATGGAAGCGTGGATGATGACGACAGAGATGAAATCTATGAGGAAAGCAATGATTAGCTTCTCTCCTCTTTTTGGTGCTTGATGCCAAAGGGGGAGAGATGTCAGTTTATTTTTTTAGCTTTGTAATTTTTTCTTTTCATCTCCGTTGGACATTAAGACATATGTGTTATTTGTGATGAATTATGTGATGTGTTTAAAATTTGTAAGATATTTTATGTTAGTATGATGCTTGTTAAGTTTGTCTAGTTATGATTATTTATAGATTGAGTGATATATATCTTGTCATATGCATCATGAATACTATTGTATACACAAACTTGTATCCCATGGATCCTAGGATATAGGGGGAGCTCTTGCAAAATTTTCTTATAAATATGTGCATTTGAGCTCAACTCGATTCTCAATCAATGCACACATTTAGGGAGGAGCTCACCATATATTCTAGAATTCAAAATCTTTTAATTCAGCTATCTCTTGTAAGTTTTAATCGTGTTGTCATCAATCACCAAAAGGGGGGAGATTGAAAGTGCATCTAGGCTTCCTAAGTGGGTTTTAGCTTATTGATAATAAAATGATTAAGGGACTAACATGTTTATTGAAGCTATGAACATGTTTTAATCTCATTGGTGAAGATACACGACGTTGACCTTCCTTTTAAAAGAAAAGAAAAGCGGTTTATAGTACTCAATAGGATTTAATTTGTTTTATCTTTGAAATTGAGTCTAGGAAAGCCGTACTATCAAGAAGGATGCAATTGTCAGCTTTGATGTTGTCTCAACACTCAAAGTAACCTTTAGAACCAATAGTTGAGAGACACATTCACCCACGGACACCGGAAAAAATAGGCAGAATGTTCTGAGTCCGGAGTCTCCGGTGTTCACCGGATACTCCGGTACTCGGTGTTTTAGGCCGGAGTCTCCGAGTGAAACTCCACCAGAGAGTCTCGGTTCCGAATTATTTTTTAATTGTCCGGAGTCTCCGGTGTTCACCGGATACTCCGGTACTTGGTGAAATTGGCCGAAGTCTCCGAGAAAGTCTCCAGCAGAGAGTCTCGGTTAAACTTTTAATTTTAAAAGACCGGAGTCTCCGAGTGAGACTCCGCCAGAGAGTCTCGGTTAGCATTTAATTTAAATGACCAGAGTTTTCGGTGTTCACCGCATACTCCGATACCTGGAGAGGCCGGAGAGTCCGGCAAATCTCCGGACTATTTCTTTGAGGTGACTAAGTCCCACCAGGAGACTCCGGTGTTCACCGGATACTCCGGGCAGTTCAACAGAACCGTAACAGTTAGTTCTGACACTGTTCTGAGCCTGTTTTGGATTTCAGGCCGGAAACTCCGGTGTTCATCGGATACTCCGGGTTAGGTGAGTCAGAACAGTAACGACTAATTTTTGAGAGTCAACTATGTATACCCCCATACCCCCTAGCATTGAATACTTACTGTTGCTGCTGAGCTACACTTTGAAAAAGCTTCCTAAGAGCATTCAAGAGTCCTCCAAATATCTCTAGTGTTTAGCTTTACGCCAAAATTGAGAGATAGTGTTTGGAAGAGTAATTGAATTGTTGAGCATTGAGTTCGTCATCAAGCACTCATTTGTGATCTTTTCTCTTGTAGCCTTGTGCTCCTAGACGGCAAGTCGTCGCCCGTAGAGCACCCAAGAATTGTGGAGTGTCACGGGAAGTTTGTAATCGTCATTGATTTGAGTAAGAAAACCTAACTTGATCTTTGTGGTCGCTAGGAGAGAATAGGGTTGAAAAAAACCTGGCTCTTTATGAGCTCCTCAACGAAGACGTAGGTATTTCTTTGTGAGGTGGCCGAACTTCGGGATAAATTCTTGTTTTCTTATTTTATGCAAGCTTTACATTGTTGTAATTTTGGGATTTTTCCCAAAGGGTGGTCGTGAGAGAAAGCGAAAACGAGGGGATAAGATTTGCCCGATTCGACCACGCGAGAACATCTATATCCACTTCAGCCTGTAGTTATGGAGAGGTCACGTGCGCCATCATTGTGAGGAAGAAATGGCTGGAAAAGAGTGGCGCTTATAAGGAGCTCAATGGCTGATATGTTGGACGCCAGAAGCAGCATCTAGATTGGCTAAACTACCTTCATGTAGACAGACGTAGAAAAATTTTAAATAAAATTTATAAAAATATATATCCATTTAAAAAAATAATGATATTTTTAGAATTTTTCATCACTATTTCGATATTATTTTAAATTTTAAACGTATTAGAACATAATATTTTTATTTTAAATCTATCACCCGTTAGCAAAGCAACCGATCACTCTGTCACCTTTTTCAATGAATAACAAGAGTATAGATTTATATATTTTTTAAAACAGACATATATATTTATAATTTTTAATTTTAAAAATTCTCTGTTTACTTAAAAAATAGATTATAGTACTCACACCTACCTGCCTCCACGCTCTATCCCCCTCTCTCTCTCTCTCCTAACCCAATTCGACTCAAGCCGCCTCGCCTCCTCACCTGCTGCGGTGCTGTCTGCTTTTGTGTTGTCTCCCTCTCCCACCTCCGCCTCCCTTCACGAGATCTCCCAATCTTCATTGGCGCCCTCCTCCTCCTGCTAAACCTAGCCCCGCCCTGCTGCTGCCCCAAACTCCTGGGAGAGGAAGCGTGACTGCGGCGGCCATGGCGACAGATCGGGAGAAGGAGCGTGAGGCGGAGTTGGAGAGCGCAATGTACACCAATTGCCTCCTCGGCCTCGATCCCGCCGCCCTCACCCCCCCCTCCTCCCCCACCACCTGCGTCGGCCTCTTCCGCCACTCCAACCCCCGCCGCGGCGAGCAGCTCCTCTACTTCCTCCTCTCCTCCCTCCATGGCCCCGCCTAGCCCGCTATGGCACGCCCACAATCCGCTCCTTCATTAATTTTTTTTTCTTCTGTTCCCCTTACTTGTGTTTGGGGGGATTTTAGGGCTTCCCTGACCTTTGATTTGGTTCGGTTCGGCTTAACGCAGGACTTCAACAAGGTCTGGCTGATCTTCAACTCCGTGTAGTCCAGGGAGTTGATGAAGGTGAGATTCTGCAGTTTGTTTCACTTTTTTTTATTAGTTGGTGCGATGTTTTGACCTTGGTTAGGCCTCTGCTGATGGTTGGTTGCTTAGATCGTACAAGGGATCATCAGTGACCTGGAGCAGCAGGGGACGCCTGCCGTGGAGCAACTCCAGGGTCTCATCGCTTGCCACATGCTGCGGGCCGAGGTCAGTGGACTAGACTGGGCTGCATTTGGTTTTCGTCGGTTGGGGATATGCTCAAGGTGTTGTGGCACTTGCAGTAGAATGCAATGTAGCTTGTTTGGATTCGTGCAAACATGTGAACCGGTTTGAAATTTAGAATCTGCTGAAACAATCTGCGAGATAGATTGCTTCTATCCAAGTACATGGCTGCTTTCAGATGTTATGTCATGCTGATTGTATCATTTCCACAACCAATATAGCCTTTACTTATCTGTAGTCAAAGCTAGAGAAGTTTGACTGTATGTTCTCATTGCAATTCTAAACTAAGCCTAAGTCGGCTTGTATTGTATATATCCCAGGATTTAATACAGGTTAGGGTGTTCTTAATACTCATTGGCTAACTAGATAAGATCCGTGGCCTTTTTTTGAGTAATGCAGCTTGAAATTAACAAACGAATTTAATCTTGCTCTCCTTCACATTCTGCCCTTGCTCCTGGCGAGGTATGCAAATTTTCAGCTCTCGGGCATTTAATTAGTATAAAAAAGTTCGACAAACGCAGACCAGAGATCGGGCCACGCGGACACAGGTCATGGTCAACAAGCAGACAGACCGACCCATATGACTGAATCGATATTTAAGCCGGGATGGCCGCGCCAAGCCGAGTTTTTTTTTTTTTTTTTGCGAAAGGGGGAATTATATTAAAAAGTAGCACAGTGCATCCCGACCATTTTACAGAGACCAACCTAGAACAACCAGAAATTACAAATGTAACAACCAGCTTCCAGGTTGACCTCATCGTCGTCCTCGCTACCAGCCGTCGGTGATGAGCGCTGGAGCCAGGCCTTGGATCTGCTGCATGAGCCAACGCTTGGGACCTCTGCCTGGGCATATCGATCTCATTGAACGAGCGTCGGCTGTCGACATCGTCGTTGTTGAAGATCAGCCGCCACCGGCCACGAAACGATGACCGGAATATCGTTCCGCCGTTGCCGACATCATCAGCAACCCGGAACTGCAACCCGTCGATGGGGATGCCAGTCTCCCACCCCTTCCGCAACAAGGTAGGAAAAACAAATCTCCCTCCCTTACACAAGGAGGAGACAACCTAACCTCCAGAGAGTAGCCAAGAACGAACCATCGCTGCCGCCATCGTCGTTGTTGGCGTCGCTCTGGAGGAACAAAATCCTCTCTAGATCTTCCCCGAAAAGATGACCATCAGCCGGTACACCTTTGGGAAGGAACCAGGAGAGGAAAGATAGGCTCACACTATCGTCGCCAGAGATGTCGGGGAAGCTCGCGCCGTAGTCGGAGACGAAGCAGAGGAAACAAAAGGACCTACACGTCACTGCCGCCATGGGCAACTGGAATCTTAACCTACCTAATACTAGGCTAGAAGTATTGGGTATGTACACCGCCAAGCCGAGTTCGATCTGTGACGGGTGCATGCAAGCCACGGCAGTATATGGTACGTGAATTATGCATGCCATTAAATAACAAGCATAGCGATGTATGGGCCTTCATCAGATAAGAAAATGAAAAAAAGAAACCAATCGAATAAAAACTGTTGATTTGTCCATGTCAGGTATACAGGGGACGGATTAATTTAGCTTATTTTTAATGCAAAAGTTGCTTTCAAAACCAAAGGAGTGAAAAATAATAAAAGCAACATAGCTTGATTGATCTATTTATGCGATAAGAGAACACTAACGAACTAAATGGAACTAAGTTGCTTTCAAAACTAATGGGAAAACAATTAAAGCAAGGGCGCTCAATCGAGTTATTTATTTGATAAGAAAACCAAGGATAAGGCTATCTAGTGAATGAAACGATTAAATAAGATTGCAGCATGTGGTAGTACACGTGAAGTTAGCGCCAAACCTGCAACAACATATTGAACGGATAGCCTGATTCTGACTTTGATGGCTGCTGGCTAATTGCCGTCCGCCTTGACACTATACCCGACGATTCCTACAGCATTGGCAATGGCACTTCACTCCCAGAACGCATGCTGAAAACCAATAAACATTGATCTTCCACGTACTAACCATATTCTGTAGGCTGTAGCCTTATAGGAGCTAGCTTACGACTTTAACCTTGGTGACTGAAAAGGTACCAAGCCACTCCCAATACCCCACCTTGACTTTAAATGCATGTTTATGTAGGATAAAAATGTGATGTGACAAATAATGGAGAAAAAAATGAGCTATTGCCTTATAGAAGAAAAAAGCTAGGCTGGAAGATCCAAGAAACAAGAAAATATGCATTAGGGAATAGATAATGTCTTCGGTACATATTCTCGCATTTATCTATTAGTCATATAAATCTGTTTAGATACAAGCTATAGACATTATGCATTTGAAGATTGTTTATCATCATGTAAGTCTTGTATTATCTCTTTTCTAAGAAATATCACTGGACATCATGCATTAGGAGTGGCCTAAGCGTCGCAAAATACATTATTGAGCAGCCTTGGACATAAGTCAACATTAGTTAGTTCTGACAAAAAATTCTGTGAAAGTCAATGGTGATAACTGGAGCTACAAAACTCCACACTAAGGACATAAGCTCTATTGCATACAGCTGAATCAGTCAAAAAACATAGAAGGAGCAAGGAAGACAAACCCCCAAAAAATCCCAAGCCTCTTGCAGAGGGATGCCAGGATACTCCGACCAAAAATGTAGAGACGGCAAAATAACTCAAAAACCTGTGGTGTATTACCAGTCGCTAATGACTCATTTTGTAAAGTCGTTGGTCTCTCTCCATCCAATGGTGATATGAACGATATAAATGTTTGGAAATGTTGTCCTTACCTTAGTATATATTGCCTTCATATGACACTGGGTTCAGAGAAATTATTGTTAAGGAAAAACAAATTGGAGATGCCCTATCTTGATTATGAAATCTAATGATGATAGCTAGCACTACGAATCTCCTATGTACACAGTAATGCAACATGTCACATCACAAATGAACCTTAGATGATTAACTAACCAAGTTGTCAATCATTACTGGCTAGCTGTTATACCTATCCAGACTGATAAACATACAATGTGACTCTAATATTACCTGCCACATTGAACTGTAAGATATAGATTAAGTTTGGTTGACACACAAATGCAAAAGTGGTGGCCAAGGTTTGGCGAGAGTACAAACATGGTAACATTCTAGTAAGTCTATTCAAGAAAACTGAAACTTAAATTTTACCATCAGACCAACAGCAATAGCACACATCATATCAGAGGTACCCATCAAGCTATCAGAAATCTGAAAGCCAGTAGCACTGACAAATCTACGGATCTTACGCCAGGATGAGTGTTTTGGGTCATGGTTGGTTCCATGCCCACCTTTGCCCAGCCTTGTCAGTGGGCAAGGAGATCCTTGTTTTTGGATTCTCTCAAAAGCATGGAAATCTCTTATTCAGCCTCCGCAGATTATAATACATATATTGTCCTGTGCTTAACTAAACATCATGTGGATAAAAAGAATCTGGAATGCAAAGATATACAGCTAATCATAAGTACGTTTACTAACTGCCACAATCATCCAGTAAATGAAAAGTACAAAGATCAGCAAAAGCATCCTCATAGTCTGCTGATGTCAATTGTGTCCAAGCGTAAGTCAAGGACCAACGCAAATGATTACAATCAGTGAGTGCTAAGTGCTAACCACTAACTTCATAGATTCTAGTAACCCATCATCCATGTGTTAGTCCCCACTCCCCAGTTAGCCTGATTTCCCATTATTCCACTAGCGGTGTGAATCAGTTATCTTTATGAATCTTGTCATGCAATTGCATACAATAATACAGTCAGATTTGCTATCTAGCATTCAAGTAGCCTGTACTGGTCAAACTTGATAAAAATTTGCGCTATCTCCCAAGTCCCAACAGTGACATGTATTTGTCACAACCTCAGCTGTCACATTCAAATCAAAGAAATAATCCATGGCCTTTCCCAGATATATACATCCATTGAATAGAGCACAGAAATGTAGTTTTTTTTTTATAACAAAACCTATCCACCTTTTCAACTTAAAGTTTTAATGTATAAACAAGGGCACACCAAGTACAAATCAGCCTCTGTGTAACTTAGTATCACATCCTACAAAAAGAAGTGACAAGGATTGACCTTTATGAGCTGAAAGGCTTCCATAGTTGTTGGTGATGTTAAATTTCCTTGTTATATCACCCAAAAAGTAGGAACAGTATGCAGCCCTGCACCCTCAAGAATCAAGATAAATGCCAAGCCTGTAACATGTAAGTGATGCAGGAACATTGGTTCAGCACTCCTAACAGAAGAACTGGTGCTTGAGGGCCTTATTCTAATGTTCGGTATGTCCAAATGATTGTTTAGAAAACACAAAAAAAGAAGTCTATATTTATTGCACGCTATATAAAGAATGAACATATATTACTCTGTGAAAGTTCTAACAAATGTCAATGAAGTTTAGTTAGTAGAGCATTGTTACTTGGTGTTTGGGTTCAGTAAGACCAATGGTTTTCAAGCAGTTGTAGAGAAGAGTAATTTAAATATTTAGGTGATATGATAAATGAGAGAAATCCACGTAATTCATACCAAGCCTTTGCTCCGATTTGGACCACTTCCACTCCCCTATTGTGTATGACCAACTGTTTCCAAAGCACATTTAATTGATGTGTGCCAAGTGCTAACTTTAATCATATCATTGGCACATTAAATTGATGTGTGCCAAGTGCCAAGTTTAACCATATATTTGTTGCTAAAGCACCAAATAATAAGTAACTAAACTCGAAGGGGTTACAGCCAACAGTTAGTGAACCATGATACATATCATCTATATATAGGATTGTACTGGCAGACAATTAGATCAAATTCTGAATGTACTACAAAGTTAAATCATTGAAACAAAAACAAGAAAAAATTGGAGAAGCTTACACCTTACAGCAATGCCAAACACCAGATATAAGAAAAACGGAGCAGTGCAACCAAGGAAAAAGATAAAACTAAACAGCAAGACATCAAGGTACAAGTAGTCAAGTACACCATTAAAGAAAATCATGAAACCGTCAAGGTACACACCAAATCTGTCATACATATTAATTTGTAAGTGTCATGGTAATCCACAACACTGCCGCCAATATATACATATACAGAGCAGATCATAAACTAACACTGTAACTTTATTCCCACATTGGCAAGGAAGGAGAAGAACCAACTCACAGCGCATTCTCACCCACACAAACTCCCCTTCAATACTCGCCACGATACTCGCTGTAATCATCCCTCCTGGTAGGTGCCACCTTCTCTTCCACCCTCCCTGCAGCCTTCTCCTCCTTGGGCGTTGCACCTTCTTCGATTGCAAGCCCCCCGAGGGCTCCAGCCACAGCACCCACCGCAAGTCCAGTGCCCACTCCATACCTTCCACTCCCACTACCAACCCCACTCCTTCCTCTCTGCTCATACTGCCTGCTGTATTCCATCGGTGCAGAGGGCCCTCCGGTGTACTCAGACTGAGGTGGAGGTGGTGGTGCAGAGTAGTAGCCACTAGGGCGGTAGTACGGGTCCGATCCGTACTGCGGTGGGGCCGAGTAGGTGGGAGGCGGAGGGGGCGGGAAGTAGTAGGGGGCGCTGGACGGCGGCGGGTACTGCGGCTCGGGAGGCGGCGGCGAGCGCTCACGGATGGCGACGCGGATGCGGAGCTTTCCCTGCGGGCGACCGGAAGGGCGGAGGAGCGGGAGAGTGACGAGAGCGGAGGCTGGGGAATCGCGGCTAGGGTTAGGGTTTGTGGGGAGGAGGAGGTCGCGAAGTGGCGAGCGGGCAGATCCGACGAGCGGCTTGGGCGAGTCGGAGGGCTTGGAGTGGAAGACGTCGAGGGAGAGGAGGAGGGATGGGTCGTGCGGGGAGAGGTGGGGTGGGAGCGGGACCACGAGACGCTCGTTCCAGGCGGGCTTGCACCCGCCTGCGTCGTCTGGGCGGGTGGCGGCGCGGCGGGAGGGGTCGAGGTAGGCGATGACGTAGGCGCGGAGGTCGCCGCGGCGCCAGTTGACGTTCTTCAGGTGCTTCCCCGAGACAATGGTGACCTCCAGGTCGAGCGCCTTGGGCGGGGGCGGCATCGACGGCGGTGGGGCTTGAAACTGGGGGTGAGCATTCGGGGGAAGCGGGTGCTGATGCTGGTGCGGGAGGAGAGGAGAGGAGGCGGGAGACCGGGAAGCCATGCCGCGGCGGCGGCAGTGAGCAGCTCTGGTTTGGTGTGTGCTCGCGGCTTTGGAGTTTGGTGCTTGCAGATTGCAGCTTGGTGAGGAAGGGGATTCTGACTTCTCCACGTGGGGTGAAATCACGGTATCGCTTGTCACAAAATACTATTCGTCTCTCACTTTACCCGTGATCGTGCGGCGTTCTCTATAAAAATCTGCCAAACAATATCTCTAACTATTTCTTTCATTTCATTTTCTTTTTTATTCTCTTCTTCATTCTTAATTTTTTATTTTCTCTCATCTTTAACAACTTTTTAAAGAGAGAATCTCGTTTTAAAAAGAATGATCCTGAAAATTCATTTGTGACGGGAACCGTAAAGAAAAATTATTAGAGTACTGAATATAACGAAAATACCTTCATGATAAGATTTTTTTTATAGTTATCATCATAAAGAAATTCTCTTTAAGATGATATTCTCTCTTCTTTTCTTTTACGAATCTCTTAAAAAAAACTATTAAAAATAAGAGAAAATAAAAAATAATAATGAGAAGTGGAATCGAAAAATGAACTAAACGAAGAAAATGTGATTAGAGATGATCTAATACTGGCTGCCCATATTCAGGGGATGTTTATTTTAGAGTCCTCGAGCCTTTTGTTTTAGAGCCCTGGTCTGTCGGTGGGGGCATTAGTAGCAGCGCCCCACCCGCTCGCTTGGAGTCACATTTCCATGACTCGCTGGTGCGCACAAGTAGTTTAGGTGATTAGGTATTTTAGCTTGTGTTTGTAATCTTAAAAAATTGACTTTTATTTAGATAGAGATCTAATTTTAGTCATGTTCTACAAAATTTGGCCATGCTCAGCTACAGTCAACTTAGATGCTGAGCAAGTTTCAGGATAGCACAACGCCCACAGACACCCCCCGGGATTTGGCTTGATGGATACATGGCATATACTGATGTGTCAACTGCTTGTTCGTTGTAATAAATGCTTTGTATTTTGGATTTATGACCTTTAAACGACTATATTTTCTAAATCATACATTCGATTTATGACCTGTTTAAACTTTTATAGTCCCTGTGATTTAATTTATAAAATAAGACACATGTCATCTATATTTAAAAATAAAAAATAGTGACACATAGACCTCACATGTTATATTCATAGTTTTGTCACTACCTTATATTTAGTTTGGTCATAAACCAAATGTCATTTTCTAGGCTAAATCTTGACGCCGTCCCAGTATTGGGCATGGCCAATATTTGGTTTGGCTTATTGGTGTCAAAAACTAGACAGACCCTTAATTTTTCTACATGAAAATTCGCTCTAATCTTATTCTACATGAAAAGGCGTCTTCTCTACACCACAAATTTGTTTGGCACCTGTTTGAAACTTTGAATACAATAGTATACCCCATAAAGAAGAATAAAACTAGTATCGCATGAATTGAGTAGTACTGTGGGGAAATTCCTAAACAATACTCCGTAAAAGAAGGGAACCAAAAAGGTATTTATATCATGAAAAAGTATCAACCTTACATGAAGGGATTATTCAGACAGGATAGAACGGGTTTCATCATGCGAGACGAATATGTGTACTAATCTTCCTTCATCGATTAACAGATGGATGGCTCACGGGACCTTCAGAAATGTCAATAAACAATAGAAGTTCACAACCAAAAATCTGCAAAGCATTTTCATTGTTTTACATTGCCACACAAAATTTTATACGGATTGTTGCATTGTTTTTTCATGTAAATATAACTTGTGATAATGACTGACACTCAAATCATTGTCCTAAAATGATGGAACAAAATCCCAGTTATCATCATTGTTATGGGCTGTGATGTTTCTACCAATTTTAACTGTCCAACTCCTTTTCTTTTCGCTGTGTTTATTTTCAGATTTGTAAGGAAAGGAGAGCATACAGATAGTTTCCAAGATAGAAGACTTGAAGAATGGACATCCTTCATGCTCTCTCAGTAAGCCATGGGGAGCAGAACAGACAATACATGATGATTGGGCGTTACCGTCTTGAACTTAGAAATTTGTATATGTTGTCCCTGTTACGATGGCCAACGTATTATTGTTTAACTAAGAAATATGTTGGTCAGAAGTCAGTTGTGTAGATGAATTCAAAAAACATGTAGTAGACTGATCACATGTTGCTTCCTTTCCTTTGTTAAATATAATAGTCGATTTTCAAAACCTTGCTACAAACCTGTTAAGGGCTGCAGAGACTCCCGAGGGGAAACGGAGCGCTATTTTCTAGTTAACTTGATGTCCAAAGAGATAATTGTATTTAGGACCTGAATTACTCACCAGAAACCATCTCTTCTTTGCAGAATTTATGACATATTAGAAATTCCAAGTTTCAGAACTGAACTAATCCAATTATTTGCACTAATCAGGAACTCCAGCTTGTAAAGAGAGAAGTGCAGACTGAACACTTTCAAAGAGGCCGAGTAACAGGGCAGAATGACTCACATGCTGGTGCACCGCAAGATGGTTCAGAATGGCCAGATTTGCTGCTCACGGAAAATGAAAAGAGCAAAGTGAAAAAACAAATTAACAGACAATCAAACAGAGTACATTATTTGGAGTGTACTATTTGTTGATATTTAATAGATGAAGTGAGGTGTGAGGCAACTATTTTTAAAATGGACATCTTCCATGTTTACAAAATCACAAGTCCAGCATTTAAAAAAAAAATCACAAATTTCTTGTCACTTGCAACTTCGAGTCAAGCGAAGAACAATTACGGAAAATATGTAGGTGCTATTATAACAAAGGCTTACACTGTTACATATTAATTCAGTCAAAATCCACTATGATGCAAACTGCTAGTAAGACAGAAGATATCACACAATAAATGAAATAAATACAGTGCTCCATTTGTAACATTTTCTTAAAACAACTCAGAAGACCAGCAGCAAAGTATGGTACAGGACACAGGTGTAACACCAGTAAATACCAGTTGTACTCGGCCCCTGACCCTCTTTTTTTTTTGTTGATCTGAACACCTAAATGTGAGTCTAATTCTAACACCCGTATCCATGTCTGAGTAATATTTCCCATGTCATAATTTTTTTTTGTCCGATCAGTGTTGGTGTCCAAGTAACACTGGTGAGAAATAAATAAAGGCATTAAAGTTGAACAGATGAAATCAGAGTAATGCTCCCAAAAAGTCCCTCCATTCTGACATCTAATATCTACTGGAATTCTAGCATGTATAAAAAAATACAGTTCTATGACTATGTACTATTCCACAAAACCAACTTAATAAATAAGGCAGTTTTACAGTGTTACAAATTGGAGTTGGAAGGGGCAGGAGCAAGCTAATGGCGGCAATTGCCTAGTGGCTTGGTGGAGAGTTTTCCTCCCAATTGGGTATGGGGGCTTGGGTGTCCATAATCTGACCACTCTTGGTTGGCCCTTTCGTGTGAGGTGGCTTTGGTTAAAAAAAAAAAACAAATCCTACTAGGCCTTGGTCTGGTATGCAAGTGCAGGTCCATCCTTGTGCTCAAGCAATGTTTTCTATGGCTACTGTAACCTTGGTTGGTAATAGAGTAGACACCAAGTTTTGGTCTGGTAGGTGGTTGCATGGTCGAACTCTAGCCGAGATGGCCCCTAATCTTATTGCTTTGATCCCTAAGCAAGTTATTAATCAAAGGAAAGTTGCTCAGGGACTTGATAACCACCGTTGGGTCTCTGATATAAAAGGCGCTCTAATAGTGCAAGGCATTGAGGAGTATTTGGTGGTGTGGGATTTGATGGAAGATATTGTTCTACAGCTTGATGTGCAGGATCCGCACTCTTGGAAATTTTCTAGCTCGGGGACATATTCTTGCAAGTCAACCTATAAAGCTTTCTTTGTGGGCACCATCAGGTTTGCGCTGTGGAGGAGGATTTGGAAATCATGGACTCCGCTGCGCTGCAAATTTTTCATGTGGCTGACCCTTCTGCCCTCTTTGTGATCAATCTGATGAAACAATGCAGCACCTCCTTATCTCCTGTGTGGTGTCATGGCAAGTTTGGTTCTTTGTCTTCCGGCGGGTTGGTCTCGAAATTCTAGCGCCACCTCCTGATGTTGATGGTTTTTCAGCCTGGTGGAGTCAATCAATTGGCGGGTAGACAAGCAGCAAATGAAAGGGCTTAACTCCTAGATCATTTTAGTTGCTTTGGAAACATCGAAATGATTGTGTTTTCAATGCTACCTCTCCTGATGCATATAAAGTTGTGTGGGCAGTGGAAGCAAAGGGCATTTTGTGATGTGCAACCGGGGCTAAGGAGCTCCAAGGGTTAGTCTCGGGGGCTAGCTAGGTGCTGTTGTTTTCTAGGTCAGGTCATTCTTTTTTTCAGTCAGTGGCGCGTGTGTTAAGTTTGTGAGAGGTGGTTTTGGTGTTGTATTTGTTACTCTTCTTCTTTAATGAAATGATACACAGCGCTCTTGCGTATTTGAGAAGAAAAAAATTGGAGTTGAAGCATCACAGGGACACAAGGTTAATTGAATACAACAAATAAACAAGAAATCACCATATATGAATTCAAATTAGACCAAATAACTGGATAGAGACTCAATATCAGGCCAAATACCTAGACATGAAACTCAACATCCAAACAACTGGATTTGCAACGAATCAACTTCAAACATTGTTTTCACCAACACTCTTACATCTCGTCTTTCGACTGAATGGAAGGGAATGGAACCATACCTAAACAATAGTAATGACCCCACTTCGAGTCACAAAGAAATAGAATCCAACCCGCATTGACCATCAGCATACCGATCTTTCCGTTGGGCAAATCGATGGGCTTGTAGACAGCCATGTACTGCCTGCCTGCACACCTAACAGTAGCTCAAATTGACTGGAAACGGAAGGTATCAAGCAACTGTCTGTGAAAATAATAAAGTCAGGAATCTTCGGTGTTAGGATATTCATTCCCATCAGCTATTCAACAAGTTCTCAAACAACCAATGAATCAACAAATTTTTATGGTTTTTAGAAGAGTACCGTACATAAATCAGAGCTACAAGTCTTGTTCCCTCAACTGAGGCTAAAGATATTTCCATGGCAGTCTACTCCTATCACCAATAATCTCCACAAGAGCATTTTCCATCCTTGAAATGGTGAAAACGGCTAACATCTCGGACCACAATCTCCCGACCAGTTACCTTAGACATCAACTTAATAGCTAAATGGCAATCATCACACACACGTAGATTCTTCATAACCCGAATTGGAACTCCTTCAGGTAAGCTGAGAAAAGCAAATGCTATAGCCAACTTCTCACTGTGGTGAGCCAAACTAACTTCTTTCTCCTCATCCTCCATGTCATGGAACACCATGCTCATGTCTGGTGCATACCCACATTGCTTAATCTTGGCCATCATTTTGTCCAAGCATTCATCGATCTCTCTTTGCCTTGAATGGGATTTATCCCCTGTGCAGAATTGGTGCACCTGACCCTTAAGCTCCACCCAGCTAACTCCAGGTTCTTTCCTCACATTCTGCTTCCTCATGGTTTTTCTTACCTCGCTGACATCCTCCCACCGGCTGCTGGTAGCTCGAATATTTGATAGAAGAACATAAGAGGCGGAATCATGAGGCTCCAACTCAATGACACGTTCTGCTATCCTCTCAGCCATGTCAAAATTCTTTTGGATCTTACAAGCAGACAATAATGTCTTCCATATGACCCCATCAGGACGCACAGGCATCGACAAGATGAGGGCCTCTGCTTCGTTTAGGCGACCTGAACGTCCAAGAAGATCCACAATACAAGTGTAGTGTTTAACACTTGGCTGCAGACCATAAGTCTTAGTCATAAGCTCGAAACAATCTATGCCTTCATCTTTCAGACCACTATGGCTGCATGCATATAGCAATGCCAAGAAAGTAACCTCATTAGGTTCTGACCCTCCACTCATCATTTGTTTGAACAAGTCAACTGCTTTCTGCCCATGACCATGGAATCCATAAGCTGAGATCATCGCACTACAAAGGACAAGATCTAAGCCACTATACCCAAAGCAAACTCTTTCCGAGTCACATAAGCACCCGCATCGAGAGTACATATGCACAAGAGAAGTCATGACAGGCACAACCTTGTCGACTCCAGCCTTGATAGCTTGTGCGTGAACTTGCTGACCTTGTGCAAGAGCTGCCAAGTCCGAGCAAGAACTAATGGCACTCACGAATGTGACTGCATTTGCTGCCACACCAGCACCTCTAATCATGCAGAAATACTCGAGCGCCCCTTCTGAGTCTCCATTCTGCGCCCTTCCGGCAATTATGGTATTGCATGACACAATGTTAAGCGAAGGCAACGCTCGGAGCACAGTTTCTCCTTCTTCAAGAAAACCACACCGCATATACATATGAGCCAACGAGCTCCCAACGCACATGTCCCTGTCCAGTCCAGACCGCACGACGTATGCATGGACCTGTCGTCCGGACACAATATCTCTGAGCCCAGAACAGCACCGGAGCACGCTCCCAAGGCCAAATTCATCAGGCCGCATACCCTCCCTCCGCATGGCAAGGAAGAACTCCAAGCTCTCCGCGTTAAGTCTCGAGTCTGTGAGTCCAGCAACCATGGCATTCCACGTCGCGACGTTTCTCGCGGGCATTTCGTCAAACAGCTTCCGCGCGGTTCCCAGGTCACCGTTCTTGATGTAAACCCCAATGAGAATGTTCCAGGACATAACATTCCGTTTGGGAATTCTCTCGAACAGGTTGCGCGCGGTTGGGAGGTCGCCAAGGTCGGCGTAGGCGAGCAGGAGGTGGTTCGCGGTGAAGCGGTCGGCGGTGGCGCCAGATGTAGCGGCGAAGGCGTGGAGCTGGCGGAGGATTGGGAGGGCGCGGCAGGCCCGGAAGAGGTGGGCGAAGAGGCCAGCCTCCGACCAGATGACGCCAAGGAAGCGGTGGTGGAGAGCATCCTTGAGGCGGCCGCTGGAGCAGAGCTGGAGGATCTCCTCCTTGGCTTCCTGTGGTCCGGTGGCGAGCGTCTTCAGCGCAGGCCTGGCCATGTGATCGCGCGACCCGCTAGGACGCGGCCGTGATGGTGGCAGGCGCGACTGCCGCGAGCATGGCGAGCTAGGATGGTCAATTGGCGACGGAGCAAGTCGAATCAAGCCATGGATTCAGGAGAGGCAGGCTGCAAGCGGCGAGAGAGGCGGGCGGCGCGGGCCGCGGGAGGAAGCAGACGGCTGGGCTCGCCAGCTGTGTGATCAAACGACCCACAGAAAGCCCAGAAATTATCCCGTTCACGACCCACTCGAAAGCGATGGTTACAGTGATGGGATGAAAAGAGCATGGGCGTTGGTTCTTTAGAATTTTTTATTTTTATATTGTGAAAATAAAAAAATAAAAAATAGATACCAGTTTAAAAAAATATAAAAATAGACTATAGTCATCCGCTCCTCTGTATTTACCAAATGGGCCTTTCCATGGGCCTACTTCCAGCAGGATCCAAAGTCTCGTTTACATGCGCTAACACCGGCATGGTGTTCGTAGAAATGCCTGAGAAGAGAGGATGGATATAAAGAGAGGAGTCAGAGGACGGCGGTCAAGGGCTGACACGTGGGGGCCCTCATCCTTTTCCTATTTGTCTATATGTCATCGACTGTCATGTGGGTCCGGGAGTGATATGGACGATGAGGAGGAAACGTTAGGTCGTGGATGAATGTAGGGTGTCTGGTTCATATACTAATCTTATTATTATTTATAATATTTTTTTATATTTGTTTAAGGTTAGTTGATTAAAACTTTGCTATATTTTGACATTCTAAGAATATCTTAGCATGTTTTTTAAATCACTGACATGTAAGATCATAATAGTAGAAAGAGAATTTTATCATAATTACAACTATAAATCAAATATACGTGTAAGCTGATTAAATCTGACTAACATTAGACGTGACAAATTATGATAAAATTTAGTTATAAACCAAACGTGCTGGTAGATGCCAAGTCAGCTAAACCACACTGGTTTTGGCCTCAGGGTATAAAGGGAACAATTTTAAGTGTTGGAGGGTGTTGGTTGTCTAGTTTTCGAGTCAAACTAGGAAAATCGGACTCAACAATAATTCAGGGAGGTAGAATAGATATTTTTCTTGCAAAAACCGCTTCATGAAATTTAAAGTTTTTACTTCCTCAGCCAGGTTTATCTCATTAGCTTAAGCTGAAGATTTACATATGGGTTTTAAATTGTTTAGGGGACACATCTAGATCAGAATTGAACAAATCATATATATATATATATATATATATATATATATATATATATATATATATCGGTTTATTATTGTTAATATCTAATAAGTCGGTAGTGATAGGATATCATTGTCAGTTCAAAAGTTATAAAGAAAAAATCAGCTAATATGATTTATGAACCGATAGTGATGAAGGCTTGAGTCGGAAGTGATGTTTCACTGCTGAGTGAGAGCACCGACCGGCAGTGATACCTGAACTATCACGTTCGGTTCTAGCCACGAACTGATAATGATATTTCGTCAAGTATCACTGTCAGATCGTGTTATAAAATGACAGTAATAATTAATAATAGATCATAGCATATCTTAAAAAATTTATAACTTTTTTTATACGAAGTTGAATGGAAAAAAACTTTGCATTAAAAACTGTAGTCATCGACGAGATCTAACACTTTGTAGTTAAAATATTTTTAATTTAAGGTCATTTAAATATCTAAATAATCTCAAAAAAGTTTCAAATGTACAAATAATCTTAAAAAAGTTTCAGTCTTGGTGCATGACAACTAATCTTAACAAATTAATAATTTTTTCAAACAAAGTCGAATGAAAAGAACTTTGTATGAGAATTATAGCACTCGACGAGATATACAATTTTGTAGTTAGTTATTTTTTTATTGAAAGTCATATAGATACACAAATAAATATATAAAACTGATACGAATGTAGCCACATATTTGACCATTAACTTTTTGCTCAGATCTAGTATAAACTAATATGAATCATTAAAAAAAGCTACACACAATATCATAAAGTTAAAAGCTGTAAATTCAAATATTTTTATTGCGAGTTTGGTAACTCAGATTGATGAAAGGTCCGCACGGCACTGACTATGAGATGTAGCACTATGTCTTCAAAAATTATCAAGTAAAATAAAGTAGATCAGTTTTTGCCTAAAAACTTCAGATGGCCCGTTAAAGATATTTTGAACCTTTTTTTAGACACAAAGGTAGGTACATGTGTAGAGACATGTGCCTCGTCGTTAGCTTCGGAAGTAGAGGTGTAACATCGAAATCGAATTCAGTATGTATAAGTTATGACTGTTTTACTAAACACTATACGGATTGTACACAAACTCTTACATAAGAGATAAACTTTATATAAATATTGTAGAACTCGATAAGATGTATAACTTTGTAATTGATAACTTTTTTTCATTTAAAATCATTTAGATGTCTAAATAGCTGTTCAAATATTCGATAAGACGATGTTAAAATAATTGATTTTGCTACTATACTCAATAACGAATGAGACAGTGAGATACCAAGCTGCTATGGTCATGAGTTCTATTTCTGATACACGCGCGCATGAAAAATCGGTCAACTTGTGGCTGATCGTTGCATGAGCACTAATAAAATTTTTCCAATCAAAAAATATAGATTCAGATATCTGAATGATTGCTCTATTACTGTCGGTTGAAGCAAAAATAACACATTTAGTGACGGTTTCTAGATCAACAGTAACAATCGAGAACTACACTAGTTATTGTCCACTGTAGATTTTAAAATCAACAGTAAAAATTATTTTAAGTCGAAAGTGAAGACATTTTTTTGGCAGTGATATGCTGTTTGAATTGCGGCTTGTCTTCACTCAATTAGCTAAAGTAGAAAAGTACCATGTCAGGACAAGGAAATATTCATAGCGAGGATCCTCTGTGGCAATCGCCGTGTTACTAAGTAGCTGCGTAAAAACTAGTCCTGAAGAAACGGTCTCACGGAATAGAACTGCACGAGGTTCATCTCAAAAAAGAAGAATAAGAACTGCAGGACGTTCTCCGCGAAATAGAACGGATAGCATAGAAGTCATGCCAGTAGATGATCGCCGAAGGAAAATGCAGCACGTCGCTTTGTTCTTTTCTTGATTGGAATACTTAACGACATGCGTTTGCAGTTCTCCTAAGAAAAAAACTTAGCAACTACGGAACCGCCATCAGTTAGTTTTCTGTATGCATGTACTCCTAGTACGAAACTACCCGAAGCGCCATTTTATATTGTAAAAGCATGAAAAATGGAATGCTCAGAGGATGTACTTATAGGGGAAAAAATCATGTCTTTTACTTAACTGCACTGACATATGTGGAGAGCAAGTAATTTACTTAAACACCGTTGTTTATATTAATACTATCAAGATAGTTAATCATGTTTAAGTATATATAGTCTTTGTTTACATTCAAAATTATAATTTTTATGTAGGTGACTAACATTATTTTTTTTAAACACCTAATATTGTTCATACCCTACCAAACAAGAGTTTGGTCAACCAGAGAAATGCTTTGTGTACTACCATTTGAATATATTGGAAGAATAGTACCACGTGAGCCCTTGTGTGTTTGCTTGGGCCACAACAACCAATTCAAAGGCAAAGTAGCGATGCCAACATAAATGTAAAGATGTTTTATTTTTGTGCTTTGCATAAGTTAGACTCGAGAAGGTACAACGAAACCTAAGGAACGAAATCCGAATATGAGTACTGAATAGCGGAAGTGGTAGAGAAGCCTAAGGGACGAAGCCCGGAGGCTAGGCCTGAAGGGTGAAAGGTACAACGAAACTCTGAGGCAAAAAAAATACGACACAAGGACCTTCGACGATAGATCGAATGTCCACTCAAATAAGTGCCCACGAGTTAGTTAAAACCCGGCTAGAAGATAGCTAAAGAGAGGTCGCTTGTAGCCCCGGGATACAAGTGTAATGATGATGTAAATGGTTGATGAATGCCTATAAATACCTCCACTCATCTCATGTAATAAAAAGAGAGGAATATTTATTACACTCACAGTTACGAGTATTGTTCATTGTATTGCGATCACGATCTCAATATTTGGTGTTGTCCGTGGGGATCAAACCCACAACCATATGATGATCTTATGCCACCGAAGACTAGAAAAGAAAAGGCACAAGGATCTACAGATGATGAGGGAGGCTCAAAGGTACCCTCGTGGCAAGGAGGAGACGTGGCATCCGAGGGGTCGAGGCTTTGATCGAGACCTCAAGGGTCGAAATATCCGAGTCAGTATGTGTCGGTGTATTCAGAACCAAGGGTCCCTAAGTCCCGAGACCCGGCCGGCCATCCGCCACATGTCACCACCCTGCAAGGTAGGAAGACGCTAAGTCCCGGGAGAAGGTGTTTGGGGCCGCCGCCTCTGGTTCCCGAGCACCCTAGTTCCCCGATGATCCGCAGATGCTCGGGAGAGAGTGCTCGGGGCTGCACGCGCCAGCCCCCGAGGACTCGGTTCCCCGAAGGTCCCACCGAAGTGCTCGGGAGAGAGTGCTCGGGGCTGCACGTGGCAGCCCCCGAGGACTCGGTTCCCCGAAGGTCCCACCGAAGTGCTCGGGAGAGAGTGCTCGGGGCTGCACGTGGCAGCCCCCGAGGACTCGGTTCCCCGAAGGTCCCACCGAAGTGCTCGGGAGAGAGTGCTCGGGGCTGCACGTGGCGGCCCCCGAGGACTCGGTGCCCCGAAGGTCCCACCGAAGTGCTCGGGAGAGAGTGCTCGGGGCTGCACGTGGCGGCCCCCGAGGACTCGGTGCCCCGAAGGTTCGCGCAAGATCATTCGACGACCCGAAGGGTCCCGTCGTCAGGGTGTCATCCAGTCAAAGGCCCAATGCCGCATTTAATAGGCACGCGCGACCTGACATCCTGACATCCTGACATTCTCAGCTGCCCACACCCCAGTGTCAGACCCTGCCATGTACTGGCAGGGGGGGAGGCGTGGGTCCATTAAATGCACGGGTCCCGTCCCGTTTCATCCGGGTGCCTCGGGATAACGTTGCCAGGATCAAAGCGCTCCGTCAGCCACCCCGCCCTGTCAGAAGGACAAGACGGGGTGGGCGCACCGGGCACCTCTGAGGCTGCCCGGTGGGCCCCTTTTATGGCGCCCAGAGGCTTCCGCAGCGGCTGGTGGTCGAATGCGCGCCGCATTTCTCCACCGCCACTGTCACTTCGCCAAGATAAAATGATTACGCCTTTTTCTCCGTGGCACCTTGGCATTCGCGTCCCCTCTTTCCCATTCAGGATATGTTGAGGTCGACGCGCCTATAAAAGAAAAGGATGGAGAACACTAAAAGAAAGAGAGCAAGAGCCCCCGACCACAAGACGACCAAGAGACCAGACAACCAACAATCTCCGGTGAACCAGGCCAAAGATAGATCGACAGACACTCGAACCAGCTCAAATTAAGCTAGAACATAAGAGCCTCAAGCTCTTTGTAAACAGTTCTCCCCTTAGAACCAGATACCTCCTTGAAGAATCCCCTTCAAGGATAAATATAGCGCTCATACAGGAGTAGGGTGTTACGCCTCCGTGCGGCCCGAACCTGTCTAAAACCCGGCGTACCCACTTTTCCTTGCATTAGGGTGATCGTCTCCCACTAGCCATCGCATTTATTTCCGTTCCCGCTTATTTCCCACACAAGCTTTTCCAGGATCGTCCCCCCGGCCGAATCTCTAAAAAGGGGTCTCTCGGGATCCCTGCGACAGGAGTTCACTCTCCGACAGCTGGCGCGCCAGGTAGGGGGGAATATCCCTGGATTGTTTGTTTTCACTTTTTTTTTTCACAGGAAAAGATGGCTGGTGGGCACCGTCTCCAGCGTTCCGGCTCCACTTCCAGTAACGGAGCGCTGCCCCACGACCGAGAAAGCCCCGTCGCTGCTGCGTGCCTGCGGCAGCCGCCATCCACGCGCGCGGTTTTTCCCGCCCAAGGGGATCAAGGCGCTGGGCCCATCAGCGCCGCCGCCGCTGCCGACGTACTTTCCGACCCCCAGCAGGTAGTCGGGACCCCGGCCGCCAGGTCCGCCTCTGGACCACGTCGGGTGCCGCCTCGGCGCAGGCTCGCTTTCAGTGAGGCCAGCCCAGGGAGCGCGTTGCTTGCAGCACATGCTCTCCTCAGACACCCGCCCGTTCAGGCCACGCCAAACACTCCGGAAGGCCGGTGGATGCAAGATGTCGTCGCTTTGATCGGCACTGCTCGTCGCCAGGTGCAGGCCGGGAGTCCTCGCACCACTTCTCAGCACGGTGCCGCCAGAGCCGGCTCCTCAGCGGGCAACACCCGCACGGGCCGAGGGGTCTCCAGGCGGAGCGCCGTCCCCCTGGCCATGTCCGAAGCCCGGGACCTTCGTTTGCACCTTGACGAGCGGAGGGGCCACGAAGATGCCCGAGTCACTCTCGAACGTCAGCGGGAGACCCGGCAGGG
Source organism: Phragmites australis (assembly GCF_958298935.1). Taxonomy (NCBI): domain Eukaryota; kingdom Viridiplantae; phylum Streptophyta; class Magnoliopsida; order Poales; family Poaceae; genus Phragmites; species Phragmites australis. The sequence goes on along the minus strand of NC_084922.1, from coordinate 44,902,074 downwards.
GGTTGGGGCAGAGGACCAGGCTTCCTCTCTCCCGGCCCACGACCACCGGGGATCCCCGGCTCGCCGCTTCTCGCCACCGAGAACCCCCGCTCGTGCTGCGGGGTACGGCACCGGTTGCCGTGCCTTCACCACCGAGCTCCGCCGGGTGAGGTGGCCTTCCAAGTTCCGCCCCGAGCTGCCGGAGAAGTACGACGGGTCCATCGACCCCGTCGAGTTCCTCCAGATCTACACGACGGCCGTCCAAGCGGCCGGAGGCAGCGAAAAGGTGATGGTAAACTATTTTCATGTTGCCTTGAGGGGTTCCGCCCGCTCTTGGCTTATGAACTTACCCCCAGGATCTATCGGCTCCTGGGATGACCTGTGCCACCAATTCGTGGCCAACTTTCAGGGCACGTTCGCACTTCCCGGTTTGGAGTGCGACCTCCACGCCGTCCAACAGCAGGAAGGGGAGACGCTACGGCGATTTATACAGCGTTTCAGCCAGGTTCGCAACACTATTCCGCGAGTGGCCCCCCATGCTGTTATTATTGCTTTCCGGCAGGGCGTCCGTGATGAGCGGATGCTCGAGAAGCTAGGTACGCACGAGATCGAGACCCCTGCGGAACTTTTCGCACTGGCCGATAAGTGCGCCAAGGCTCCTCGCCCCGCTTCCGATCAGCCAAGTTCTTCCCGCTCTGATAAGCGGGAAAAGAAAAAGAGAAGGAAGCGCGAGGCCGCTCCCGTTGAGCTAGCCCAAGTCCCCGCTCACAGAGAGCCGCAAGAGCCCGATCACCGGCAAGAGCGACGGTCGGGTGTCGATCGGCGCCCCGTCAGGTCCCCTGCTCGGGCTCCTCCTCGGGCCTCTGTGCCCGCGAGGGCCCCGGCACCGGCTAGGGCGCCAGCTCCAGCAAGAGCCCCGGCCCCTGGCCGATCTCCTGCTCCAGCGAGGGCCCCCGCTCCCGCGGGGCCCGAGCCAGGTAAATGGTGTCCCATACACCTGACCAGATGGCACGACCTCACGGAGTGTCGTACGGTCAAAGGACTCGTAGAGCAGCGCCAGAGGGAGCGCGACGAGTCCCGCGGAGGAGGCGATGTCGAGGTCGTCCCCAACAACGCCGAGCTCGGCTTCCAGGAGCCCGAGCATACCGTCGCCTTCATCAACGGGGGCGCTTACACACCCTGCTCGCGCCGTGGCATCAAGGTCATGCGACGCGAAGTATGCTCGGCAACCTCGAGCGAGGAGGCCACAAGACCCCTAAGGTGGTCGGATGCTCTGATCACGTTCAGCATTGCTGATCACCCCTCCAGTACTGCAGCCGTGGGACGGCTACCTTTGGTAGTATCCCCCACTGTCTGCAATGTCAAGGTCGGCAGAGTGCTGATCGACGGTGGCGCCGGCCTCAACCTCCTTTCCAAAGAGGTTTTTGAGAAGCTGCAAGTATCCTCCCGACGCCTAAAGCCGTCACTCCCCTTCTGTGGAGTAACCCCCGGGCACTCCCTGCCCCTCGGGCAGGTTGAGTTGCCTATCACGTTCGGGAGCCGGGACAACTTTCGCACGGAGTGCGTCCTCTTCGATGTCGCGGAGCTCCCTCTCCCCTACAACGCCATCCTCGGGCGTCCGGCGCTCGCCAAGTTTATGATGGCCGTGCATTATGCATACCTTACGGTTAAGATGCCCGGTCCCGCAGGCTCTATCTCCGTGATCGCTGACTCCGGCGGCGCTGTCTCCTGCGCCGAACAATCATACATGGCTCTGGTCTCAGCGCAGGCCGAGGTTGATGGCTCTTCAGGGGGCCCGGGACCCTCTTCATCCAGACCCCGACTCGCCGCCGACACCTCTGTTCCAACGAAGGAGGTCGAGGTGGGTGAAGACGCTACCCAGGTTGTCCGTATCGGCAGCGACCTGGGCAGCAAATAGGAAAGCGCGCTCGTCGCCTTCCTCCGGGCTAACGTGGACGTGTTTGCCTGGCAACCGTCCGACATGCCCGGGATCCCTAGGGAGGTGATCGAGCATCACTTGGCTGTGCGTCCGGACGCCCGCCCAGTGAAGCAGAAGGTCCGGCGGCAGGCGCCAGAGCGCCAGGAGTTTATCCGCGAGCAGGTCCGCAAGCTCCTCGACGCTGGATTCATCCGAGAAGTCCTCCACCCCGACTGGCTAGCAAACCCAGTCATCGTCCCGAAGGCCAACGGCAAGCTTCGCATGTGCGTGGACTACACCGACCTTAACAAGGCTTGTCCTAAAGATCCCTTCCCCTTACCTCGCATTGATCAAATCGTAGATTCAACTGCGGGATGTGATCTTTTGTGCTTCCTAGATGCAAACTCTGGGTATCACCAGATTCGCATGGCCGTAGGGGACGAGGAAAAAACTGCTTTTACTACCCCGGTGGGGACTTATTGCTACATATCAATGCCTTTCGGCCTGCGCAACGCTGGATCATCCTTCCAGCGCGCCATTCGTATCACTCTTAACTCGCAGGTTGGCCGCAACGTCGAGGCTTACATCGACGATCTCGTGGTCAAAACCCGAGACCGCGCCACCCTGCTCGAGGACCTTGCCGAGACTTTCAACAGTCTCCGCTCTACCCGCCTCAAGCTCAACCCGGAGAAATGTGTCTTCGGGGTGCCGGCGGGCAAGCTCCTTGGTTTCTTGGTCTCTGGCCGAGGAATCGAGGTCAATCCGGAGAAGATCCGGGCCATCGAGCAGATGCGACCCCCGGTTCGACTCAAGGAGGTCCAGCGCCTCGCCGGCTGCATGGCAGCCCTCGGGCGCTTCATCTCCAAGCTCGGGGAGCGAGGGCTCCCCCTCTTCAAGCTTTTGAAGAAATCCGGTCGTTTTGACTGGACGTCGGAAGCCGAGCAGGCCTTCCGCGACTTAAAGAAGTACCTTACCTCGCCACCCGTTTTGGTGGCTCCCTCCCAAGGTGAGCCCCTACTACTTTATGTTTCGGCCACTCCACAGGTCGTGAGCATAGTGCTGGTGGTGGAGCGCGACGAATGTTCGGGGCCGGGTGCTGGGTCCCAGCTCCCAGAGGCCCCCGACCGTTCACTTATCCTCGCGGCTCCCCCTGGGCAAGGGGTCGAGCCCGAACACACTGCTCTTCCCAGCCAAGGAATCGAGCCCGAGTGCCCGGCCAGCCCCGACCATACCGCCGACCCTGGGGGCTGTGGCAGCCCCCCGGGTGAGGCCACCATCCGGGCCCGCCGGGTACAGCGACCGGTGTACTTCGTCAGCGAGGTCCTCCGGGAGGCCAAGACAAGGTATCCCCAGGCGCAGAAGCTACTCTATGCCGTGCTCGTCGCCTCCCGGAAGCTGCGCCACTACTTCCAGGCGCACAAGATCTCGGTGGTTACCACTTATCCACTGGGACCCATTCTCCGGAACCGGGAGGGCACCGGGCGCGTTGTCAAATGGGCGGTTGAGTTGGCGGAGTTTGACCTACACTTCGTCTGTCGCCAGGCAATCAAAAGCCAGGCACTCTCCGATTTCTTGGCAGAATGGACGCCCGTCCCCTGCGTCATCCCAGAAGAGATCTCTGCCTATCCTGGGCACGACGCGCCCGGGTACTGGGTTATGCACTTCGATGGCTCCCTCTCGCTGAAAGGCGCAGGGGCCGGAGTGGTTCTCACCTCCCCAACGGGTGAAGAGCTCCGGTACGTCGTACAGTTGCAGTTCCGCGCATCCAACAACATGGCGGAGTATGAAGGTCTCATCGCCGGCCTCCGGGCTGCGGTGGGGCTCGGGATTCATCGCCTCCTGGTCAAAGGGGACTCCCAGCTGGTCGTCAACCAGGTTTCCAAGGAGTACCAGTGCACGGATCCTCAAATGGCAGCGTACGTGGATGCAGTCAGAAAGCTCGAGAGACGCTTCGACGGCCTCGAATTACGGCATATCCCTCGCCGCGACAATGCTCCGGCCGACGAGCTCTCTCGCCTGGCCTCCTCACGTGCGCGCGCCCCTGCCGGAGTCTTTGAAGAAAGACTCGCACGGCCTTCCGTCCTGCCTGCCGAACAGGATGAAGGGGAAACCTCGAACTCAATTCAGGGGACCCCGGCGGTGCCCTCAGTGGGAAGCCCCATCAGGGCGCCGCCGTCCGGCGAGTGCGCTGTGCTCGCCGAATGTTCTCAAGATGCCTCGTGGATGTCTGACATCCGAGGGTACTTGAAAGAAAAGTTCCTACCTGGGGATGAGGCGTCTGCCGAAAGGGTTGCTCGGCAGTCCAAACGCTATGCCATAGTAGATGGGGATCTCTACCGACGTAGCGCAGGAGGTGTCCTCCTGAAATGCATCTCTCGGGCAGAAGGCGGCGATCTTCTCGCTGAGGTCCACGAGGGCGAGTGCGGTGGCCATTCATCGTTCCGCACGCTGGTCGGGAAAGCCTTCCGGCAAGGTTTCTACTGGCCTACAGCTCTCCAGGATGCTTCCGAGCTGGTTCGGCGCTGCAGGGCGTGCCAGTTCCATGCAAAGCAGATTCACCAGCCAGCTCAGGCTCTCCATACCATTCCCCTGTCATGGCCTTTCGCGGTCTGGGGTTTGGACATTCTGGGTCCATTCCCCCGAGCAGTCGGGGGCTATGCATACCTATATGTCGCTATCGACAAATTCACTAAGTGGCCGGAGGCGGTCCCAGTCATCAAGGTGACCAAAAACACGGCGCTCCAGTTTATCCGCGGCATCACTAGCCGCTTTGGTGTCCCCAATCGGATCATCACCGACAACGGCACCCAGTTCACTAGTGCCTTATTCGGGGACTATTGCGAAGATCTCGGCATCAAGCTTTGCTTCGCTTCCGTCGCTCATCCTCGAAGTAACGGGCAGGTCGAGCGCGCCAACGCGGAAATTCTGAAGGGCCTCAAAACCCGGACCTATAACGTGCTCGCTAAGCACGGGAAGGGATGGGTAGACGAGCTGCCAGCCGTGCTGTGGGCCAATCGGACTACGCCAAGCCGCGCCACCGGGGAGACTCCTTTCTTCCTCGTCTACGGCGCCGAAGCAGTCCTCCCCTCCGAGCTCCCTCTGGGCTCCCCTCGAGTGCATGCATACTCTGAGGGTGAGCAGGAGCATCAAAGGCGCGACGACGTGGACTACCTGGAAGAGCGCCGGCGGCGTGCTGCTGTCCGGGCGGCTCGGTACCAGCAGAGTCTGCGGCGTTATCATATGCGCCATGTCCGGGCCCGGTCTCTCGAGGTGGGGGACCTAGTTCTCCGACGCATCCAGTCGCGCGAAGGAATGAATAAGTTGTCCCCTGTGTGGGAAGGTCCCTTCACCGTGATCGCGGTCCCCCGGGCAGGTTCTTTCAGGTTGGCGACGGAGGAAGGACAGCCACTCCCGAATCCGTGGAACATCGAGCATCTTCGACGCTTCTACCCGTAGATGGTCGTGCTCGCGGTTCAGGTTAGCAAGGCCGGGGGCTTCTCCCCGCCCGAGCAGTCTGAAGGCTTCGCCCCGTGGGGTAAGTCGCTGTCGCCCAACCTTGTAAATATTGCACATTAAGTTTTTCAATAAGCAATCGCTATGTCAAAATACTTTTTCTGGATTCCGTATGTTTAATCTGTCTGGTGAGGAGCTCGGTTGTGCGAGAAAAAGTTCGCTCTCTCTTTTTCCCCGCTGACAAAAGAATCCCGATCGGTATGCATGCGAGCAGTCGCCGCTGACTTACGTCCGCCATGGTAGGCTGTGGTGTTCGGTGTCGTGACAGGCTCCCGGGCACTACCGAGTTTCGGGGTGCTCCGGGTAATCCCATCGCTCGAGCTGCTCGAGTAGTCCGGAGCTCGGGCCCCCGGGGCGGGCTGTCGGTGCCCGGTCTGGTCTGTCATACCCGGGCGCCACCAAACCATAGGACCTCTGGGTTATGCCTCTGCCCGCTCTTGTCAGCCGATTTGGGTGTTCGAGAGGTCTCGGGTCGAAAGCAAGAGTAGTCTATAACAAGTACCGCACTGGCAGAGCGCACCAGGCAAAGAAATCCTATTTTTTTCTCTTAATTCACAGGCTGGCGATCACGAGCAGCTCGGCCGCGAGGGCTTCAATGCCCCGGTCTCTGGTCGGCCCCAAGGGTCCTCGGGTGGTCCTACCGCTTAGGCTTAGGTGGTCGAGATCACCCGACCTTAGGAGCCTCGTAGGCCTCTGGGCGCTCGGGCGCTCCGTTGAAAGAATCGGGTTCCCGGGCACCCGAGCTCGGAAGCACATCCCTCCTGGATCGGCGGGCCGGAAGGCCGACAGCTGTCCGGTGAGTGGTTATATTCAGACAAATCTACTTTCAGTAAAATTTTTTTTCCCGAGTCATTCTCGGGGGCTCTCGCGCCTTAATCTGTCCGGTGAGGTGGTCTTCTCGCACGCAAAAAACCCTGCCGCGTGTCTACTTTTTCCCAGAACGACAGAGCGGTTTGCAGAAAAGAGTAGCGTGCTTGCGATAATGTCTGACCGAAGCCCTTCGTGGTGGTCGTGGTGTTCGGTCCGCTTTTAAGGACCCCGAGCACTACCGAGTCCTCGGGTACCCTGGGTAATCCTATCGCTCAAGCCACTCGGGTAGTCCGGAGCTCAGGTCTCGGGGGCAGGCTGTCAGTGCTCGGTCCGGCCCGTTTCAAGCCCGGGCACCACCGGACCGCGAGGACTCTTGGTCACATTCTCGCCCGCACACGTCTCCCTTCTACTAACTGAGTGGTCGCAAAGTAAAAAAGTGTTCATTAGGCACGGCGTGTTCCGAGCAGGATCGATCTATCTCCCGGGCAAGGGAGTCTGTGTCTTCGTTTCTTAACCTAGGCAGTGCGGACTCGCGAGAGCTTGAGGGCTGGCTGCGCCAACGCCACGACAGAATTGGGGCTTAGGTGCACCAGTTGAATGCCGTACGTCTCCAGCACTTGCAGGAAGAAGGCGGAGAACGGCGGCACCAACCCCGCCGCCACGAAAGAAGTGAACAGGACGGTCCGCCCAGGGACGGTCGTTGCCGGCGTCAGAGTCGCCGGCCTCACCATCGCAGCTCCTTCCTGACCCTCCGGTACCAGCAGCTTCCTAATCTTATCCGCCGCCTCCTCGTTCCTCAGACGAGACTCCGGCAAGATGCTGTCCGAAGTCTTGTCCCGGCGTCCTCCTCCAACCCTCGTCATCTCGGCAAGATGGGGGATGTTTTTTGGTGGTGAAAAGAGAGAGAAGGGAGAATGCTCCGGTCGCCTGGGAGTTTCCTGAGGGCTTCGGAGCACAAAGAAGGCAGGAGCGCAAGTGCGAGAGAGCGTAAAAAAGGGGAACGGTCCGATCCATTCCCCCTTTTTATAGCTCAAAATTCAAAAACTGCCGCCCAAGATGGTTCGCTCGGCGAAGCGTCGCCTCGATCGACGCAACTGCCAGGCGAATCCCCCGCCGATCGCGCGATGTCAGCGGCTGCCAGGCGTATTTTCCTCGATCTGCGCGGCAACCGCGCGTGCCGCCCATATGGTCATCATACCCTTCGGAAGTTGTGAGGACACGCGTCTACTCATTTTTTCCGCAAGGGCCATCTCTCAAGAGTTTGCCACATGGCGTCCGCACCAGCCTCGGCCTCGGTCGCGACGAAGGGCCCATTCGTAGTCTCCATCCCGTCGGCTACTAACGGGCCCGGGGGCTACTGTCGGTGTATTCAGAACCAGGGGTCCCTAAGTCCCGAGACCCGGCCGGCCATCCGCCACATGTCACCACCCTGCAAGGTAGGAAGACGCTAAGTCCCGGGAGAAGGTGTTTGGGGCCGCCGCCTCTGGTTCCCGAGCACCCTAGTTCCCCGATGATCCGCAGATGTGCCCCGAAGGTTCGCGCAAGATCATTCGACGACCCGAAGGGTCCCGTCGTCAGGGTGTCATCCAGTCAAAGGCCCAATGCCGCATTTAATAGGCACGCGCGACCTGACATCCTGACATCCTGACATTCTCAGCTGCCCACGCCCCAGTGTCAGACCCTGCCATGTACTGGCAGGGGGGGAGGCGTGGGTCCATTAAATGCACGGGTCCCGTCCCGTTTCATCCGGGTGCCTCGGGATAACGTTGCCAGGATCAAAGCGCTCCGTCAGCCACCCCGCCCTGTCAGAAGGACAAGACGGGGTGGGCGCACCGGGCACCTCTGAGACTGCCCGGTGGGCCCCTTTTATGGCGCCCAGAGGCTTCCGCAGCGGCTGGTGGTCGAATGCGCGCCGTATTTCTCCACCGCCCCTGTCACTTCGCCAAGATAAAATGATTACGCCTTTTTCTCCGTGGCACCTTGGCATTCGCGTCCCCTCTTTCCCATTCAGGATATGTTGAGATCGACGCGCCTATAAAAGAAAAGGATGGAGAACACTAAAAGAAAGAGAGCAAGAGCCCCCGACCACAAGACGACCAAGGGACCAGACAACCAACAATCTCCGGCGAACCAGGCCAAAGATAGATCGACAGACACTCGAACCAGCTCAAGTTAAGCTAGAACATAAGAGCCTCAAGCTCTTGGTAAACAGTTCTCCCCTTAGAACCAGATACCTCCTTGAAGAATCCCCTTCAAGGATAAATATAGCGCTCATACAGGAGTAGGGTGTTACGCCTCCGTGCGGCCCGAACCTGTCTAAAACCCGGTGTACCCACTTTTCCTTGCATTAGGGTGATCGTCTCCCACTAGCCATCGTATTTATTTCCGTTCCCGCTTATTTCCCACACAAGCTTTTCCAGGATCATCCCCCCGGCCGAATCTCTAAAAAGGGGTCTCTCGGGATCCCTGCGACAGGAGTTCACTCTCCGACAGTATGGTTGTTGAAGGCGGAATAAGGGGTCCGAGGCTATCGCTTCAGGCACCTAAGAGGGTCAGATAGCTATGCCGAACGTCCCAGAGCATCATCAAGTTCCTCCATATGTCTCATGAGACCATGGAGCAGAAACTCAGGAAGGCAACGAAGCGTTATACAATAATCGGGTGGAGGTCAATAAGCAAAACCAAGAGCTACATGAGGAACTTAGGTCCCTTCGTCAGTCCATCTCCTCTTAGTAGGGGCCTTCAGAGAGACTCGATGACAATAAAGATTCGGAGCTAACTCATCACCGAGGAGCGGAGGAACCCCATCAACTACGAGCGGTAGATCAAGCTTCTGCATTATCCATAAGTTTGCAGATACGGTCGTGGCTCTCAGGTTTGAAGATACCTTAGCTGCACCTGTAGTACCTAAGAATATTTAAGGATATTTCTTAGTGTTAAGAGAATATTTTTTAATAAGTGATACAAGTATAATAATGATAGGAGTGGTTAAGATATATCTATAAATTCCCCTACTTACATGATATAATAACAAAAGAAAATAATTATTACCCTCATGGTTATAAATATTGTTCACTATGATACACATCCTAATAGAACATCTAAGAGCAACCATGGTAAAATACACGCTGGAGCCGGTCCATCTCGCAGCTGAAAGAAGAATTGGAGAAGCGCACTGGCCGCACCAGATCCACTCGTCCAACGTCACGGCCATTGAAAAGTAGGAGAAAGCGCCCGCGCGCTAATTTCGTCGCCAAGTTGCTGCCTCGCAGGTCGCCCGTTTAACTATTATATTCCCCTGCTCGGGCGCTCAATCTCCGCTCGACACCGCATCCGCACGCGGACGGGATAGCTGAGGCGCGCACCGCGTCATCCACCGCACGCCCCTCCCTCCGGGGCCGGGCGGGCGAGGGGGAGGGAGGAGGCGGCTCGCGCCGCGCGCCAGCGAAAGGGAGAGGACGAAGGGTGGTGGGTGGTAGTTGGTCGCATCGCTTCGGCCGGGGCCGCCCCGTGACGTGGGCCGTGGCAGCGAAGGATCGAGCTCCACACATCGGTACGGTGGCGCAGTCCAGGACCCAGCCCGGCCGCGAAACGAACCCACGGTCACATCACCGTTCGTCACTCTGTATCATGCAATTTTTATTAGTGCTAACAGCTGCAGGTTTCCTCTTCGATCGTGATATTGCTAACGTTCGCGTCGACCTTGTCCTTGCTGCAGTACTAGCGTTTGTTATCATCTATCACTAGTTTGTCTCAGTATCGATACTCTACTCTGTTAAGAATTGCGGTGACAGGTGACCGAAAGGTACGTCAAGTTGATCCGTTGGAGTTCGGAGTCTGGATTCTGGATAGACATCCCGACTTCCCGAGCGTGGAGAGGACGGTGCAAAAATATAGGCGCATGGTCCAGACTCTCGCGGTATACCGATCCACTATGCTCTCACTGAACCGGTCTACCCCTCCGATCTTTATTTTAGTTCCGCAAAAAGAAAAGGCCGCGTGATGTGGCCCCACAGCAGGTGGACTAATTAATTTTTTTGCCACCGTACCGATTGAGAGGTTAATAATTTTTCCCTAATCCACTGTCAGTAATTCATGAACCACGTGTTAGCAAGAGAATGGAATTGCCACTCGTAAAAGTGGCAAAAATTTAATTGCCCCCTTGACATGGTAGAAATGACGTATTCATTTGTCGCTAGCAGAGGTTTATGTTCATGTGGATTCTTCAGAAGCTCTGAAAACTGAAATAATGAGCTGATCTCAACCCTTACGATAGGGTCTTGCTGTATATGCCCAGTGTGTGTTTAACATGCGGCGTCCATACTCTATAGATGCATCATGTTTGTTCAATTGTTCGATCAAATATTAGGTAGGGACGCAGGTAGGGATGACATCTGGATCAATTTCTGCTGTGACTACTTCCTTATTTCCATCTTATTTAGCTAAGTTTTCTTTCATCCCCATCTTTATATGTTGTGAGAATCATATCTTTAATGAAGATATAAAATTAAATTATAATTGAGTTTTTTATATATTAACAATATGTTCGTAGTATAAATAAGTAATTTATTGATGGGTTAAGTATTATAGGTTAGATAAAAAATATAAGAGTAATTTATTATTTTTCTCTAAGTAATGTAATATTTGTATATTTATATACTAAGAAATATATATATATATGATATCGGGATATAGCGGAAAGTAGGGACGAAAAACATCTTTCCATCTTTGTCCCTATAGCGAAATTTTTAGGAAAAAATATATGTGATTTGCCTACATTCGAAATATGCCATTTAAAATTCTAAATGGGTTGCAACATATTTAAAATATTTTCTCTTAGATGTAAATTTAAATACCTATTTTTTTAAAAATAGTTATGTATATTCTGGACATCTTGTCGTCTTGTTGATGCATACATCAAAAGTGTTACTTATATTATTAAAAAATATTTAAAATATTTCCACTTGCGTGATTGACAAATGCGTAAAACGATTTTATAGGGTGCCCACAAAGCGTGCATGACAATGGCACTCGAGACGCGAAAACAATTTGATAATGGAGATGAGAATCTCTACTTGAGTTCTCTTCTCATGTGACAAATCATTTTTGTGCTACTGTATTGTGGTCCATCTCCATCAGTTAGGTTACTAATAATATATGCCGGCGCGCACTCGGATAGCACCTGCATATATGGCGTCGGTGCAACATTGTAAAAGCGCCAATTACAGGCACGCAGGAAAATAATCGAACGCCTGTTTGGACAGAATGCGCCGACCGACGCTGCGGTGTAAAAGCGGCTCCTCCATGTGAGCTGGGACATGAACCTGTGATTCTGCCTCTGCAATTCAATGAATCGAGTAGTTCTCGTCGTGACCAAACATGAGAGCAGCTGAACCACGGGTTAACAAGTGGGTCCTCCCTGGAACAAAGGAAAATAAGAAGAATTCCAGATGAATTGAATCCTAGTAAAAAGATATCATATGCAGCTCTTTAGAACAAAGGAATATAATACACCTCTAAAAATGAAGGCCAACCACATGGAGAAATTGCGTCATTCTCTATTCACACTGTTGTATTTTTCTCATTTCCATCCAAATAGTAATCTATATGTATTTTTAAAAATGTTTCACAATCATTTGTTTTACATGTGCATCCCACAAGCTGGATTCTGCACAAGCAGGAATCTATTTCCTCATGTCTAGTGTTTTTATTTCTTTTGTTTCGAATGTGCCTTTATGACTTTATCCTCTTTAAGATCTGAAGCAGAATTGAACACTTAAGAAGTCAAAAGGACAAAAAACACTGTCACAAATTTCGTTTAAATATTCAGCTTATGTAGGTACATAATACATATTTCTGAGATTGGTGTATCTGGACCTTACGATAACCTTGCATAGTGGCACCGTGTCCAATCCACCACCTCCATGGTTCTACCATCGAAAAGCTGGATTCATCTGCTCAATACAACTACCGTACTCTGATTTTCTTCTTACACCTTACTCTCAACTATAAAGATAGCAACAAAACTCTCTCAAAAAAAAAGAAAATAGCAGCAAAACTAAACAAAATGCAGGGCGAGCTTTGACAGAAAGAAATAAAGGACTCTAGAACCAGGATTAAAGAAAAGAAAAGGTAGACATGGGAGAGGCAAGAGGGGAATGCTATAATAAACAAATGCAACAACGCCTGCAACCACACAAGAAAGCTGCTCTGTTTGCTACTACAACTTCTCTCCAGCCTGGCCAGTTCGGATCCAAATCCTCTTGCTTCACAACGGTAAAGTCACGTGGGAACATTTTATGAGAGATGATACAGTAACTTGCATCCGGTCCCTACAGAAATATTACTGTTTATGAGATACTATAGCAAGTATAATGTTCACAAAATATACTATATCACCAAATCTTATCTATCTATCTGAGATCTAATGGCTCACGAAAATTTGAAGTTTCAGTAACTTCACCTCATGTGAAATAAGTGGATCTTATTCCGAACAGACCTAAACCTGAAAAGAGCACATAGAGAGACAACTAAGGGGTCATTTGGCAACCTGAATCTGAAACATTTCACACAAATTCTCAAGAATACATACCAAACGGCAAAATAAGTAAGGCGGTCTGCATGAAATGGTCGAAACGTTTCTTCCACTGTGGCTGGGACCGAGAAACGCCCTAGGGCAGCTTCACTCGATTCGGCTCTTCCGTTCCTAGCTGTTACAAGATGCCTCAAATGTAACATCCTAACTTTTAGCATATTAATTCATAACAAATTTTACTCTAAATTATTTTTTTGTAATTAATTAAATACATTTAGTTTATTGCTTTTATGGTTCTTTAAGTGGAGATTTGATTTGAATGTCTCAATTTCAAATCTAATTTTAGTTCCCTTTCAGCTCAAAACTAAATTAAATTCAAATCTTTTGGATTCAAATCATATTCCAAATCTCGAAGCTTTGTTACCTTTGAATAATTCAAATATACATGTTTGAATTTATGCCAAGCCCAAAGTCAAATCAAAATTCAAAAACTCCATTTGAAATTAAACTCAAATCCTTTTTCTTTTTTCCTTTTTCTTTTTTCCTTTTTCTTGCGGGCATAATCTCCTCTCCTTCTTGCCGAGCGGCCTAGCCGGCCTGGCTTTTCTCCCCACACTCAGCTCAGCTCCTACGCCCACCCAACTTACGCCCGCTCGCGCTTGCGCACACTCACGTGGCCGTCCACGAGTCGCCCATCCGTCAGTTTCCCGCCACAGCATTGTCTCCCTCCTCCAACGTGATGGCTCGCGCTGTCCGCACAGAGCCACCGCGACGATCGGCACAATGAATACGCCAAAAACTTACTCGCCACCTCGTGCGTGCTCTCGCTCTCTCCCCCTCTCAGCTCTCTCTCTCTCTCTCTCTCCCGTCTCTCTCTCTCTCTCTCTCTCTCTCTCTCTCCCGTCTCTCGAGCGCCTAACAACCACGACTTCCGCAACCGCGCACATGCTGATCGGCATAGGCCTGTCATTGCCACGCGAGGCCCGATGGTAGGCGCCACCATCAAGCTATGCCGCACTTTCTCGCCCCTTGCCGCCTTACTGTTGTGCCCCTCCCTCTATAAATAACGCGTTTGGCTCCACCTATCCACCACCACTACCTCACCGACGCGTCATTGCTCACCGCCGCATTCTTGTCGTCGTTGTTCTTCCCCCGCGAGCTGCCAAGGGGAACTAGAAGCTCATTGTCGTCCCCGTGTCGTCCTACCTCACTCGGAAGCCCGACGGGAGCACGTTCGAGCCTAAGCCGAGCAGTCACCACTACTAAAGCTCTGCACTATCGACCGCCGCCTCTTCAACTCCGGGCACCTCCTTGCCCTTCCTAGCCTCAGTGAGCTTCCCCTTGCCCTCCTCTTTTGATTGAACGTGCTGTTTTTCCCTTGGCACATCATCGACATACCCCTCCGCAATGATCGAGTGTCGTCGTACCTCACCCACACATCGCCAATCGGGCCACGGTCTGGCCATCGGCCCTTGAAACCCCTGGATGAGCTCCCTGCATCATGTCGCACCCATAGACACCTTTAGCCAGCAACCCCCCCCCCCTCCCTTTCCTCTTCTCTACTGACAATCGATCCTCCGCCACCTTAGCTTCGCTCTGGCCACCGTCTGACACTGCTGCAGTCACAGCCTACTGTTGACGAACCCCCAGATGGGTTCCTCGTAGCGTGTAGGTGGATGGCATTTGCATCTCGTCGTGGGACCTCGACGGAAACCCAACTCCAGCGAGCCCTCCAGCTGGCTTCATTGCTATTGCTCACCGCTGGCCCGATCCCCTTCGTCGCTCCGCTCTGCTGCACTCCTGCACGTGTGTACTGGGCCGCTCGCACACTATGCAGCCTGACCAAGTAGGTCGTGGCTCTTCTCACACCATGTAAGCCTGTTAGGCTTAGGCCAGCCCAACTTCCACGGGTCGTGCCCTAGTGAGCCGACCCAGCTTCCATAGCCCACTAACATAGTCGGCCCGATGCACTAGTCCGACTACTGTGTAGCCTGGCCCAATCTGAGCCCATTTTGGGCCAAACTCAGCACTATGCAATGGGTCCCACTGAATTACTATTCACTAGGCATTACGTTACTGTTCGATGGGTCCTATCTGCTGGCCCACCTATGAATAGTGCAATTTCATATTTTCTCGATTTAATTTTGGATTAAATATTCCGGGAGTCATAACTTCTCTGTTCTAGCTCTATTTTCGACGATTCTTTCGTCAAAATTCATTTAAATTCAAGATCTACTTATCTATCACGGTGTGATATCTATTGGGAATCATTTGGTTTTCTATTTGATGTTATTTGATTCTTCTGCAGTATAGTTCATTATTGATCGTAGTCGTATTTGCAGAATCAACGGAGTTTTATGAGTGCTGTGTAGGAAATATCAGGAGCGAGAAAGATCCTAATTATGACCAAGGCTTAGAGGAGAATGTCAGAAAAGGCAAGTCATATTTTCTTGATCATATCGAACCTATGTTTTCAAATAATCTACATGATCAACTAAAAACTGAATTTATTACCGTACATACTATGTATTGATGCTTTTCAACTGCTTATACTAGTTAATCCTATCAAACAATTATCATGCCTTAATTGTTATCAAATAGAATACATATCAACCTAGGATTTACCTGTTCATTATCTATATTAACGTCGGATGATGCTTTGCTATCTAGCATATTTAGGATTGAATACGTCTCCCCGGAGACATCGCTTTCAAAATACGTCTCTTCGGAGACATCGTTTGATCGTTATCAATGTTAACTCATATATTATAAATTCTTGATGGTTGTGAATTCCATGATGGTGCTGAGATCCTTGATGTCATGTGGGATATGATGGGTGGTGTGTAAAAATAGGTGAAAAGTGTTTTAATGGGGGTAGGTAGAGTAATACTCTGGACGAGGATACTCTTATGGGCTTGAGTTACCTTTATGGTATTCATTTCTAGAAGATCCATGCTCTGACCATTTAAGGACCGAGTCATTTCACCGTCATGGTTAAGCCACCTCAATGCAAGCATGCGTTATATATGAGTAGGACTTGAGTTTTCTATTAGCGTACTGGGTTGGGTGTCATACTAGGAAGTTGAGAGCATCGAGAAGTTAAGTGATTATCTGTCACTCTATTTGAATGTGCAGGGACTGTCAAGTGTTTAAAAATAGAACCTGACATTTAGTACAAGGCCTTTAGTACTTAGGGTGTCTCATAGAAAAACCCGATACAAAAAGTGATTGAAGTGTCTCGGTATGATTCGCTCTTTCTCTTGCAACTATTGGAAGCTGAGCATATCATGTGGGTACAATGTATAATCTCTGCAAAGTGTAAACCTATTCGAATAGTCGTATCCACGATCATAGGCATGCGAAGGTAAAACCTTTTTGACTAGACTCTGGGTGCGTATGTCTTGATGATTGAGTGTATGGACTAGATGTCTGTGATATAAGGTTGCTGGCTAAATTCCTCAAGATCTGTGTGGTACTAAAGGTACACCAGATGTGATGATAGGAATTATGGAGTGAGATATAGCTCCTCCTAAGACCGAAAAACCCTTAGATATGACTTGTTGCCTAATTTTGAACTACTCTAAAATGTTTTAAGGTTAACAATAGATAATACAATTGAGTCCCTACATAAATTATTTTGTGCTTAAAACTAAACCGTAAAACCTTATCCTTGAATTACCTTTATGCATCTATCAAACTTTTGAAGTAGTAAGGGCTTGCTGAGTATTTTCCGTATTCACTCTTGCTATCATCCGGATGAGGAAATTGAAGCTAACTTCACTGGAGAAGAAGGCGAGGATCAAGAGTAAACTTAGAAGTTGCATTTGTAGCCTAACTCCTTGTGGCTTTGGCTCGTTGTCTTCCGTTGTGTTTTTATTGGCCATTAGGCCAGATTTGTAATATACAATATGGTTTAACATTTTGTACTCTGTAATCTTAATACTTTATTTACAAAGTTTGAATGTGATACTACAACTATTATACTATATGTATCAACTACTTGATACATAGACTAATACAGGAGGCATAGGAGATCGGTAAATTGGGATCTTACATCAAAAATCCATATTTTGAATCTCTTTTCCCTATAGATTTAGACCTTCTAAAAGGCTTAAAAAATATACCAAATTTTCTATAGGTTCTATAATTCATAAACAACCCATTTTAACTAGTTACACTTAGTAAGCATGGTTCTATAATTCATAAACAACTCATTTTAACTAGTTACACTTAGTAAGCATGAACAAAATTCAAATTAAAATTCATTAAAGTTGACTATTTTTTGCACCTTCCATAATTTTTAGAGCTTTAAAAGGATTCTAAAAAATTAGGAAAAATTTCTAAAATTGTCTCCATCTCTAAGTTATGTAGTGTAATTTCAAGTTTCTTTACTTAGCTCACTTTTCATGAATTTGATAAATTCCAATTTAATTCAAATGCACGCAACAATTGCTCAAAAATGATCAGAGGTTATGCTCATGTTGTATATGTATTTTTGTTGGCGCAAGAAGATATCTTGCACGAATAAGTGCGGCGAGAGCTCACTCACAGGAGTGACTTAAGTTTGGAGAAAAAGTGAAGAAGGAGGAACACCAAATATGTTGATGGTAAAAAGGATCGGTCCCTTGGTTTGATGGCTAAGGGTTTATATTTATAGGGCCATTCAGGATGTTGATGTACATGTATGCCTTTACAGTGATACAAATATCACAATACGTTAGGGGCCTAAAGCCACTTGAATCATATAGCCTGGGTCTAGGTGGGATACCCTTGCCCTAAGTTTAGAAGATATTATCTAATATGGCGATACAATGGTGCAAGTGGCCCTAAAAGTGTGGTATTCTGCAAGTTGCCTATTGCGGCGCCACACTGCTAAGATATCAGGATGGTCTTTACTTGCGCCGGGGAAGTTAGGATGGTCTACACTTGCGTCGCATTAAATGTAGGTCACTTCCCTGTAGGTGAAGGACGGCTGGTGGGTCCCCTCTGGTTAATCTTTTTTCAATGTCTGATGGCCCCTCCCTTTGGGCTCTCGGGAGACTACCCACGCTCCGGGAGGTCGGAGCTTCGGGAGACTGGGGCTTCGGGAGGCTGTGGCTCCAGAAGACCAGCAAGACCGGGGTGTCAGGGTCCTTATATACAACCCCAACCTCCCTCAGAGGATGGCTTCTTTTCCTATCTTGGGGGGTAATGGATGGAGAGGCCTACGGCTTCCGGAAGCTATGCTTCCTACTTTGGATATGGAGCCCAAGGGCTCTAAAGGTGTTTCTGGTGGTGACCTTTTAGTAGTGTCTGTAGGCTGAGGTATTTTCCCCAACAATACCCATCATTCGCTAGCCCGATGTGAGAAGGAGTGAGCGGATGTAAAAGGAACTAGGTCTAGCCTGACATCGTAGTCAGGATATCCTATGACATAGCTTCAATCCATAGATGAGTCTCTCGGTAATAACCATAAGCGATGATGTCGGAGCCTGATGGAAGTAGCAAGGCTTGGTGGTGTAGATGACGTTGGAGTCGAAGGCCATTTGAGATGCTGGCAGAGGCATCATATTTTGGAGTCCATGCGGAAGCCGAAGTGAAGCCTTCATCTTCTCTGATGATGAGTCTTCTTGCCACTTGAACCATCATTGCGGGGGTCGTGCATGGAGGCAAGATATTTTCTTTATCCTCGACATAAGTACTAGATGGCGTGTGATAATGGCAGTGCGTTTGACGAGATCATGCGCAGTCTCGCTTGGGGTCTTGTGCCCATGATTCTTGTATGCGCCGAAAGGGGTTTTGCTCATAAATGTGACGAGACAAGTGCGCAAAAACCTAAGGTGCCACCGTAGGATTCCGCCATGTGGACATGGATTAGCCGGGGCATGGCCACAAGCCCTTCAGCTAATGGCGGTGCATCTGGCAGGGTCATGCGCAGGTTTTGCTTGGGGTCTAGTGCCCCTGACCCTTGCATGCGCCAAAAGGGGTCTGACTTATAAATGCGATGAGAAGTGTGCGCAAAAAACCCAGGTGCCACCGTTGGATGACACCACATGGACGGGGATTAGCCGGGGCGTGGCCATAGCCCCCCGATGGAGTAATTGGAACCGCCACGAAATGACGTCAATTGTTGTTATTGCAACCCCCCCTCCCCCCAAAAAAAACATATCAGCATAGGGCAAAGTGGTCAATTGCACCACCATCATCTCTTTCAAGAAACTAAATTCAGACAACTAGTCAAACGATTTTTAGAGGTGATTCTGATTCACCAGATAAACGTTTATAGGGAAACTCTGGAAAAAAAAGTTTCTAGGAGAATTTAGATCCTTACCAAACACACCCTAAACCAGAGAAGATACTCCTTTGGTAGAGTGCTCCATCCAGAGTGACACCACTCGAGCTCGAACCCGATGACCACTCCTTAGTAAGTATGCCCAGGCACTCGCTCGCCCCTTTCAAGAATAACCAGAGAAGACACAAAGGCACATGCAAGCAATCCATAACAAATCAACTTAGCATATAATTTTAGGATCTGCTTGTTTCAACTTAGGTTGTAAAAAATAGCTTGTAGATTATAAAAACCTGGATCATGAAAGCTAGATTGTAAAAGTTAGATTACACAATTTACAGAAACTTGTGAAAAACAAATTCCTGGACTGTTACAATATAAAAATTAAATTATATAATCTAATTTTTTATAATTCAATCGGTTTATTTTAACATATAAATTATAATCACAATCTACAATATAAAAATTCAAACAAACATTCCCTTAGTTACCAGGGCAGCTAATGTGAGAAAGAGCTTCTCCCCTCGGTTGGAGAGTTTTGAGGCCACAAACTCCACCAAGACCTAATCACAAGCATCCACTTCCCTGCTCACCCTTTTTTAAGGCCTCCAACGGTGGAGCCGGAATAAACCCCGGCCACTTTGGCATCCGCCCGTAATTTGATACTTCTCCCCTATATACCCACGCCGCCTTCCACCTCCCCCTTTTACTTCTTCCTCCTCGCCCTCTTCTTCACTAGCCAGCTACCTCAGGTGGGCAGGCAGCGGCAGCCGAGATGATGGCAGAGGCGTGGACGCAGGTGCCGCCGCTGCTGGCGCCCTGCTTCTCAGGGCAGCCGTGCTGGTACTGGCAGGACCGGCGTATGGGCGGCGGCAGCGGAGGAGGAGACGTGTGGACGACGGAGGAGAACAAGGTGTTCGAGAGGGCGCTGGCGCAGATCGACCGGAACGCGCCGGACAGGTGGGAGAGGGTGGCGGCGATGCTGCCCAGGAAGACGGTCGCCGACGTGGTGAACCACTACAACGACCTCGAGAACGACGTCGGCTTCATCGAGGCCGGGCTCGTGCCGTTCCCGCACTACAGTAGCTCACTCCCCTCGTCCGGCTTCACCCTTGATTGGGACGGCGGCGACGGCGGGTTCAGGCGCGATTGCTGCCTCAAGCGTGTGCGCGGCCCCGACCAGGGGCGGAAGAAAGGCGTCCCCTGGACGGAGGACGAGCACAAGTAAGCCACAACCCCACCAGAATGGTCGTCGTGCTAGAATTAATGATCTGCTTGTGTTCTTGCCGCTAAAAATGGCGAATTTCGTTTCCTCTCTCAGGTTGTTCTTGATGGGGCTGAAGAAGTACGGGAGGGGGGACTGGAGGAACATCTCGCGCAACTTCGTGACGACCCGGACGCCGACGCAGGTGGCCAGCCACGCGCAGAAGTACTTCAACCGGCTCACCTCCGGGGGTAAGGACAAGCGCCGCTCCAGCATCCACGACATCACCACCGTCAACCTCCCCGACGACGACCGCGGCAACGCCTCGCCCTCACCGCCGTCCGCGCTCACCACCGCCTCCAACCTCTCCATGTCTGACCAGTTCGGCGCCTTCGTCGACGCGAAACCCTTCATGCCGCCACTCCCGGGTGCGCTCGGCGTGGCGCACCCCTACGGCAACGTGAAGCTCGAGCCCAAGAGCTCGCTGGTCGCCGACCTTGGCTTCGACGACTCCGTCCTCCTGCAGATGCAATGCGGCCAGTTGTGACGGGCGGTTCTTGGCTTGGCGAGAACCGCACGGAGGAAAGAGCAGCTCCCATCGCAATATCTCATCCCTGGGCAGGACCATGGACGGGCCAAGTCCCAGGTCCTCGTGCTTCGCTTGGTTGCAGACCTGCAGTAGCTGAGTTGCTTCTTGTGTATCAATCAGATGGCCCGGCCCGGGTAAAGATCTGAGAGCGACGGGCGACGCAGTCTTCAGCTGACAGCAGCTGCTATCTCCCTTCAGCTCTATGTGACCGTGTTCACGGAGAACCAAGAAGCCATGGGCGTGCCATTCCACAGTGTCCACTTCAGTGTACATAATTCAACCACAAGTATAGGACCCAAGAGCTTCCACGGTACTGAAATAAGCATTCGATGAAGACTTTGGGTTCATTTCAAGTGTCACCGGCGGCTTGGATCATGATTCAGGACTCAGGAGCACCGCATCTGAACTTCTGAAGATTGCTATACCGGTTTGTCAATGTACTGTTGTTCTGTACTAGTACTCATATTTGATGGAGTAGCACTTGGAGCATGCGTGTGATGCTTGTAAGGTTCCACAAGATTTTGTCTGCCAATCTGCCATTGTCGCACTGCCCTTCGAAGGTTAGGTTTGCTCAGCTCTAGCTGATTTGAATTGAAAGCTTCCATGTGTTTGCTTGCCGTCGTTGTAGAAGCAATAGAAACTTGAAACACAGCCACGATCGGCCTGGGGATCGGTCGGCCTCACCGTGGACTCTGCGTTGCTAATTACTACTCCCGCTCTCGTGTCGTCTCCTCCATTTGGAAGTACCGTACTTGCCATTCATATGATCTGCTGTTTAATTTTCACCTGTCGCTAGTCAGAGTACCAAACTCAGCAAAAAAATATTCGGCCTCATGCTTCTCGCTCTCGCTGCCCATGCACAGATGGTGCCACGGCTCTAAAACTCTGCACTCTGGCTCCAGATCGGACAGTTGCGGGAGGGGAGGGTTCGATTGATCTCGATGAATGTTGCAAGAAGCGCCTTGCTTGCCTGATAGTGGCTGGCACGCAGTAGGGGGCTAGGGGTTGAGTTGGAGGTCCACCAAATAAGCTGGCATCACATGCCCCAATAATCTTATGTCCTTCTCACTAGGGTGGTAATTTGATTGGATACGGACAGATATTACGAATATTGTTGATCTTATATATTATTTTGTATTTTTTATTAGAATTGGAGCTGGATACATATACGAATGGTGTTAGATACTGATACAGATAATCTCAGCTACGAATATGAATCAAATACGTGACGAGTTAGATGCATACAATATTAGTCACGGATATTTATTTAAAAATTGAGTAAAAGCAACAACTATATATATCGTATTTGTTATGATTGTTCGACCATTTCACATATTTAAAATTCAACTATATTAAAAGTCTAACAAGCAAATCAACAATATACTCTATGAAAAGAGTTGTATTAGAGCGAAATCGAAGAAGTTATAAGTATTTAATATGCAGATAAAGCTTCTATTGATTATTTGAACATATTAATAACTTTAAATGAAAAAATATCAACTACAAACTTATAAATCTCATCGAAAGCTACACCTTTCATATAAAAATCATTTTCATCTGAGTATGTATAAAAATATTACCACCTCCAAAAGATAGGCTCGGATAGTCTTTGAATATATCCGATTTTATTCTTATATATCTGACGTATACTTAGCTCCTACATCCGAATCCAATACAACTATCCAATATCTGAGATTTTTTTAATATCTAAAATCTGATTAACATCAAAAACAGTTCAGCGATCGGGCGGGCGAAAAAATCCACTGGTTTCACCCCTACTTCTCCCTATCCTCTTTTGGATCCAAAGCAAAGCCATGGCCCGTATATAAGTAGGGCAAAGTTTTGGTGCAAACGTCCATCCAATGCAAACAGGCAAAACGGCGATTGGAGGCCATCCCATCCGCATCCAACGATAGTGTGCTATCCCTCGTCCCACCATGCAAGTTTTGCAGAAAGCCCCCTGCCAAAATTTAGTTTATCACAAGTTGGTCCTTCCTCTTGCCGTCCGTAGTCTATCACCAAAATTTCCCCTTCGCGGGCGTTGATCCAAGTCGTCACCGAAGCACCACCCTCGCCGTCACACCGGGGTGCCTCGGATCGACGCTCGTGAAGGAGAAATTTTGGGACGAGATGCCAACGGCAAGAGAAGGACCAACTCACAAGAAACTAAATTTTGGCAGGGAGTTTTCTACGAAACCTACACAGTGGGATGGGGGATCGCACGCTGCCGTTGGAGTCGCCGTTTGCATGTTTGCACTGAACGAGGGTGTGAATCAAAAAATCCGCCGTATAAGTAGTACCTTGTTGCACCATTAAGTGGGCGCACACTGTGCAGGCAGCTGCTGCAAGATTCACTCATTGTCCAACTTGCACACACCGGCACATGACCGTCGCGAGACGTGCGGATCCACTCAAGACTTCAGTGGCGCTCACCGTTAAGCAGGATATTTGTAGTGGGTTTGCTCATTCCTAGCAGTGCAGATACAAACAAGAGCTTTCCGAGAAAGAGAGGCTATGCTCGATTGATGCGATTACTATGTATGGAATCCAAATTATACTGCCGGTACCTTTCACCTGATTCTTCGCTCAGCACGCCCCACCGACCAACCTCAGCCATTGGCTCGGTATCTCCTTCGCCGGCGACGGTGCTCCCGACGGAGTGCACAGTTGCTTCATGTGCCACTTGCTTCTGTGGCGTCTGACTCGGCTGTCGCAGGGAAATTTCAGTTGTCACGTCACCAGTTAGCAGTAGAACCTGACCTGACCAGACCAGACCAGTCTACTTTCTCCTCCACGAATCATCTTTTGCTCTTGCTCCCAGTCCAGTTTGGCCAGCCGAATGCAATGCCCATATCGCATTGTTTACCCCGTTTTGATAACCCTGAACCGGCGAATGGGTTGTCTCGTCCAGTCACGACAAAGCGTAAAAGCAACCCTGAAAACTAGAGGTGCTACACCCTGCTCCACATGAGCCAGCTCTGAATTCCACGGCTCTAACCATCCGCTTTTGTTTAATCGCCCTCCCCTTTGCTGCTCTGCTTCCTGCATAAATGCATCATGGCATGGCATGTCCTCTCCCATGTACAGTGCCTGTGCTGCCTGCGCTGCCTGGCTCCAGACACGCGCCGAGGGCCAGACTGCTCGGGCTGCAACTTGCCGCGCGGGGCCTCGGGAGCACAAGCACACACGCAAGATTCATGCGAATCCAACGCGACACGAGGGCGAAGTGGGCACCCCCGTGAGTTGGGCCGTTGGTGCCTTCCGCCGCTTTGCGCTAGCTTTCTCTTTCACCAGTCACCACCGTCCCTGGCCTTCTTTTGTCCGCTTTGCTTTTTTTTTCTGCTTCTCTTCCCTGGGATGCGACATGAGTAGAATTGCACACTAGCACTCGTACAGATGCTTTGTGTTCCATCCTGCGACTTTTGTTCGTGCGAGGTGAAAGTGCCGGCATTGCGAGTGCTATCCCTTTCCAGTCTTTACTCTGCCATTGGGCACGGGAGCAGAGTGGAAGGAAAGCATCGGCAGCATCACCGATGCCATGGCGCTTTTGGGCGTCAAGTCCGCGTTTGCCTTTCCCCCGTGCAAATGTTCAGATTCTGCAAATGGATGATATAATTGAGGAAATAGAGGCGGAGCGCAGAGACTCCAGATTCCAAGCCCCTTTCCCGCGCCGGACCACAAAGATGTGCCTGTCGCAATACCGGCAGAACGTATCACAACCGAGAGAAAATAGATAAAGAACATATCATGAAGAGGTTGAGCAGGTACAGCGAACTCTGCACTTCCACCGTAATTGACATGTTTTCCTTCCTATGGTTGACGTGCAAGCAGCTTAAATATTCCAGACTTCGCATCTACTATTGTAGACTAGCAGAATTATTGAGCTGGGCAGGTAGACATAATTTCCCGCGAGGAAGCCTGCGAGTTGTTTAGGGAAATTGAAATCAGAATATTGTTGTAAGTAATAACAGAGTATGTCTCACCGAGAAGTATGATAACTACTGAAGTGCATTGTTTAAGAACAGACATACCAGCACGTATTTACACCTTGACGGTGCTATCAGATTATTCCACTCAACTAGTCCTCGGCTCCTCTATTTGTTCTCGTAGTGTCCAATGGGAAATCTATGGTCATATTCAGCATCTCCATGTACTGACGCAACTGATAGAAGCCATGCCACTTCCAAAGATGCCATAGAAATCTTTATCACCAAACAGGTATTAGTGATTCCTGCAGCGCTGATGTCAACCAGTCCGCATCTAACTAGATAAATATTCTCAGAGGCTCCGGAGCTGCTAATTCACACTCCACGGACCTTTCTTTGACACAATCGAACCTTCAGAAGTGTCAAGAGTTATGAAATCGGAGATATTGAAGCTGATACCATGGTAAGCACCATAAAAAATTAGACCTCTTGAAATGCCAAGGATGCCTAGAGGACAAAATTAGCTGACTGTAAAATCGAAAAACATAATGATGTTCCCGAAAAGAACATGCTAAAGGGTCCATCTAGCATCATCCCGCACAAGTTGAAATTAACCACACATACAAGACGAAATAGTGGAGATGGCTAAGTGAAGGTTACTTGTCTCAAGGTTTATCTTAACGGAGACTCAATTGGAAGGGGACTACAGGTGCAAAAATTTGCATGATATATGATCAAAAGGTAAAGAACCTACCTGTTAAACATTGCTGTCATGGAGTAATTTTTTTCCTTAATAAACTCTGTAGGAAGTGGATTACTTCACCTCTCGATCTTTAGTTTCCGGTTACTCTGAGAAGGCCTTATTAAGTCCACTTATAAAATAAACAAATTAAGACAGTTCCTTCACCACAGCAGCAACCTGATGGGAGCATAAAGAGTGAAAAGTAGTACAAATATATTTTAAAACAATAACAAAAGCATATCAATTTTTTTTCTTATGAATTAACAAGTCGTAGCAATTCACATTTTGTTAGTCGACAAAGTCAAACCTAGTTCATTAAAACCAGTACTAACTATGTTGCTACTTCTTTATCCACTAGTCTTTGTGTGTCATTTAATATTGGCATTTGGTGTTTATTTTGTTAAAAACATTAAGGAAAGATGCACAAATAATAGACTGACATTCATGGCATGATAGAGAAAGGACCTCACGTCTCACTACCATCATAGATTGAATAAAGCTCACTAACAATGGTTGCTCTTTCAATTAACAGAAATGCAAATTTCCAAAGTTACATCTACTACAAAGATCTAATTAATGTGTAAGATTGGACTACACATCAGATCATGGTTACCTCTGCTGTCAGAAGGAACTTTCACAGTAAGTAATTTGAACAAGAAAAAGATGTGTCGTTTGCCTGTACATTCTTCACATATAACCAGATAACTGGTAATCCAAACATGTGAGTACCATTTTAGGTTTATACCCACCAGGTAGCTTTCTACTGTCCAGTTTTGCTTGGTAAGAAAAGGCTTCCAAAGTTAACAAATTCTTTTGAAGGAGGTTTACAGACAGTGAATAACTAGCAAAAAGTTAAAAGAGATAGCCATTGTTTGTTATCTTGTTTACGTACAATTGATGGGCCGTCTTTTCTAAAGTAGGTGTAGTTTCATAAATTCTGTTATTCCCTTATAGAATATATAAGAGCAGAGCAGAGCAGAGGTTTGCACTTCCAGTACTGGTAAACTGAAACAGTTTGATCTTTTTGAATATTGTAACTTTGATAAGAAGATCAAATATTTGTTAGTTGTTACAGGGTGTGGAATGTGGTTCTGTTGAATCCATGTGTTGTTGATATGCTCTGCATGCCATATTAATCACGTTATCTTTCTCGCATTTCATCAGCTACCTTTAAGCTATATATAGACATGCTTTCAAGTGTCTCTTCCTAGAAATTTCTGATATCAGCCCATTGTAGATTTCCTATTGTTGTCAAGGTTGAAGTTCAACTGATGTCAGGATTAATCACATGTCAGAAGGAACTCATAGCAAAGGTTTTTGCGGTGCTCTTCCAGCAGAGATATTCATATTTGCAGTATGGCAGTAGATCTACATTTTCCAAAGAAGCTGTAATTCATAAGGTAAGACCTGCCAGCTTTTCGTAGATTTTGAATTAGCTCCTACTTTACACCCTCAAATCTAAAGAAGTGTTATGCATGACAAACAGTCGACAACCACAGTTGATACAACTTATCATGGCAATAAAGGAGTAGATCATGAGAGGATAAAACAGGAGTTAAATGACTAGGATCTAACACCTTAAAAAAGGGGAAATAATCTCTCCAAGGAAAAAGGTTTGTCTTGTATATTTTCTAATAGTTTTTTTTTCGAAAATGGTATTTTGTAATAGTCATCAATACAGTAGGTTATACTAGAAGTCTAGAACAAAAAAATCAGATAAAAAAATTGGGACGTTTATGCCAGCACCTCACAACCTTTTCGACCCACGCCCAGTAGGAAATACAGGATCATAATTAGCATCTCCAGCTTCTAATGCTGGTTCATCAAGATACCTGAATTGTAAATCTCAGTGTTGCCACAAAACCATGACATCAAAAGAAGCAACAGCAATTCCCATGTACTTGCTTCCAGGAAGTGAACTATAACAACAATAAATTATGTCTTCTGCGTTAGATCTAATTCAATCAGACAATTATCAAGGGGCTTCTAAATAGAATCACAAATGTCAGTAGCGTGACTGAATAGGGGCCTACTGATTATGCAAGTAATGAATTTTGAGCTGTAAAAGATACAAGTCCTATCTCCCAAGAATTTAGTGTCTGGAACTTATACAAGCATAATAATTGCCTAAGAAACTCCTGGTTTCAAGCATAACTGTTGTAGAGCATTCTTCATGCTTTACTCCAGCTTCCTCTAACAAATATTCTTTATCCTCCAATATGCTTACTCATATATTTGTTTATGTATGTATTAATAAATACTTCAGCAAAGCACCTTACGTGTACCTATTTCCATTTGGTAAAAGTAAAACAAGCCATAGGCACTTGGTGAAGAGGAGACATATTTTGTGATTGCAGCATATACTCCCTCCCTCCATCCACTTTTCTTAGGTGTATCTGTTTGTCCATCAATGTAAGGCGCTCACAGTTGACAAGACAAAATTTGTAAGTTTCTTTGCTCTAATGACCCTATTAAGTGCAGAAGACACATGCTGCATGCATTTAATGGAGGACATTCTCTGAAAGAGCAAAAAAACTGCATTATTGGTACTTTGACCAATTCTTTATGCTCCTTAATCCTAGTGCCTAGGTGAAATGCGCCCAAGAAAAGTGGATAGAGGGAGTACTTTATAAGTTGCTATTATGGAGGTGTGTACTGCAGGCAACATACAAAATACTTGAATGGTCCATTAGAACCGTGAAACATGTAAATATGCTCCCCCTTTTTAAGTTTGAACTAGAAAATACAAGATAAGTATTTAGTTTCCCCTATTCTCAAGAACAGGATGGCAGCAACAGCTCCCCTCCATTATCTTGTTTCTAGGAAACCTATAGCACTATCTTGAGGAAGCTATTTTGAAAAACATCAACACTCTTGTCAATCATATCTGCGTCAATATACAATTTGCGCTATAGAACTGGACTCAACAATGACCAAAATATCTAAGCCCCTGCTAATGCATAATGGTCCAAGTAAAAAATGCAATTAGCTTAGGTAATAGCAGAATATGTATTGTTACCAGGAATAGTTTTGAATTGCCATTGTATTTATTTTCCACTGCCTTGATACTAAGCTACCGTCTGTCCCCTGCACTGCTATGCAATGATATCAGCTTATATTCCTGCAACAAGTACGAAATGCAGTCCTGTCCATTACCTTATACTTGCTTAGGGGAGATGGATCAGAAAATGGGCACTGGAAGTCTGAAAACAACCCAGGGTCCGGATACAAAGTTCAATATTTGAATTGACTCAACAGAACCATCAAGTGATTGCAGTTCAACATTCCCCATCCGCAACAAGAATACAAGGTATTCCAAAAACTTTATCCAATCTGTGAGGCATTGATTGCAGATTGCTCAGCAACGAATTGCAAAACGCCAATAACTGCAGATTGCACTTTGGCACAAACATACAGCCACTGTACACCCTTTTGATTCCATCAGTAAATGACTGCATTACAGTATCAAGTATCAACGCCCAGGGCCTTGTGGCTGCCAAAGCCTGTCAGCATGCATTTCACTCCCGGTATGACCACCAAAACCCTGAAATACGAATCCAACAAAATTTCAGAATTCAGTCACATGGCCTTGAGAGAATCAATTAGCACATGGCTGCCCACATCCATCCAAAAGGGCACCGAAAGCATGGACGCCACACTGAGATAATGATCAAGCCGTGCCATCAGGTAGAGTTACGGAACCTCTCCACTTCTCCAGCTTTTCAAACGAGCAGGCGGTATCCAACAGTCCTATCCACCCACTGATTCCCTTGCAGCTTTCCGTGCACCAACACTGCTGACGACAGCGCTTATGGTGGTCAAGGTAAGCATATTCCCCTTCCAGAACACACATACGCATTTCAACAAACAGGTTCCGGGCAAAAACCACTGGACGCATGAGATCTCATCTTACGATCAGATTACGTCATCGGAGCGCCAAGCGGGCAAGTCATCCCGGTTGACAACACCGCTGGTTGGCGGAGACGTTGGCAAACGAGCGCGCGATCTTAGGGTAGCAACAAACCTAGCCCTACGCCCTAGCAGCACGCACCAGACCAAACGCGCAGGCGGATTGACCGCGGCGGAGGCCGTCCTGGCCGTGGAAGTCGTTGGCGAGCGCTGCCGCCGGTGTTGGGATGCCCGCCTATCCGCAAGGCCCCAACGCGTTCGCCGCCGCCTGCCGTTGCCTTAGACGGGCTTTACGTTGGGGTCGCGCCGCCCTCGCACGTTTGGTGTTTGGAATTTTGGATTGGCGGGCAAAGGGAGGATGCTGTAAATAATGCTGCCCGTTCTTTTCCAAGTGAACGGGAACAAATCCTACATGAGATTACGCCACGTCACACTGGCACCAATCTTAAGGGCAATTTTGGAAGTAGGAATGAAAAAACGCAAAAATAGAAGAAAAAAAACACAGGATTCTAACATGAATGAAAATGCAAGACACAAGAAAAATATAGAAATAACCGTTTGAATGGGGAGAAAAAAAACATAAGAATTAGATGAGAGAGAAAAAATCTATAAGAATTAGATGAGCGAGCCTGAGAGCTTTCGGGATGAAATGAAAACGGAGAAGTACCATCGCTTCGCGTGGGAGGAATCGCCGCAACGTGCTGGCCCACCAAAAAATAGCAGCCAATAAGAAGATGCCAGGTAGATGGGAACAGGCTGCGGGAGCAGGGAAAGCCCGTTCCTGAGGTTGAACCGGCATGCTAGGAATCCTCTAAAAAACTTATGATTATAAGTCATTCTGTAGGAATTTTATAGGATTTTGAGAAGACCAACTCTTTATTTCAAAAAGCTTGATATGATTTTTTATAGGAATTGAATCCTCCAAAGTTCGTACAATTTTTCTCTATTCTAAAGAAATCCTAAAGCTGTCTTTTCCTACTCTCAACATCAACTCTGGCACATTTCCACTTCCTTTTCTTCGCAGATCCGTATATACATATTACCATATTGTTGCCGCTCTCTTTTTTATATGTTTAGATTGAGGCTATCCATCTCTACAAGACTACAACCCACCACTTAACTTCTTCCTAATGTCTTCTCTGCGTGATCAATTCGCCACCTAGTGGCACAAATAGAGTATAGCTCATAAACAATAAGCAGCTTCCACGTTCCTCGTGCAAGGGGTTGGTTATCAAACCAAGCTTGGAACGAACAACTTTGAATATGCAATGAATTTGTTGAAAAAAAACTATAGTTCTTTAATAGTCCCCTTAAATATGTAGTTTCACGATAGTTTGATCAATCTACATGTAGTTTTACCGTAGTTCACTATGATTAAACCACTTAGAGTGATTCACCTAAAAAAAATCTAAGAATGAATACATCCCCAACTTTATAGATGAGTGGTACCTAATGATTGTCCAGGAGTTATTTTCTGAGAGCTAAGGGCAATTCTAGTGGTTGTAGATATTACTGTGGCATTCAGATAAGAGAAGTAGGTTGAGGTGGAGATGAAGTTGATGTGGAGAAAATTTTTGCTCATGTGAAGGGGAATTTTAGAGAGCTAGCTCTTAAAATAAAGAAATTAAGAGATAGCTCTAAGTATTGTGAGATATGAGGAATTGAAAACAGAATCTTTTGAAAATTGTGTTGAGAGAAATAAGAGATAGCAGCAGAAGATTGTTGGGAATAATAGCATTTTCAGATTTAATTTAGTTCAATTTCTAATGTAATGTTGTCGGAGGATTAACTCCTGTCGTAGGGATCCTGAGGGATCCCTTTTTAGAGATTAGGCCGGGGGATGATCCTAAATATATTCGACGGAGAAATAAATGGGTATGAATGCGATGGCTGGTGGGGTGGAATGATCTAATGCGGAACGGAGTGAATGCGCTGGTGTTTAGACAGGTTCAGGCCGAATCTCTAAAAAGGGGTCCCTCAAGATCCCTGCAACAGGAGTTAATCCTCCGACAAATGTGAACATTAATAGATGCAGATAATAAATTATCGACTAACTTGGATGAGCCTAGGCAAGATTCAAGTAGAATCGATTAGAATTTGACCAACCCCAATCAGCCTCGACTAGATACTCGAGAATGATCTTGACTAGCTCACTTGAGAAATGTATCGACTAAAACACTCGAGTAGTATATCGACTTGTTCACTCGATTAAACACTCGAGTATGATTGCAATGTACGTACCCGATGGCGACGTGAGATGCAGGAACCCCGTCATTAGAGATGGCAATTTCTCCCGTCAGGTCGGGTCCCCGTGAGTTTCAGACGTAACAAGGGCGAGGACGAGTGGGAAAATAGCCCCGCGGGGCAGTGGGTTAGGCCCCTGACCCGAATCGAGTTCGGGGCTAGGCTATATTTGCCCCGTGGGCCCCAAAACTCACCAACGTTTGACGGTCCATGCGCCCAACAGCCCAGCTAAGAGCCGACACCGACGGCCTAGCTACCTAGGCGTCAAGTAACATGTTCACACCAGAAAAAAGTAGCATACGCACACGCCGACGCCTAAAAGCCCTACGCGACCGCCCTTGTCAAGCATGCGCTATCACTGCCCACCGGCCCAGTCGACGGCTGCCTTCATCGCGCTGCTTGCACACGAGTCGTCTGCTCGCTCCCCTGCAGCCCTGCTCCCTCTTGGCTTCCCCAGCTGAATCAACATCCCCGATCCTTTCTTCCTCGGCTCCGACAGCCACCTCCTCGATCTCGCCGTAGATCCGATACCCACGAGCCTTCCCCAAGCCACCTCCTTGACCTCGCCACAGATCCAGTCCTCCCATTGTTGCTACGCCCTAGTCACCCGCCGTCTCTGTGCCCACTCTGCCTTGCCCTCCCGCTGTCGCGATGCCAGCTTTGCCTCGCCCGCGCGACCGCGATCCCTCCGACGCAATACTGCATCGCCCGCACACCCTCTGCTGTTGTCACCTAGCCTACGCCTCCCTACCGTGTCACCTCGCACGCGTAGATGCGCTACTCCAGTCGGCCCTCGCCCGCGCACGCGCTGCTCCGACGCTCGGGTCCCCATCGGGTCTCGGGTTTCTACCGGGGCCGGCGTCGGGGTCCATTTTTCACCCGACATCCATTTTGGGGCTGGGTCGGGTTTGTGGAGTTGGGTTTCGGCTCGATGCGGGCGAGTAAAACCCGATAGGGGCAAATCCGTTGCCACCCCTACCCGTGGTGTCGATGCAATAGGTGATGATGAATATGAAGTAGTCGAAGTTGATCTTGATGTAGCAGACAGTGACGACGGTGATAATGTAGACAAAGTAGCATGCGATGATGTAGAGAAAGCAGGTTGTAAGCGGTCACGACGAGGGCTTTCTAAAAACCTTATTCTCCCTCTTCCGGTGCAGGATCCCAAGAGCGACGGGTTCTGGAGACCTGCTCTCCCGTTTGTCGGTGCACGCTAGCGCAGCAGGATGAAGTAGTCTACATGCGACGACGTAGTACAGAGAAATTGGCAAAACCCTAATTGCGAATATGCAACTCATGTCTCTCCTTTGTGTGCGACGACGTAGTACAGAGAGAGAGTCGCGCGGTTGAGATGCACTACGATCAGAGTCGGTTACGCCGCTACGATTGGAGTCTTGATCGACACGATTTCTATATATTTATCAGTTTACCCACACAGTAAAAAGAAATAAAACCACAAAAGCAAGCCAGACCTGCGCAAGCAACTGTACCCGATTTCGACAAACTATTGACACAGGTGCCGTGCGCCCACGCTCTCCGCCCCCACCCTCACCCTGGTCACGGCCCGAAGCGAGCGTACGCGTGTTCTTCTACTCCTCTCATCCACACATTCTAAGTGGTTGGAGGAGAAAAACTTTTTTAAATTGGTCTCCATCCATATCCACTAGTAAGATGGAATTAAAGAAACATAACTCTTCACGTGGTTAGATCTTTCAGATTTATTTAGAATTATACAAATATAATGAATAAAGCACATATATTTTAACAGAGATAACCAATGAAGATGTCTTAATTAGGCCGGAGTTGTAACCATATTATTTGGATTGGCTGATCACCTAGGCCTCTCACCCTGTCCTTGATGCTTGTCGACATTGGTAGCTTTCTCTGCAATGCGTGATCAGATAGAACCGGATGCCTCCCTCTCCACACTGTTTGTTTAATTGATCTCATGATTTGGATCGATGGACTGACATTCTAGAATCCTATGTAGATATATTAAAGAAAACAAAAGGCCTTCAGGTGGACTGTTACAAAAGGCAGGCGTAAGAAAAAAGACCGGAGAGACTCCTGAGTCCTGACCCCGTATCTGCTCTTGGCATGTCCAGATCAACCGCTTCTTCGTCCCCCTGAATCCCCGAGCAAGCCGACAGAAACGTCCTTTTCCTGACGAGGAAGGCCGGCACCCCAGTTGTCGATTCAGCAGCGGAGCTCAAATATACGCTTTTTGTTCGCTAGCCATTAACCTACCGGTCACAAAACAAGCTGTGGCTTTCCTGTTATTCTCGCTCGTCCCACTGTGGTGCTGGGGTACGCGACGTTGTCGCCTTCCGGGTGCGGTGGCTGGGGCAGATTCCGTGGCACTCGACGACGGCTCTGGTTGTCGTCTCCTAGACTCCTACCCACCGAGCCCACGTACTCCACGCCGGGGACCCGCCGTCACTCCCAGTCCCAGGTGTGACGCAGCCAGCCATCCGTTTCACGGAGGCCGTCGTCTTCCTGGCGTCGGGCTTGGACATGCGGAGCTCCAGCTATTCTAGTACGCATATCCAATCCATCCCCCCTTGTCAAATTTTGAGGATGACAAAATGCAGTCCATTATCCTGTGCAAGCTATGCATGCACCTTTGAGATGCTTCTTACAACAATTTGCAAGCAACTACCTCGACAAATTCAGCGTATGTACCACAGGCAAAACCAGGACTTCAGATATTTACAATCGTGAGTACAATTCCAGGGAAGAAAGCAGAGACAACTGTCACAGAGCACTTTAGTATACACCTTCCTAGGATTAGATAGCAGCACTACTACAATACAAGCGACAACAGCAACTTATTGCACTACACCTCCTCAGCTACAGTACTAGTTTATTACGGTACGAAGGCAGCTAACAATCTAGGTCGGTATAATAACCGCATCAGCACATGCTTATTGCCCAGGGATAAGGGGCGACAAGGTACACACGGTCACAGCTTGAAGTATTTACAGTCACGTAGGGTGCAATGTAACCAGCCACTGAGGGCAGTCCGGCCTCCTTCCAGCAAGGGAGTAGTATCCAAGAACCTGAGCGTGGCTATCCACACAAGGCTGTCCATCTGCCGTCATCTGATACGTGCTCTCGGGACTGGGAGGCACAAATTCGATGTTCCAGAAGGGCCTGGCCATGAGCAGGAGGTCCCGGCCTGTTTGAGAGGCTCTGTATCCCTGAACCCATATGTACCTCAGTGAAGGCATACGGAGCACGGCGAGGGCCAGAGCTCGCTCGCTGAAGCAGCAGCTCCTTAGTTCGAGCTTCCGCAGGTTTGTGCATCCAATTGCAAAATGGATCAATCCATGGTCAGATTCACCAACGTTGCCAAGTAGCATGTATTGGATGTTTCCACTGTATTGTCCAATGTAGCCAAGGCCTACATCCGAGAGCCCTCCCGGTCTCAGGTAGAAAGCAAACCTCCGAAGCTTGGTGCAATTCCTCAATAGAGCACGGACACCATTGTCAAGCGGCAGATCTGTTATTTCCTTTTCTCTGTCAAGTAGAACAAGCCGGAAGTCATAAAGATTTTTGCAGAAAGTCCCAATAGATTCCAGCGCTCCGTTGGTGATATCAGATACATAGGCAGCTATGTACTCCAGTTCACGGCAACCAACAGCCACGGCTGTCAAGCCTAACTGAGAGACTCCTCCCTGCTCTTCTTGACCTGGATCATCATCCCCCCGCTCAATTCGGAGTCTTCGTAGCTTCTTGCATGTACCAGCAACAACTTCTAGTCCTCTGTCTCCGATCACATTCCGCACCTGTTGAGAACGTCTACATAGTTAGTTGAAATGAGATAGTCACTAATTTCAGACACAAAAAATACAACAGATGTACACGGAAAACATTACCTCAAGAACCAGTAGGTTGGGGCATTTAGAAATAAGCTGGCAATGATCTTCAGTGGTGAGAAAAGTGTACTGCAAGTCCAGTTTCTTAAGTGTTGCAGAGAAAGGAAAGATAACAGGCATCTCATTTGTACCCATGTAGGTAAGCCCCAAGAAGCATAGTCTGGGTGGGAATTTAACCTTTCCATACTTGGTCTTGGTGTATTCTCCAACTTCAGAAAATGCTCCTCCAGCGAATTCTTGTAATCCCTTGGAGGTGTGGAAAAAACCAATCAGATCTGAAAGATCACAGTCACTCATCTTCAAAGAAATCAACGATTTGCAGTTCTTTGCAAGAAGCTCCAGATCAGCTGGCTCCACTTTGAGTTCAGTCATGTAGAAATTCAGTGTCACCAGAACAGAATTGTTGATAGCAAGTTCATGGAGCCATTCACTGCCGTTATCAGTAATTTTGCATTCTTCCAGGAATAAAGTTCTCAGAGATCTGCTCAGACAATTTAGAATGACATGTTACTGCAGTGATGTCAAGCAATCATAGCAGCAAGAATGATGAATTCACTGTGCAGCAAGAATGATGAATTCACTGTGCAGCAAGAATATGAGATAGAAAAAGAACTTGCTAAAGGACCTTAGAAAAAGACAAGTGTGCTAAGATGAGCTTTGTTGCATCCGGTATTGTAAAGGTTGGTAGCTTTAAACATTTGCACACAATTTCCTTAGTCAACTGATTTAACATCATCATTGCAGAATTTAAACTAAGAAAACCAAACATAAAACCATCAGAGAAACTTCTGGCAAAAAGAGGGAAGTGATGCAGCCTGTGCTACCATATGAATGAGATCATGATAGAATTGATTGATAACAGAAACCAACAACTTGCAAGTTGCAATTGAATTTTGGTATACAAGTACTCCTGGGAAAGGTATTTTTGGTATACAAGTACTCCTGGGAAAGGTATTTTTGGCGATACCACAAACTATGGCTTCCTTATTCCAAACTGCGGTAGCATCTTATAAGTTGCTTTCAAATAATTACTAAGTACTATGGACTCTTCACGTATCCAAAACAAAATTGGACAAGCAAGCTATGAAACCAAAACTACTCGGGAACAGTTATTACATATCTAGTGCTAATATCACTTTGTTGTAGATTCTTGCGTGTTATGATGACCTCACATCGCGTCAGCTTATGTGGAAGCAACTGGGAAACGAGAGCCAGAGAATCCAGAAGTGGGAGAGCTGCATCTTGCTCAATTTTGCCCATATTAGCAGATGTATGTATCTACTAAGAGAAACTGGCACACAGCTCGTATCTATCCTTTACTCCGTTTAGAACATCTCCACCGGATCAATCATGATTTTTCTAAGAGGGGAAAAAAATCAAGTACTCAATTGCGCAACAATACAGCTTAGTTTCTCAGCGTGCAATAACGGGCAAGTGTCATAAAAAACACTCTAGTGCAACGAAGGGGAGAACTGCTAATACCTGCAGGAGCGGGCGACGAGGCGGAGCGCGTCGGTGGAGAAGTCGCAGCACTTGTCGAGCTTGAGCTCCTGCAGCATGCGACCGCGCGCGC
Organism: Phragmites australis; assembly: GCF_958298935.1. Classification (NCBI taxonomy): domain Eukaryota; kingdom Viridiplantae; phylum Streptophyta; class Magnoliopsida; order Poales; family Poaceae; genus Phragmites; species Phragmites australis. The sequence continues at coordinate 44,864,986 of NC_084922.1, read as the reverse complement.
GGACGAGCACCGCGATGTCGTCATCCGTGACGGTCATACGGCGCAGGTGGACCGCCTTGAGGCACTCGAGTGGTGCGGCGAGCTCGGCGACCCAGGGTGCGGCGTAGGCGCCCCAGTCGTCGGGGATGAGCCCGTACATGGAGGCGCGGGGCCTCCCCTTGAGCGCGAGCGACTCGAGCCGCGAGAACCGGGCGCGGAGGCGGGCCGGCTCGGCGGCGTAGCAGAAGCCGACGGTGACGTGCTTGCGCGTGAGCGCGTCGATGCGGTGCCAGCGGCGGCACACCAGCGAGGCCGCCTCCCGGTCGCGCGGGTCGTCGACGTAGCCGAACACGAGGTGCAGCGCCTCCTCGGGGACGCCGCCGCAGCCGGAGCTGAGCGCGCGGCTCAGCGGCTCCGGCACCTCGCCGCCCATCAGATCGGAGCCGGATCGGCTACCCCGTGCGACCGGCTCGCCGGAGATCTAGACCGGCTCCAGGCATGGAGGTCCCCCCCTGCTCTGATTTTTGCGGGTGTGTGGGCTTATGACAGGACGGGAGGAGAAGGGAATTATTGGAGGGAGAAGACACGAGAGAGAGAGAGAGAGAGGGAGGGAGGGAGGAGCTGGACGGAGGGAGGAGGAAGGAAGAGCAACTGCAGCGGGGGACGGCGATTGGAGAGGCAGCGTTTACTTCGTTCTGCGCGGATCAGCCGGTGGTGCCAAGCCACGTAAGTACAGGGTCGAGGTGATAAATGGCCTCGCTCGCCGGGCACAGCACAGTGCTGGCTGCTGAGTGGGTTTGCACTACTACCAGCTCGAATATTCGGTTGGATTTTAACGCAGAAATATTACAGTGATTCTGTATAAGCATATACGGAGTAAGTTCTAAATAACTGTAGAAATATCACATGGAACAGATCGATATACGCGTAGAATCAGGAAAAGTTTCCGCTTCTAAATGAGACGGAAGAGTTTGTCAGGCTACTCTTCCACACACACAATGCAGTTTCAAAGCTTAATTCGGCTAGGCTTTTGCTATCATCGAGCGCCCATGTTTTTTTTTTTAACACCAAACCGATCTCTGAATGGGTGTGTGGTCGTTGAACTCGTCAAAATTACAGATCCAAACTCTCACAACAGCTTCTCTAGTGAAATTAATAGTAACTTTATCAAACAGCAATTTTTAATTTTTATTATCCATGTAAAAACCGTAGAAGTGATTACCGTAGAAGTGATTTCTTAAATAAAATAAATAAGATGAGCTGAAAAAATAGTTTTCTTTGATTTACTTTTCATATAAAATTATTTTCTTTATAGAATTTATTTTAAAAATTACTTTCAGTTATAGAATTATTTTTCTATGATAATTATTCCTTTCAAATAATTTGGATCAGAGCTCTATATCCTTAGTGAATAAACACTTCTTTTCTTCTACAGGATTGCGCTGTACCAGTACCCATTATTGGTACTTGTAGTTGCCTGGCCATTCACTTTTAATTTAGAGGTGTCCTTTCCAGTGGACCACCATTGCTAAAAATATCAATACATTACTGTATTTGGAGGAGACCAGTCTAAGGGCCATAAAATAACTAGATTATCTCCAAAAAAATTTAATACAGGACATCACTTTGTGAAGGATAATATAGCAGTATAATAATGGTACGTGATTGCTTTGTTGCTAACTGTATTCGGATGGGCGCCTAACTTATCCTACCGAATTCCGGTTGTGACTAAATGTAAATACTATTTTTTTTGGAGATGTAAATACTAATTAATGCCTCCAAAAATTTTTTTGGAGATGCAACTTCGCCTAGCCGAAGTCTAGCTTGTTTTCTAGTTTCTACTCTATTCATGTGTCCTACATCGACGGAGCCAGACTTCGCTAACTTTCCACGTTCCACCCTGTCCAGTATTGTTTTTTTATTCGTGCCAAAAGTACGCATATTTTTTTTAGTTTGAAGCAAAAAATAATACGCTCCTAACTTCTAAAGATCAAATATCCTTCCTTTTCCTTTCCTTTTTCCACAACACTCGGTTGTAATACTTCAACAGCACAACTGGTTTAAATTTGACGAAACAGTTCCTACACAGAACTGTATTTCAGAAAATGCACTGCAAAAAGAAAAATCGACCGAAATTGGAAAACTACATAGGATTACAGAAGTGCGGCTATTTATTCACTGACACGACAACGTTTTAAAAATTCTTTATAAATTCTTTAAGTAGGACTAGTATTATATCTTTGTGCAGCGTATGTGGTTTGTTGGAACAGCAAAAATCCAAAATATAAAATATATATCACCGTCCTTGTTAAAATAGACAACATATTGATATATTTATAAATTTAGCATTTGTATTTAGCACCTCACGTACCGAAAATCCAATTTCGACACGAAAAACCATGAGTCTGACGATTTTCAGCACCTAAGGTGCTAAATACGGTACTGTACAACGTATTTGGCATCTCGGTTGCCAAAAATGGTCTATCCGGCACTGTTTTGTCAAAATGTTGTGTGCTGAAGAAATAAGCTAGAAACGGTTGTACGTGCTCTAAATTGCTAGAATTTATAAAAGTTGGTTTATTTGGATGATTTTATTTAAATATTGGCTCAGACTTTTGGATGAAACTAATTAAAACGGGTTATAAATAAGCTCTAGTTTGTTCGTGAAAACGTTTATAATTTTTGGACTATTTTTTATTCCCAAATAAATTGTGAGTTGAATAAAAAACTTTCATGTGAGCGTACAGTAGAGGTGCACAACGGCTTCCAGCTTCCTAGCTTTCTTCTCGTGAACGTGGCGCACGGTGGTGTTTGTATTTAGCATGAGGTGCCGAATACAGTACTGTGCATCGTATTTGTCATCTCATATGCCGAATGCAACTATTTTGGCACCCCATATACCGAATACAGTGTACAATATCATATTTGGCACTTAAGGTGTCGAAATCATGTTTTTGGTAAATAAGGTGACGATACTAAATTTGTAAATACAATAATATGTTGTCTATTTTGCAATATATGATGCACATGTTGTTTATTTTTGGATTCTAGCCTTGTTGAATAGAGCATCGATAGGGGAGAATCCAATCCAGTTGACAACGTCACTTCTCAAGTGCACCAACCACCTCGCCGCCCGGGCGAGTCCCTCCCCTCTGCTCATGAAGCATGCCATCGCCACCGGTTGGCCCACGTAAACGCAAAGGTGAGGCTTAACCGCATTGTCCTCAGCTTTGTACTGTCCAAGTGAAAATCTCCGCAAAAAAAAAAAAAAATAAACAACATTAAAAGGACAATAATTACCGTATAGAGGGTAGGTGAATAGACGATTTTATAAAAATTCATCCTCATTTACCATTGGCCTAAACTTATAGCGAAAATAAATTAACGGATTTTTCATAAGTGAAAATCCTAAATATATCAGGCTCAACTATTGCATAATCATCCTAAATAAGTATAAAAGTTAGAATACTAAGGCTCAGACATGAAGTGACCACACGATAGAGCTTTAATCATGATAGGACAACACATATACTGTAAATCAAGTTTTAGACACGAAGTGACCATACGACAGAACTTTCAGCATGAAATGACAACACCTATGTCCCGACTTAGGCTTTAGACATGAAGTGACCATACGACAGAGCCTCAATCATAAATGAAATGACAACACCTCTGTCGGAGAGTGAACTCCTGTCGCAGGGATCCCGAGAGACCCCTCTTTAGAGATTCGGCCGGGGGGATGATCCTAGAAAAGCTTGTACGGGAAAAAAGCGGGAACGGAAGTAAATGCGCTGGCTTGCGGGTACACCGGGTTTTTGAACAGGTTCGGGCCGCGCGGGGGCGTAACACCCTACTCCTGTATGAGTGTTATATCTATCCTTGAAGGGGATCCTTCAAGGATATATCTGGTTCTCCAAGGAGAGCTGTTTACAAAGAGCTGGAGGCTCTTATGTTCTAGCTAGCTGGTCTCTTGATCGTCTTGCGATCGGGGGCTGTTGTTTTCTTGTTCTTCGACTGACTCTCTTCTTCTCCTTTTTCCTTCTTTTTTCGGTGTCCTCCATCCTTTCCTTTTATAGATGCGCCGACCTCGACATATCCTGAATGGGAAAGAGGGGACGCGAATGCCCAGGTGCCACGGAGAAAGGCGTAATCATTTCATTTTGGCGAAGTGACAGGGGCGGTGGAGGAAGGCGGCGTGCATTCGACCACCAGCCGCTGCGGAAGCTTCGGGGTGCTCTGAAAAGGGCCCACCGGACAGCCTCAGAGGTGCCCGATGCGCCCACCCTGTCTTGTTCTCCTGCCAGGGCAGGGTGGCAGGCCGAGCGCTTCGATTCTGGCGACGTTATCCCGAGGCGCGCAGGCGAAAACGGGACGGGACCCGTGCATTTAATGGACCCACGCCCCCCTGCCATTGCATGGCAGGGTCTGACACTGGGGCGTGGGCAGCCGAGAATGTCAGGATGTCAGAATGTCAGGCCACGCGCGCCTATTAAATGCGGCATCGGGCCCTTGACTGGATGACACCCTGACGACGGGGCCCTTCGAGTCTTTGAACGAGCTTGCGCGGGTGTTTCTACCTATCTTGCAGGGTGGTGATATGTGGTGGACGGCCGGTCTGGCCTCGGGACTTAGGGACCCCTGGTTCTAAATACACCGACAGTAGCCCCCGGGCCCGCTGGCAGTCGATGGGACGGAGACTGCGAATGGGCCCTTCGTCGCGACCGAGGCCAAGGCTGGCCGGATGCCATGTGGCAAGCTTTCGAGAGGTGGCCCCTGCGGATTTTAGACCTCAAGTATGCCCCAACGGGAAAATGAGTGGTCGCGTGTCCATACAACTTCCGAGGGGCACGATAATCATACGGGCGGCCCGCGCGGTCGCCGCGCAGATCGAGGAAAATACGCCTGGCAACCGCTGACATCGCGCGATCGGCGGGAGATTCGCTTGACAGTTGCGTCGACCGAGGCGACGCTTCGCCGAGCGAACCGTCCGGGGCGGCAGTTTTTGAATTTTGAGATATAAAAGGGGGAATGGATCGGTCTGTTCCCCTTTTTCACGCTCTCTCGCACCCGTGCTCCTGCTTCCTTTGCGCTTCGAAGCCCCTAGGAAATTCCCAGGCGACCGGAGCGTTCTTCCTTCTCTCTCTCTTCACCACCAAAAAACGCCTTCCACTCCGCTGAGATGACGAGGGTTGGAGGAGGACGCCGGGATAGGACTCCGGACAGCATCTTGCCGGAATCACGCCTGAGGAATGAGGAGGCGGCGGATAAAATCAAGAAGCTGCTGGTGCCGGAAGGTCAGGAGGGTGCTGTGGTGGTGAGGCCGGCGACTCTGACGCCGACGACGACCGTTCCTGGACGAACCGTCCTCTTCACCTCCTTCGTGGCGGCGGGGCTAGTGCCGCCGTTCTCCGCCTTCTTCCTGCAAGTGCTGGAGACGTACGGCATCCAAATGGCGCACCTAAGCCCCAATTCCGTCGTGGCGTTGGCGGTCTTCGCACATCTCTGCGAAATGTTCGTGGGGGTGATGCCGTCGGCGACGCTGCTTCGCCACTTCTTCGTCCTTCGGCCGGTGGGGAAGAAGAGGGGGCACTCCACGGCGGACGTCGCGGGGTGCTGCAACCTTCGGCTCCGGGAAGGCCTGGGGGACCATTATATTCCCCAGGTGGTGCGCAGCAAGTGGGAGGAATGGCGACGGGACTGGTTCTTCGTCGACATCGACCCCCACGAGCGGCTCGAGTTGCCAGAGAAGGCGGCGGAACCTCGGCGATCGACGTGGGAGGCGCCGCCGCCAGAAGATGCGAGGCTAAAGCCGGTGCTGGAGCGCATCTTGGAGCTGCGCGAGTCCGGGCTGACCTCTGTTATGGTGGTCGTGGACTTCCTGCGTCGACGACTGGCGCCCTTGCGGGAGCGGGCCCGACCAAGCTGGTTCTATACCGGGCCGGAGGACATCACTAGGACCCAGATCGGCGCGAGTTGGGATCTGGGGCAGGCGGAGCTGCGAGGGATGACCCGAGTGATCACCGGGTCGGAGGACATGAGCCGGGCGGAGCTCCCGTGGCCGGAGATGGCGCTCTGCGCCCATCCCGACCGGGTGGCTATCATGAGGCGGCTGCCGGAGTTTGACGCCCAAGGGCCCGTGGACCGGCCAAGAAGCCGGAGTCCCGAGGCCTCTGAACTCCCCGGGCTGGAAGAACTCCTGGGTGAGGAGGTTGTTGGCAGCTCGGCGCAGGCTGGCGACGGGGCCGCCACAAGCAGTAGCCGCCGCGCCAGAGAAGAGGGCGCCCCTGAAGCTGCTGAAGAGTTGACGTCGGGAGACCGGGGAAAACGACCCCGGGCCTTGATCCTGCTGCCGGAGTCTCCGCCGTCGCCGACAGCAGCGGCGGCGTTTCCGGTGCTGGAGCCGCGCCTGGTGCGGATGGGGCCCGCGCCGACGCCTGCGACCTGCGCGGCGGAGACCGAGACTCGTGCGGCGGCACCCGAGGCCCGCGCAGTGGCCCAGCCGAGCCCTCAGCGGAAGAGGCGGCGGGAGGGGTCCGGACCGACGGCACCGGACCCGGACATTAGGCTCCCAGCGGCCAAATGGCGGTATCGGTGAGTCATTTTTCTTGCTTTTCCATGGGTCCTTTCGGCCCGAACTAAGTTTTGACAACTTTTACTTGTCTCCCGTAGGCCGGCCGCAGGCGTTGCGGCGACGGAGAGGGAGCAGGCGCCAAGGCCAGAGCCGAACCTGCCCGCTGCGCCAGCGGAGGTCAGTGTAGGAACGACGGAGGCGCCAATCGACGTGGCGGCCATAGGGAGAGAGGCGGTGGCGGCGACTACCGGAAGGGCGCCGGCGGAGCCTACCCCGGGCGCGGAGAGCCCGGGGCGGAGAACGGTGGAGGCGGATGCCTCGCCGGGGCCGGTGGGCAAGGCGGCTGATGCGGGAACGCAGCTGCCGTCCGAGGCCTTGGCTCCGGAGGAGCCTACCCCGGGCAGGCAGAGCCCGGGGCGGATGGCGGCACAGGGCCCTGTGGAGAGCTCGGCCCCCCTGGAGGCATCCGGCGGAGAAGCCTGGGACCCACCGGCGCTCGCAGTGCCTGGCCGGCCTGCCGATCCCCTCTTGGCCGCCATTGAAGGCGTCCGAGCCGCAGTCGGGCAGTTGGGCGCGGCGGTGGAGGCCAAGGAGGGGGAGCTCGAGGCCGAGCACGCCCGCCTGGTACTGGAGAAGGCGCAGCTGGCGGGCGCCCGAGAGGAGGCCCGTGCGGCAGCCGCGCGGGAGCAGAAGCTCCTGGAGGACATCCGTGCGGAAGCCGCGCGGGAACGAGAAGGCCTGAGGACCGCGCGGGCAGAGGCCGCGCGGGAACGAGAAGACGCCGCCCGTCTGGCTGAGGCGTCGAGGCAGCAGGCTGCCGAGGCCCTTGCCAGGATGGGGCAGGCGCAGGTGAGGGAGGCGGCAGTCACGGCCCGGGAACGGCTTGCAGAGGAGCGGCAGGCCGAGCTGGCCCGCCGAGAGGGCGCGGTCGAGACGACGCGCGCCGACCTCCAGCGCTGGGAAGACGACCTCCAGAAGATCAGAGGAGAAGTCAAGCGCTGGGAAGAGGACGTCTCCATCCGGGAAGTGGATAACGAGCTATTAGCGTCTGATCTCGGAGCCCGGGAGGATTCGGTGGTCCAGCAGGAGGAGGTGCTGGCCCGACGGGAGAATGAGCTGAGTCACCGGGAAGGCGAACTGAATCGCCGAGAGGGCGAACTGAGTCGCCGGGAAGGCGAAGCCGCTGCCGCGGCGGCCACCGCGGCTACCAGGGCGGAAGAAAATGAGAAACACGAGGCGGAACTGACCGCCCGTGAACAAGCCCTGTCCGAGGTGGTGGCTAAGGCGAAGCTGGATGCCGTCCCCGCCGCAGCTGGCGGTTCTTCCGGTCCGGCCGAGGACCAGGGACTCGAGGCACAGCTGCGGGCCGCCAGGGAGAAGCTCGAGGCAGCCTTTGTTTCGCGGGTCAACCTCGTGCAGATGCTGGAGGATATACTCCGGCGGATGCGACGGGCCATGGAGAAAGGTGGTCTTGGGCGGCTTGTCGGCGACACGAAGGGCGACGGCCCCGCACGACAAGTGTTGGAGCTGCAGCAGGCCTGCGAGCGCCTCGAGACCCTGCCCTGGGCAGTTCAGGAACTTGCCGCCCGGGAGGGACGTGGCTTGGCCCAAGCCGTGGCCGAGCATGTCCTGGCCTGCTACCGAAGCAGGGACCCGGACTTCCCATTGGAGCCGGCGCGGGAGGGAGTGGTCGAGGCTGAGGAGGAGGTCGCCCGAGCAGCGGTTAGGAGTACCGCCTCTGCGGTGGCGGCCGGCTTCAGGCGAGAGGTGCCGCCACCGCCAGCCCCCGGGGACGACTCAGAGGACTCAGCCGACGCCTCTGCCGCTGACTAGGCCTTCGGCGCCCTTTTTTCTTTTGTTGTAGATGCAGGAGTGAATATTAGGAGTGAACCCTTAGAAAAATGCTTTGTCTATGTCTTGTGAATATAATGGCAGCTTTTCCTTGGGCTCGCAACTCCAATTTCTCTGTATGCTTGATGTTTCCTCTGGCGCTCCGCCTGGAAGTCCCGAGGAGTACTCAGTCGGGCCGCTCCCGACCTTCCCATCCCCGAGAAATGAAGTTGTTCTGGTTGCTGGCGTTGGCGCAGCCAGCCTTCAAGCTCTCGCGAGTCCGTACTGCCTAGTTTAAGAAACAAAGACACAGACTCCCTTGCTCGGGAGATGGAACGGCCCTGCCCGGAACACGCCGTGCCCAGCGGACACCTTTTCACTTTGCGACCACTCAGCCGGTAGAAGGGAGACGCGTGTGAGCGAGAATGTGACCAAGAGTCCTCGCGGTCCGGTGGTGCCCGGGCTCAAAAAGGGCCGGACCGAGCACTGACAGCCTGCCCCCAAGGCCTGAGCTCCGGACTACTCGAGCAGCTCGAGTGATAGGATTACCCAGGGCACCTGAGGACCCGGTAGTGCTCGGGGTCCTTAAGAGCGGACCGAACACCACGACCACCACGAAGGGCTTCGGTCAGACGTTACCGCACGCACGGTACTCCTTTCTACGAGCCGCTCTGTCGTTCTGGAAAAAAGCCGACACGCGGCAGGGTTTTTGCGTGCCAAGAGACCACCTCACCGAGCAGATTAAAGCGCAAGAGCCCCCGAGAATGACTCGGGAACATAAATTTACTGAAAGCAGACTTGTCTGAACATAACCACTCACCGGACAGCCGTCGGCCTTCCGGCCAGCCGACCCAGAAGGGGTTGATTCCGAGCTCGGGGGGCCCGGGGACTTGATCCTTTCAACGGAGCGCCCGAGCGCCCAGAGTCATACGAGGCTCCTAGGGTCGGGTGATCTCGACCACCCAAGCCTAGGCGGTAGGACCACCCGAAGACCCTTGGGGCCGACCAGAGACCGGGGCATTGAAGCCCTCGCGGCCGAACTGCTTGTGATTGCCGACCTGTGACTTAAGAGAGAGAATATAGAATTTCTTTGTCTGGTGCGCTCTGTTAGTGCGGTACTTGCCATAGACTGCTCTCGTTTTTTCGACCCGAGACCTCTCGAATACCCGAACCGGCAGACAAAGGCGGACAGAGGCATAACCTAGAGGTCCTATGGTTCGGTGGCGCCCGGGTATGACAGGCCAGACCGAGCACCGACAGCCCGCTCCGAGGGCCTGAGCTCCGGCCTACTCGAGCAGCTCGAGTGATGGGATTACTCAGAGCGCCCCGAAACTTGGTTAGTGCCCGGGAGCCCGTCACGACACCGAACACCACAGCCTACCATGTCGGACGTAAGTCAGCGGCGACTGCTCGCATGTATACCGATTGGGATTCTTTTGTCAACGGGAAAAAATGAGAGAGCGAACTTTTTCTCGCACAACCGAGCACCTCACCAGACAGATTAAACATAGGGAATCCAGAGATATAATTTTGACATAGTGATTGCTTATTAAAATACTGAATGTACGATATTTACAAGGTTGCGTGACAGCAATTTACCACACGGGGCGAAGCCTCCAGACTGCTCGGGCGGGGAGAAGCCCCCGGCCTTATCAACCTGAACCGCGAGCTTGACCGTCTACGGGTAGAAGCGTCGAAGATGCTCGATGTTCCACGGATTCGGGAGTGGCTGCCCTTCCTCCGTCGCCAACCTGAAAGAACCTGCCCGGGGGACTGCAATTACGGTGAAAGGACCTTCCCACACAGGGGACAACTTATTCATTCCTTCGCGCGACTGGATGCGCCGGAGAACTAGGTCCCCCACCTCGAGAGACCGGGCCCGGACGTGACGCAGATGATAACGACGCAGACTCTGCTGGTACCGAGCCGCCCGGACAGCAGAACGCCGCCGGCGCTCTTCCAGGTAGTCTACGTCGTCGCGCCTTTGATGCTCCTGCTCGCCCTCAGAGTATGCGTGCACTCGAGGGGAGCCTAGAGTAAGCTCGGAGGGGAGGACCGCCTCGGCGCCGTAGACGAGGAAGAAAGGAGTTTCCCCGGTAGCGCGGCTTGGCGTAGTCCGGTTGGCCCATAGCACGGCTGGCAGCTCATCCACCCATCCCTTCCCGTGCTTAGCGAGCACGTCATAGGTCCGGGTCTTGAGGCCCTTTAGTATCTCTGCGTTGGCACGCTCGACCTGCCCGTTACTCCGAGGATGAGCGACGGAAGCGAAGCAAAGTTTGATGCCAAGATCCTCGCAATAGTCCCCGAACAAGGCACTAGTGAACTGGGTGCCGTTGTCGGTGATGATCCGATTGGGGACACCAAAACGGCTAGTGATACCGCGGACAAACTGGAGCGCCGTGCTTTTGGTTATCTTGATGACTGGGACTGCCTCCGGCCACTTGGTGAATTTGTCGATAGCGACATATAGGTATGCATAGCCCCCGACCGCTCGGGGGAATGGACCCAAAATGTCCAAACCCCAGACCGCAAAAGGCCATGACAGGGGAATGGTATGGAGAGCCTGAGCTGGCTGGTGAATCTGCTTTGCATGGAACTGGCATGCCCTGCAGCGCCGAACCAGCTCGGAAGCATCCTGGAGAGCTGTGGGCCAGTAGAAACCTTGCCGGAAGGCTTTCCCGACCAGCGTGCGGAACGATGAATGGCCACCGCACTCGCCCTCGTGGATCTCAGCGAGAAGATCGCCGCCTTCTACCCGAGAGATGCATTTTAGGAGGACACCTCCTGCGCTACGTCGGTAGAGATCCCCGTCTACCATGGCATAGCGTTTGGACTGCCGAGCAACCCTTTCGGCAGTCGCCTCATCCTCGGGTAGGAACCTTTCTTTCAAGTACCCTCGGATGTCAGACATCCACGAGGCATCTTGAGAACATTCGGTGAGCACAGCGCACTCGCCGGATGGCGGCGCCCTGACGGGGTTTCCCACTGAGGGCACCGCCGGGGTCCCCTGAATTGAGTTCGAGGTTTCCCCTTCATCCTGTTCGGCAGGCAGGACGGAAGGCCGTGCGAGTCTTTCTTCAAAGACTCCGGCAGGGACGTGCGCACGTGATGAGGCCAGGCGAGAGAGCTCGTCGGCCGGAGCGTTGTCGCGGCGAGGGATATGCCGTAATTCGAGGCCATCGAAGCGTTTCTCGAGCTTCCTGACTGCGGCCACGTACGCCGCCATTTGAGGATCCGTGCACTGGTACTCCTTGGAGACCTGGTTGACGACCAGCTGGGAGTCCCCCTTGACCAGGAGGCGACGAATCCCGAGCCCCACCGCAGCCCGGAGGCCGGCGATGAGACCTTCATACTCCGCCATGTTGTTGGATGCGCGGAAATGCAACTGTACGACGTACCGGAGCTCTTCACCCGTTGGGGAGGTGAGAACCACTCCGGCCCCTGCGCCTTTCAGCGAGAGGGAGCCGTCGAAGTGCATGACCCAGTACCCGGGCGCGTCGCGCCCGGGATAGGCAGAAAACTCTTCTGGGTCGACGCAGGGGACGGGCGTCCACTCTGCCAAGAAGTCGGAGAGCGCCTGGCTTTTAATTGCCTGGCGACTAACGAAGTGTAGATCGAACTCCGCCAGCTCTACTGCCCATTTGACAACGCGCCCGGTGCCCTCCAGGTTCCGGAGAATGGGTCCCAGTGGATAAGTAGTAACCACTAAGATTTTGTGCGCCTGGAAGTAGTGGCGCAGCTTCCGGGAGGCGACGAGCACGGCATAGAGCAGCTTCTGAGCCTGAGGATACCTTGTCTTAGCTTCCCGGAGGACCTCGCTGACGAAGTACACCGGTCGCTGTGCCCGGCGGGTCCGGACGGTGGCCCCACCCGGGGGGCTGCTACAGCTCCCAGGGTCGGCGGTATGGTCGGGGTTGGCCGGGCATTCGAGCTCGATTCCTTGGCTAGGAAGAGCAGTGTGCTCGGGCTCGACCCCTCGCTCCGGGGGAGCCACGAGGACAGGTGAGTGATCGGGGGCCTCTGGGAGCTGGGACCCAGCACCCGGCCCTGAACACTCGTCTCGCTCCACCACCAATACTACGCTCACAACCTGAGGAGTGGCCGAAACGTAAAGCAGCAGGGGCTCACCTTGAGAAGGAGCCACCAAAACGGGTGGCGAGGTAAGGTATTTCTTTAAGTCGCGGAAGGCCTGCTCGGCCTCCGGCGTCCAGTCGAAACGACCGGATTTCTTCAGAAGCTTGAAGAGGGGGAGCCCCCGCTCCCCGAGCTTAGAGATGAAGCGCCCGAGGGCGGCCATGCAGCCGGCGAGGCGCTGGACCTCCTTGAGTCGAACCGGGGGTCGCATTTGCTCGATGGCCCGGATCTTCTCCGGATTGACCTCGATTCCTCGGCCAGAGACCAAGAAACCAAGGAGCTTGCCCGCCGGGACCCCGAAGACACATTTCTCCGGGTTGAGCTTGAGGCGGGTAGAGCGGAGACTGTTGAAAGTCTCGGCAAGGTCCTCGAGCAGGGTGGCGCGGTCTCGGGTTTTGACCACGAGATCGTCGATGTAAGCCTCGACGTTGCGGCCAACCTGCGAGTTAAGTGTGATACGAATGGCGCGCTGGAAGGATGATCCAGCGTTGCGCAGGCCGAAAGGCATTGACATGTAGCAATAAGTCCCCACCGGGGTAGTAAAAGCAGTTTTTTCCTCGTCCCCTACGGCCATGCGAATCTGGTGATACCCAGAATTTGCATCTAGGAAGCATAAAAGATCACATCCCGCAGTTGAATCTATGATTTGATCGATGCGAGGTAAGGGGAAAGGATCTTTAGGACAAGCCTTGTTAAGGTCGGTGTAGTCCACGCACATGCGAAGCTTGCCGTTGGCCTTCGGGACGATGACTGGATTTGCTAGCCAGTCGGGGTGGAGAACTTCTCGGATAAATCCGGCGTCGAGGAGCTTGCGGACTTGCTCGCGGATAAACTCCTGGCGTTCTGGCGCCTGCCGCCGGACCTTCTGCTTCACTGGGCGGGCGTCCGGACGCACGGCCAAGTGATGCTCGATCACCTCCCTAGGGATCCCGGGCATATCAGACGGTTGCCAGGCAAACACGTCTACGTTAGCCCGGAGGAAGGCGACGAGCGCGCTTTCCTATTTGCTGCCCAGGTCGCTGCCGATACGGACAACCTGGGTAGCGTCTTCGCCCACCTTGACCTCCTTCGTTGGAACAGTCGTGTCGGCGGCGAGTCGGGGTCTGGATGAAGAGGGTCCCGGGCCCCCTGAAGAGCCATCAGCCTCGGCTTGCGCTGAGACTAGGGCCATGTAGGTTTGTTCGGCGCAGGAGACAGCGCCACCGGAGTCAGCGATCACGGAGATAGAGCCTGCGGGGCCGGGCATCTTAACCGTAAGGTATGCATAATGCACGGCCATCATGAACTTGGCGAGCGCCGGACGCCCGAGGATGGCGTTGTAGGGGAGAGGGAGCTCCGCGACATCGAAGAGGACGCACTCCGTACGAAAGTTGTCCCGGCTCCCGAACGTGACAGGCAACTCAACCTGCCCGAGGGGCAGGGAGTGTCCGGGCGTTACTCCACAGAAGGGGAGCGACGGCTTTAGGCGTCGGGAGGGTACTTGCAGCTTCTCAAAAGCCTCTTTGGAAAGGAGGTTGAGGCCGGCACCACCGTCGATCAGCACTCTGCCGACTTTGACATTGCAGACAGTGGGAGATACGACCAGAGGTAGCCGCCCCACAGCTGCAGTACTGACGGGGTGGTCGGCCATGCTGAACATGATCGGAGCATCCGACCACCTCAGGGGTCTTGCGGCCTCCTCGCTCGGGGTTGCCGAGCATACTTCGCGCCGCATGACCTTGATGCCACGGCGCGAGCAGGGTGTGTAGGCGCCTCCGTCGATGAAGGCAACCGCATGCTCGGGCTCCTGGAAGCCGAGCTCGGCATTGTTGGGAATGACCTCGGTATTGCCTCCCCCGCGAGACTCGTCGCGCTCCCTCTGGCGCTGCTCCACGAGTCCCTTGACCGTACGACACTCTGTGAGGTCGTGCCATCTGGTCAGATGTATGGGACACCATTTACCTGGCTCGGGCCCCGCGGGAGCGGGGACCCTCGCTGGAATAGGAGCCCGGCCAGGGGCCGGGGCTCTTGCTGGAGCTGACGCCCTAGCCGGCGCTGGGGCCCTCGCGGGCGCAGAGGCCCGAGAAGGAGCCCGAGCAGGGGCCCTGACGGGGCGCCGATCGGCATCCGGCCGACGCTCTTGCCGGCGATCGGGCTCTTGTGGCTCCCCGTGAGCGGGGATTTGGGCTAGCTCAACGGGAGCAGCCTCGCGCTTCCTCCTCTTTTTCTTTTCCCGCTTATCAGAGCGGGAAGAACTTGGTCGATCGGAAGCGGGGCGAGGAGCATGCCATGCCCTGGCCTCCGCAGCTTTGGCGCACTTATCGGCCAGTGCGAAAAGTTCCGCAGGGGTCTCGATCTCGTGCGTACCTAGCTTCTCGAGCATCCGCTCATCACGTACGCCCTGCCGAAAAGCAACAATAACAGCATGGGGGGCCACTCGCGGAATAGTGTTGCGAACCTGGCTGAAACGCTGTATGAATCGACGCAGCGTCTCCCCTTCCTGCTGTTGGACGGCGTGGAGGTCGCACTCCAGCCCGGGACGTGCGAACGTACCCTGAAAGTTGGCCACAAATTGGTGGCACAAGTCGTCCCAGGAGCTGATAGATCCCGGGGGTAAGTTCATAAGCCAGGAGCGGGCGGAACCCCTCAAGGCAACATGAAAATAATTTACCATCACCTTTTCGCTGCCTCCGGCCGCTTGGACGGCCGTCGTGTAGATCTGGAGGAACTCGACGGGGTCGATGGACCCGTCGTACTTCTCCGGCAGCTCGGGGCGGAACTTGGAAGGCCACCTCACCCGACGGAGCTCGGTGGTAAAGGCACGGCAACCGGTGCCGTACCCCGCAGCACGAGCGGGGGTTCTTGGTGGAGAGGAACGGCGAGCCGGGGATCCCCGGTGGTCGTGGACCGGGAGAGAGGAAGCTTGGTCCTCTGCCCCAACCCCCTGCCGTGTCTCCCGCTGGCGCTCGAGAGTGACCCGGGCATCCTTGTGGCCCCTTCGCTCGTCGAGACGCAAACGGAGGTCCCGGGCCTCGGATACGTCCTGGGGGATGGCGCTCCGCCTGGAGGCCCCTCGGCCCGTGCGGGTGTTGCCCGCTGAGGAGCCGACTCTGGCGGCACCGCGCTGAAAAGTGGCGCGAGGGCTCTCGACCTGCACCTGGCGACGAGCGGTGCCGACCAAAGCGGCGATATCTTGCATCCACCGGCCTTCCGGAGTGTTTGGCGTGGCCCGAATGGGAGGGTGCCTGAGGAGGGCTTGCGCTGCAAGCAAGGCGCTCCCTGGGCTGGCCTCACTAAAAGCTAGCCTGCGCCGGGGCGGCGCTCGACGGGATCCAGAGGCGGACCTAGCGGCCGGGGCCCCGGCCATCTGCTGGGGGTCGGAGAGCACGCCGGCAGCGGCGGCGCTGATGGGCCCAGCGCCCTGATCCCCTTGGGCGGGAAAAACCTCTTGGTCGTGGGGCGGCGTTCCGTTACTGGAAGTGGAGCCGGAACGCTGGAGACGGTGCCCACCGGCCATCTTTTCCTGTGGAGAAAAAAGGGAAACAAACAATCTAGGGATATTCCCCCCTACCTGGCGCGCCAGCTGTCGGAGAGTGAACTCCTGTCGCAGGGATCCCGAGAGACCCCTCTTTAGAGATTCGGCCGGGGGGATGATCCTAGAAAAGCTTGTACGGGAAAAAAGCGGGAACGGAAGTAAATGCGCTGGCTTGCGGGTACACCGGGTTTTTGAACAGGTTCGGGCCGCGCGGGGGCGTAACACCCTACTCCTGTATGAGTGTTATATCTATCCTTGAAGGGGATCCTTCAAGGATATATCTGGTTCTCCAAGGAGAGCTGTTTACAAAGAGCTGGAGGCTCTTATGTTCTAGCTAGCTGGTCTCTTGATCGTCTTGCGATCGGGGGCTGTTGTTTTCTTGTTCTTCGACTGACTCTCTTCTTCTCCTTTTTCCTTCTTTTTTCGGTGTCCTCCATCCTTTCCTTTTATAGATGCGCCGACCTCGACATATCCTGAATGGGAAAGAGGGGACGCGAATGCCCAGGTGCCACGGAGAAAGGCGTAATCATTTCATTTTGGCGAAGTGACAGGGGCGGTGGAGGAAGGCGGCGTGCATTCGACCACCAGCCGCTGCGGAAGCTTCGGGGTGCTCTGAAAAGGGCCCACCGGACAGCCTCAGAGGTGCCCGATGCGCCCACCCTGTCTTGTTCTCCTGCCAGGGCAGGGTGGCAGGCCGAGCGCTTCGATTCTGGCGACGTTATCCCGAGGCGCGCAGGCGAAAACGGGACGGGACCCGTGCATTTAATGGACCCACGCCCCCCTGCCATTGCATGGCAGGGTCTGACACTGGGGCGTGGGCAGCCGAGAATGTCAGGATGTCAGAATGTCAGGCCACGCGCGCCTATTAAATGCGGCATCGGGCCCTTGACTGGATGACACCCTGACGACGGGGCCCTTCGAGTCTTTGAACGAGCTTGCGCGAACCTTCGGGGGACCGAGTCCTCGGGGGCTGCCACGTGCAGCCCCGAGCACTCTCTCCCGAGCACTTCAGCGGGACCTTCGGGGCACCGAGTCCTCGGGGGCTGCCACGTGCAGCCCCGAGCACTCTCTCCCGAGCACTTCAGCGGGACCTTCGGGGCACCGAGTCCTCGGGGGCTGCCACGTGCAGCCCCGAGCACTCTCTCCCGAGCACTTCAGCGGGACCTTCGGGGCACCGAGTCCTCGGGGGCTGCCACGTGCAGCCCCGAGCACTCTCTCCCGAGCACTTCAGCGGGACCTTCGGGGCACCGAGTCCTCGGGGGCTGCCACGTGCAGCCCCGAGCACTCTCTCCCGAGCACTCTGTTTCTACCTATCTTGCAGGGTGGTGATATGTGGTGGACGGCCGGTCTGGCCTCGGGACTTAGGGACCCCTGGTTCTAAATACACCGACAACCTCTATCCTGACTCAGCCGTTAGACAAGAGGTAACCACACGACAGAGCTTCAAGCATGACATGATAACACCTCTGTCGTGAATCAAACTTTAGACATGAAGTGACTACACAACTCTGTTTTAATCATGAAATGACAAAACCTTTGTACGGGCTCAGGCTTTAGACACAAAATGACTACACGGTAGAGCTTTAATCATAAATTAAATGATAATACATCTATCCTGACTTAACCTTACATGCAAAGGTAACAATAAATCGTTGCTAAACTTTTGCAGAATGAAATAACCGAATCAAGCAGCAACTTTCAAAGGGAATCTATGCAAAATATCAATGCCACAACTTTTTTACTTTCACAGGGAATCACATACTCCAACCCCCACCCATGCCACGCACTCAGTTCATGCACCAGCCACCAACCACCATAAATAACTCCATCCTCAACCATAGATAGATCACTCCTTCCTCAGCTCTCTCAATTGTAATGTCTTCCTCAGCTCCACCAAACCCACCGAAAAAACATTTGAGAGATTTTCATCCCCCAGAGGGTCAAACCACTAATGTGCTTATGTGGCGATATGTGTAGGCTTCGCGAGTCCCAGAACATGTCCTACACCTATGACTTACGCTTCTTCATATATGCCAACTACCAGTACGACAAGCCTCGATATGGACCGTATAAGTACCCACCGATATAGTTACATAGATCACTCACGCGACACTTTCCATATGATTTCATACACTATCTTACTAATCTCTTCTCTTATTTTATTTATCTAGTTTCCTCCACCTATCTGTGACTTCATGGAATTGCTGTATATGGAGCAAAATGAGCACCAGAGGCGGTGGACTGATATGAGCATGTGGTGGAGCAGGGAAGCGTATAAACGCCGGGAGTACAAATAAAAGTAGGAGGAACTACGACTCAAACGTTAGGAGAATAAGCGCATGAGGAAGGCAGTGCAGGAACGCGCTGCGGCTGAAGTTTGCGAATAAGAGAGAGAAATAAAGCGGGAGATGGTCCATCGTGCTAAGGCGGAGGATCCCGATGCTCTAAGAAAGAACAAATATCATAGGTGCACTCAGTAGAGAGCATATATTGTAGCCCAATATATTTTTATTCCCTAAGACATCCTATTAAATTAGTCTTTATGTGTACCGTACATACCAACGTTTTTTTTTCGTCATCTCTTTATGGTTAGGGTTTATTCGTGCAACATAGAAAAATCCTATATCCCATGTAATATTTATTAGTATATGTGATCTCTGTGCAGATTATATAATAATTGTGCTTCACAATTACTATTGTTTATAAAAAATTACTCACATAAATTTACATTAAGAGAAGAAAGAAATATCGATAAAATTACGTCGAAATAAATTTACAGCAGTAGCACGTCACTGCCGAAACAAGAACAGATATTGACCAGTGTTGTTGTATGACCTAATGAGCAAGATGTGAACAATAGCACACAGAAGCGGTGACAAGACCGATGGCCTGTATTCGACACCTGAGGTGTCAAATACGGCACTGTTCAGAGTGAGATGCTAAATACATACCGTTTTCGATAACTCAAGTATCGAATATATTGTACAGTACCGTATTCGACATCTCATGTGTCGAAAACGGTCGGGGCTACTTTTTCAGGTGTCGAATACGGTCGGGGCTACCTTTTTCAGTGTCTCACGTATCGAAACTAGATTTTCGGTGAACGGGGAGCCAAATATAAATACTAAATTTAGAAATACAGTAACATATTATTTATTTTTGTAAATATGATGCTATATATTATCTATTTGTGAATTTTCGGCTGAAAATCTCGGTCGCTTGTGCTGTTGTGCAGAGGAACCCAGTTCGTCGGCCAACACAACGCTTTATTTCCCATCAGCGTTCTGAGTCTGGAGATGCCTCTGTGTTTGATTACGCCTTTTTGCAACGCAGGAAAAAAAATTCTTAAGTCCTATGGGAAATAAAGCGTTTCTTATGACGTTCTTACAAATTTTAAGCGAAATTCCCGTGTTCTTGTTTTGAGGAAATCCTGACCCTAGAAGGAAATCCAGAGGAACATGTACCATTTTCTATAAATTTTAATGAAATCAGTGCTCCGAGAAGGCCTGACTTTAAAGTTTGGCATGGTTTTCATTTTTCTCCTCCCCATCATGACATATCCTTTTCATTCGGTTGTGCAAGCAAACAAATATAATAATTTCAAAGGACAAATACGACTTCATACGGTACTAATCTGCCTAGTTATAATACGCGAAGTTCTTTCCACCGTAAAAGGACAGCTAGGGCTACAAGTACAACGTGCTGATCTACGTGTTTACACGAATTTGTCTGTTCCGGGAAGTCCATTAGAATTACGTACGAATCATACGTGTGATGTGTTCTGGCGGGTTTTCTCCGTACGTATTTATAATAGCAGCTTCCTAATTGTTGACATTCGAGAAGGATCGATGACGGGTGAACATGGCAGTACGTGATTTCAGGGTCTAAAGTCTAAACTAATCCAACCGACCATTTCGTAAGGAATTAATCCGACCGACCATTTCTTATGGAATAGATCAAACTGACTGCGTATTTCGTGGTGCAGCGAGTACATTGCATCAGAGGAGTGAATACAGCTGGCTAGCTACATCGCTGCAGAGGGTACACAAAAAGCATTGACTGTACCTCCAGCACAGTGTCATACAGACCCTACGTTTGCAAGGCATCGGTACAGTGTTATACAGACAGTACACAAAGGCATCAACTGCATCCAGTTTTTTTTAGAGAGGCATACGTCCAGCTTTTAACTAGAAAGTATCTTTTTTGCCGTGCGTTCAGCAGAGCGCAGGCCCGGAAATCCTGATGCATGGTGAAAAAGGCATCAACTGCATCCAGTTTGCTGTGGAAGAGAGGGCTCATTCGAGATGCATGGTGAGGCCTGGGAGCTCAGAAATCTAACCGTGATTAATGATTAATGATTAATGATTACCTGCAGAAGAGGCTCCATTGCCGGCCGGGAGAGCGAGCACCGCACACAGCCCATGCTCCCGTGGCGCAGACAGCGACGCGTCGAGCGGTCCAAATTGCAGTATTTAACGGCGCTATCGGATTACCAAAGGCATCGATTCCCCTGGAACCGATAAGCTCGAGCCTCCAGGACCAAGTTGCCGGCTGCTCCCGGCATCTGCATGTTCGTTCGGCTGCTGCGTTACTCCTCCTGACAGCGGAGGGGAAGGGGGGGCATGGACAGAGGGGGCCGGGCCTCAGGACCGTGCAGGCCGTTTCTGGTGTTTCGAGGACCCGGTGCATGTGATGGGGCCATGAGGATTCATCTAGAGTGGTTGCGACGTGTAACTCCGAGGATATGCTGAACGGCTGAAGAATAAAAATTTGCATCATGTTCTTTTTGGGGAAAAAATTGCATCATGTTGACTGTGTCTCGCAGGTTGAGATTCTGGGTCTCGCAGGTTGCATTTGTCTTCCAGAATTACCTTAGTTCAAGACCATTTTTTTAGTCATGCAATAATGTGACTATAGATCATTGATGCCGAACAAGCGAACCCGTGGCGGATAAAAAAAAAAAGGAGCACTAATCATTTAGCAGCTGCAGCTCCCGTTTCCACTTCACGGAACATAAATCAAAAGCGACAACCAACGAGCGTTCGGCCCCTCCCACGATAATTCACTTTTCGGGTTTTCGTTTGTGTACAAAAGGTCGGACTTGGATGGTAGAAGCACGAATCATTTCAACCCAGAATAGCATTGGTGAGTGGTAACAAGACAACAAACCATGGCTTGGCTTACACGAAATTTCGAGAGAGAACGGTGCCATGGATGGAACGAGTTGCCTCAGCAATCATGGTCGCAGGTTAAAAGGGGCGACTTTATTATATCAAGAGTAATACAAACACATTAAAATAGAATCGGAGATAAAGGAAAATATGAAGAACAAAACACAAATCTGGTCATCGACACCCGAGCTTTATCTACTATCCATCGTCGCTGATCATGGTCGAAGTAATTAAAGTCGAAATCTGCACCAACAAGGATGGCTCATAAAAAGCTAATAATTTTTTCACAACCATCAAGAGTAACATCTCGCAAACAGGATACATTAAAGACGTTGAATGCCTCAGACAACCCCGCTAGTTAGAAATAAATCCGACGCCGTCGCACACATCAACGACCCGGAAGGGAGACCCGATGCCTCCAACAAGCCCCTCGTCGACTCAGACTTGAAGATCACACCCCTTTAGAAAGGTGCAACATAACAACACACATACATATACATTCCTCCCGCAGCTAGAGACACCATGAAAAAACAAAATCACCAATAGATCACACACTAAATCCACAAGAACAACCTAACAACTTACCTAGCAAACTAAACTACCAACTAGAACTACTGACCTAACTACTAAGCTACGTAGAAGATATACTAACCTATCCATAGGGGGCCGAGATACCCTCCTACTCCGACAATAGGAGGTTGATGGAGGCAAGGGGCTGATCGAATCGCCTTCGTGTCACCTCTTTCACCTTCTGAGTTGCCTCCGTGAGTCGCCTCTGGAACTCTCTCGACAATGGATGGACGTAGGTCGACTTTTTTTAAGAAATGGTGACTTTATTATATCAAAAGCAGCACAAATACATTACAACAAGAACCTGAGACAAAGAAAAATACGAAGAACAAAACAGAGGTCCTATAGTTGACACCTCAAGCTTCATCTCCAATTCACCATCGCCGATCATGGTCGAAGAAAACTGGAGTCGAAAACTGCACCAAAGAGGATAGGCCATAAAAGGCCGATAGTTTTTTCACAGCCATCAAAAGTAACATCCCACAACTAGGATGCGTTGAAGACGCTAAAATCCTCGGAAACCCCGCCAGTTAGAAACAAACTTGGTGCCATCACACACATCAACGACTAGAAGGAAGAACCAATGCCTCCGATGAGCCCGTTGTCGACTCAGACTTGAAGCTCACATCTCTTCAAAAAGGTGCAACACAACAACACACATACATATACGTATCTCCCATAACTAGAGATGTCATGGAAAAATAAAGAGTAAATTTTAAAAACCTATAACTATTTTGACACATGTTAAAAAAAACTGTAACTTTTATTATTCATTTTAAAAATCTATAACTATTTTGACACGTATTAAAAAAAACTATAACTTTCTCATCATGGACCCACTTATTATCCTCTGGCAATATATTGGTTCAAAATTAATCCTTCTATTACATGCCATAGAGCATGACAGGTAGATCCACGGTAATAAAGTTATAGTTTGTTACAACATATATCAAAATATTTATATGTCTTTGAAATAGATACCAGAAATTATAGTTTTCTACGATAAATATCAAAGTAGTTATAGACTTTTAAAATTTACTTTAAAAAAAGCACCAATAAATCATACAGTAAATCCACTAAGACAACCTAACAACTAAACTAACAAACTAAATTACCAACTAAAACATCTTCTAAGTAACTTAGTAAGCTACTTAGAAAATGTACTAACCTACCCACTAGAAGGTCGGACTATCCTCCTACTCTGAAAAGTATTTTCTATAATGTAACGTCAGAGAGCAGTGGTCACTACGTGTAAATCCAGACATATGAAATTCACACGTTAATGACCACTGCATAACGTCAAAGATCCCGTCACCCTACTCTAACGGTAGGAGACCGACGGAGGCGAGAGGACTGGTCGAATCGCCTCCACGTCGCCTCCTCGGCCTTCTGAGGCGATGGATAGGGATTAGCACCTCTATCTACTATTTGGTCGTAGGTCGACTTGGTACGTGATCATTCGTTGCGGCCCAGCTCTCTTTTAGGAGCTGATTGAGCCCAGGCTGACCAACTGCATCTAAATCGGCCCGATTCATCACTGCATCGAGGCAGTGTGTGGGGCTTCGATATTTTAGCGCTGCAAGCATCCACTAGGCCGTTCGAACTGGACAACAGAGGGGTCCCGTTCCTGCAGAAAGTGGCAAGACGTGGACCTAATAATACGCAGCACGCAAAGGCAATTTGGTCTTGTCATGCAGCAGAAGAGATATGGTTTATTGATGTATCTTCAAAATAATCTTACATATGTCCTTTATATATAAGTATCATATTTATACTAAATTTGTTACCTTAATTATCAAAATTAGAAAAAAAATCCTAGACACAGAATCAAATACATTTATATGGAACAGTTTGGTTTTAGACACTACAATATTAAATATCTTATGCACATACTCATAATAGTATAGCTGAATCTTTCGTCAAGAGAATCAAATCATTTACATAACTAATTATAGAATTGCAATTTGTCGATATCTTGTTGGTGACATATAACTTTACATACCGAATCATTAAACAAAATTGATCCATCTGCAATTATACGTCTCCCTCCATTGCAGTTAATACGTGAAAATTTGGTATCAGCAAAGTATTTCTCATATGTGAATTATTTACGTTCTACACGTACAGATATCACCACCCTGTAACATACATCAAAGGGTATTGAGGACCAATATGAGTTATAATTATCCGTCATATAATACATTAAGTCCCTCACAGTGGACATATTTATTGTCCGTATGCTCATAATGTTTATAGGACAATTCTTGATATTAGATAAAGATTAATACCACAAAGAATATCAATAATCAGAAAAGAATGTCACACACATTCATATTCAGTCCTTATATCCATGTACCATAAATCTGAATCATTATTTAGAACATTTTGTATTTGCAACATATTTTAAATAATCTATCATATGTGTTTACTTGTCATAAATGTATCATTAAATCTGATTCCCGCTATTAACATGCAAGAAAGAGTAGATGTATCTAACAAAATCACTCAGCTCTCAAATCAAAATAAGAGGAGGAGAAATATGGTCATAAGAGATATAACTTCTTGTAAGTATTCTCATAAACAGGGGAAAAAACATTCTCTAATACAGTAAAAGTAAATCAACATCAAGTTGATAGACACCTTATGGATATTAATTATCCAAAGCATACGAATGTTCAACATCTAAAAGCCCAGCACAAATGTGTACACAAATTCAAATGTTAGGTCATTAGAACACCCTAACTCTAATATTTTGGAAAATATACGGAGTTAAACAGAATAATATTTTCACAAACTATATTGATTCCATAGAATCAATCAATACAAAAACTACAAATTATCGACATATATTTCTTCTCAAAATTGCCGTATACCTTCAACTGGATCCAAATCAAAAGTCCTTGGCAGAGTGTTTCAACACTCAAATTTGGTCAAACAAAATGTGGTAAATAAGAAGAATTATTTTCGCTCAACAACACAATGTCTTCCCTACAAAAGCAAAATGGATTTTCATTCCATAAGTGGTGAAATAGCGAGGCTTGTAGTACAAGGGTTCACGCAGACACTCGATAATGATGATGCTAAACACCCCATGATATGTATGAAAATTACGTTCGCATATTTGATATCATTGGCAGATCAAATAAATTAGATAGATTCATAAGTATAAATCCCTAATTAACTTCACATTCTGAATCTAAATACAAATTGCAATATATATTATATATAACTTAAGTCACTCCATAACTTCAAGCACTTAAGTTAATTATGGTACAACTGCCTAAATAAGTTCTTTCCATAAAAGGTTAATCCAACCATAATGATTGCATATGTGTGTTCATAATAAAATCATAATTAAATTTTGTATCATCTCCAAACAGTACATAACAAAATATGCAATCATCTTAAGACAGAATTTGAGATGAATGATTTGGGTAAAACCAAATTTTGCTTAATTCTACAACTTGAGCATATTGTTTCAAAAATATTTATCCATTAGTCTGCCAATATTTAAATAATATTGGACAAACATATCTATCAAAATACTTACAGGCATTTAATCCTTAAATATGAATTAAGATCCATTTATACATTAGATTGATAATAAATAGATATTAAATTTAAAGTTCTATATCTTAGTGTCATTAAAGCATTTATGTATGCTGCAAATAACAACATGCATGATATTACATTTGCAGATCACTTACTAGCTCAAACAGCGCAGCTCCAATAATACCATTAGGCAGAAGTCCAAGAAGATACCCACAGATATCTTTATGGCAACAAAGATCTAACTTTATTATATCAGAAAAATCAAGATAAGAACACAGTAGGATATCCAGATATTGGTTATATAATTGATTCTCATAACATCAAATCACATATTGATTTCATGGTGATATAGCTTTCTCATAGGAGCCATCAAAATATATTCCGGTAGCTACTTTCACCTATCATTCTGAAACATCACATATATATGTATAGCTTTGCAGAATAATCAGCCACATAAAAAATCATGATATTAGTTTCATTGAATCATCCACCATTATCTACGAAGATAATACTGCTTGTGTTGCTTAGATACAAACGGATTACATAAAGAGAAATATCATTAAGCATATTGCCCCTAAAATATTTTATCCTCATGAATTACAACAAAATAGAGAGATAAAAATCTTGCAAGCTAAATTTGCAATGATCTCGTAGATTTATTCATAAAGTCCTTACCAACTTTAACATTCTAAAAATATGTTTATAGTATTAGTATGCAGCGATTTTGAGATTTGCAAGAATCAGTGGAGTCTCCTCCTAAATTTAACATATTCGGCAGATCTCGCCGTGCTAGGAGGCTCCCGCTGTCGAAAGAAAGTGCGTCGTCGTGTGGGCCAGGCTCCACCGCCCGGATGGCGTGGGATGCATACGGCGATCATCGGTTAGGACCGGCGAGTCGCGAGAGGCGCGTCACCGCTAGGCCAGCCAGTTGAAACCACCCGAATCTGGCATAGGGCTCCGATAGAGCGTCGTCGGAGGGGTGCAGCCGAATCTAGCAGGTCGTGTTGGCCGTGGGCCACCGCCGTCAAATCTGGCGCCACCGTTGGTAGCGAGATCAAGGCACTGCCACTACCGCTGTGGCCGGCAAGGAGCGGGTAAGCCACCTTGGGCAATTTCGACATCGATGGGAGACGTCTTTGTGCATGACGGTTGATAGTGAACGGCATGAAGAGCCACGCGCAAGAGGCACGTTGATCCGATCAAATTGGATCCATCATCGTCGTGGGCAAGAAGCAAGGATGAAGGTTTGTGTGCTCCGTTGCTCACCTTCTGTTCTTGTTTGTCCGCTGTCCGTCTTCGATTGTGTGGCCTATTGTTCACGAATTGGAGGCAACAGTGTGTTGATGAGCACCGCCTTCGTGCGATCGTCAGAGAATTACGCGACTGCCATATCCTTCGGTGGTGTGGCCTCCTCTTCCGATGAATCGCGTCCGAAGCCTTCTGAGATAGGCCTTCTGGAAGTGATGTTCTTCAAAGTGTTAAGACCATCGTGACTCTATTCTCCGTTGTTGTTTTGTCGCCAATTAACTCAAGCGTGCCGATAACATGTTACATGTAGAAAGTAGAACATGGTAGAGTAGAAAGAAGTGAACTCTTATATTTATTGGTGAGATTATTTACAATATATAGATGATGAATTTTTCACCAACAGACACATGTTCATATGGCTAACTGTTTAAGACAGTTAAACATCTAATTACAAGATAACTGAGCATTATTATTTATTACAATAAAAGATTTTTTCATATGAATTTACAAAGAAACAATAATCAATATATGTTGTATTATTATTTTTCTTTATTTTCCCATTTAAAGATTTTTAACAGAATATCACTATTATTCTGCTCATACTTTTTCCACATGTTATTTTATGAGCTTTCAAAATAATATATATATATACACATGGACCAGCATCAATCAAAAGGAAACGTTAGAGATCAAATGACCTACACTGACAACTGCCAAGCAGTTGCCCTGCCCATTAAACAAATAGGCATCCGTTCGACAGATGTCTCCATATCGGACATCTTCTCACTTATATATATATACTCATGAAAAATCAATAAAAATAGAGTTTTTAATCATTATTTATCTACTATTACATTGTTATCCTATCGATTCTCAATAATTTAGCAGCGGCAGCTCCCGTTTCCACTTCACGGAACATAAATCAAAAGCGGCAACCAACGAGCGTTCAGCCCCTCCCACGATAATTCACTTAACGATAACCAACAAGCATCCACTAGGCCGTTCGAACTGGACAACAGAGGGCAGAGAGGGGTCCCGTTCCCGCAGAAAGTGGCAAGACGTGGACATGAGAATGCACAGCATGCAAGGGCAATTTGGTCTTGTCATGCAGCAGAAGGGATATGGTTTGGTTTCCAGGCTCCAGCAATGAGAGGTGGGCAGAAACAAAACCTCGCAAGATACTTTGCCAAACCAACGGCAGCAACAGCGAAGACTACAGCAATAAGAGGAGATGCTTACTCCTCAGGCCATTCGGACGTCCCTTCCCTCGCCGCACAGATCCTTCCCATACCGGCGTGCTCTGCTAGGCAGGAAGAGATCTTCCATCTGTGCCGGCAGTTCCGAAGATG
This sequence comes from Phragmites australis, assembly GCF_958298935.1. Classification (NCBI taxonomy): domain Eukaryota; kingdom Viridiplantae; phylum Streptophyta; class Magnoliopsida; order Poales; family Poaceae; genus Phragmites; species Phragmites australis. The sequence goes on along the minus strand of NC_084922.1, from coordinate 44,837,068 downwards.
CCAAACCCGACAATTCTTCGCAGCTTGGTGGCGACAAACGTCAACAGGAGGTTCTTGCACAGATCGCCATGCTTCAAACGCAGAAGGTCCGCATCACGGACTTCTTGGACGAGCGCTCTGCTTACCTGACCAAGTTTGCCAAGGATGCCGACACCGAATTCGACCTGATTGGGCAGAACGCCATGAAAGAACTTGATGCAGTTGGTGACCAGGTGAGCATCTCTTGCATTGAAACGTTGAACAGCTTGCTGCTTATTCACTGTCTGACGAAGAATTGCGATGTCTGATGAGGCAGATAATGGAGAGGCTCGACAGCAAGATGCAAGCCTTCGAGGAGACGGCTGAAGTCCAAAGGGAGGAGATAGAAATTAACGAGAAGGTGTTAGAAGACTTCGAGGATTGGATTGAAAAGGAGAAAAACGAAGGAATGTTCTTCAAAAGCCTTGGAAAGGTCAAGCCAAAGAACAAGAAGGAAACCAAGGTGGAGGCAAAGGTGGAAGCACAGAAGGTCAAAGAGATAGCAAAAGAGAGTACAGGGTCGAAAACTCGTATTAACATTTACCTTGGGCTGATGGCAATACTTGGGCTTACAATTGCAAATGCCATCTTTGCAACGCCTGAGGTGGAGTGGAGGAAGGTTGCTGCTCTGGGTCTGATTTTCATTGGCTTGGTTGCTCAGGTCATCTACGAGCAGGATATCTCACCACCAAAAGCTGAGAATACAGGAAAAAGAGAAGAATGAGAGTTGCAGACATGGCAGTAGGGTGTAATCTTCCCAAAGCAATGTAAACTGTATAAAATTAGCATGAATGGATACAACTTATAAGCCAAGAAATTGTTTAACATGTAGCTTGGCCAATAAACCACAGATTTCTCAAACCTGAGATCTGATAAACTCAAGCCGTCTTCAATCTTGCATCAGATTTATGTTTCGGCAATGTTTCAACAGCCAAAACATGGTAACAGTGTTACATTCTTGATGCGTTAAAAAAAGTCTCTAATTCTATTCAAAGTGAACATTTCTTGAAAAAAAAAACACACAAAAGAAACATGCCTTTGAAGACAAAACAATGTGCAAGCAGCAAATACATATCCATATATTTGTAACTTGCATGCATACACCAATCATTAATACTATGTTTACAAGGTTAACTGTTCATCACATATCAACAAATTTGATAAGGATAACTTCACACCTCACTAAACAAAATTAAACAGCGCATAAAAAAGGTTGGGAAGTTAGGACCATCTGAACCTTTAGTATGATTGTCCTAATCTTTGGTTAGTGCAGACTAGATTAACAAAATGGAAAGGCAACAAAACAAGAACTGAAGAATGTTTTTAAAGAGCAGCCTAATTTGGAGGAATCATAATAGGCCACCTAATAATACGAAGCAAAATTTGGCAACATCTCAGTACTTTGTCTCGTCTTCTTTAGTTGGTGAAATACATGTGGTTAAAAGGTACCATTTAGACTTGGGCTAGAAAGCATACCGCCGGCCGCTGGAAGTTTCGGGTGTCATGCTGTGGAGATAAGGACATGGAAGCCATCAGCACTCCAGATCCTCGATTTATCATCAATCCTTGATCACGGTGCCCTTGAGCAAATTTTCAAGATCGACTGAGAGGAACTGAGAAAGGAAAGAACAAATATCACACCAGATAAGGTAAAACTGCATCTGAGAAATGTATCATCCAGAAGAAAGGAAAAGAAATCAATACCACGAGGAACTCCAAGGTGTCATATCTGGATAGGCCCATATATTGATTACTGTTCCTACTAATATGTTCCAGGTAATGACAGTTGGTATAATACCGTTGCAAGCACCTCATGCAATAACAGGACCCCCTCAGGTGTCCTATTGCAAGAGCATAGACCCTTAATTCCTGTATTATATGTAATGATATCTGGTTTCAACCCAATATCCAAAATGGCAGTCCAAAGAGATTCTGCTTTATCAATGGAACCGATCTCATAAAATCCATCCATTAGTGTGTTATAGGTCACCAGATTTGGGGAACAATTCTTCTTTTCTTTCATCTCTGAATAAAGACGAAAAGCTTCATCTACTTTCCCAGCAGAACAAAGACCGTGAATTAAGATGTTGTGCATCATAACATCTGCTTGAAGACCATTATCAAGAATTTGATTCCAAATAGCAAGGGCAGAATCAATCTTCTTGTATCGACAAAGGCCACGAATCAATGCGCCATAAGTTCTGAAATCTGGTGTAAAATCTTACTCTACCATTTCCCTTGTAAAGCTTGAAGCTTCTTGATACTTTTCCGCCTTACACGTATGTGATGATGGTTGGAGAACAGCCATTGCCTGCCATTTCACTGTAAAATTTAACAGCATCACTAATCTTGTGTGGTTGGCAGAAAGCATTCATTAGTGCATTGTAAACATGGGGATTCGGTTTGCAACCATCCTTAAGCATATTCTCATATACCTTGACTGCATCATCTGTTCTCCCATCCTTGCAAAACCTAAATATCATGGATGAGTATGAGAACACATCCAAATTTTTCCCGCTGATTTGTGCTTCCTCCAAGATTTCAAATGCCTTAATAGCAAAGCCATTCTCACACAGACCAGCGATCAGTGTGCCAAAAGTCAACTTTTCAGGGGAGCATGAAGCATCATTCTCCAATAGTGCCAACAACTCCGAAGCTTCGTCGACCATACGGCTGTCAAACAGCCCTTTCGTCATTATATTATAAGTTGTTATATTACGAATCCCAGATAAACCTGTCGGGTCCCAGAATTTCCAAGCTTCTCCTATTCTCCCCGCTTGACAGAACCCCTTAATGAGCGAATTATACACAGCAACATCAAGAACAAGCCCGGCCTTGACCATCTCGGAGTACACCTGTGCTGCACCAACCATATCCCCAGATTGGCACAAACCATGAATGAAGATCCCATGGGTAATCGTATCGTTGGTGATTATTTCCACCATCCTACCCCATACCTCCCCCGCCTCCTTAAACCTCTTAAGCTTACACAAGCCATCAAGCATCACTTTGTAAGTGGCAAGGTTGGGACTTGAACCTGGATCCTTCACCAGCTGCTCCCAGATCCTCATAGCTTTCTCGAACTCGCCAGTCTTGAAACACCCATTGAACAATGCGTTGTAACAAACGGCATCAGGCTGCACTCCGTAGTTCGGCATTTCGTCGAGCAGGTGGAGCGCGTTGTCCAACCGATCGTGTTTCGCGAACCCAGACATGAGGGTGGAGTAGGTTACTCGGTCGGGAGCCACTCCGCGGAGACGTAAGGAGCCGAAGAGAGCCACTGCGCGATCGACGTCACCGCGGGCGCAAAGGGAGCGGAGGACGATGTTGTAGGTCTGGAGGTTGGGGGCGAGGCGAGAGGGAGGCGAAGAACGCGTCCGCGTCGGAGAACCGGCAGGCGCGGACGAACGCGTCGAGGAGGGCGTTGCGGGAGCGGACGCCGGGGTTGTAGCCGAGGAGGGAGGGGAGGACGCGGAACGCGGCGAGCGCGGCGTCGGGCATGATGGGCGCGGGAGAAGGCGGAGAGCGCCGCGGACTCGGAGAAGCGCGGGCAGTAGCGCATGCGTGGGAGGAGGCCGAGGAGCTGCGGGAGGTGGGACGGGGAGGATGTGGCGAGGCGGCGGAGGAGGTGGAAGATGAGCGGCTGGGGTGGGGGGAGACGAGGAGCTCGAGGTGGGCGAGCGCGGTTGTGGGGTCGGGCTCGGACTTGATTAGATCCAGGAGGCGGTGGATGGGCGGCGGCTCGGGGTCGGGCTCCGCCGGTGGCATCGCGCTGCCGGGGACCTCGCCGCGTGCGGCGCTTTTGCGCAGGCGCGGCGGTTTTTGCTTGTGGCGTGGGAAGAGGGGTTCTGGGCCTCTTAGGGTTTTCGGCCGCATAGACCTCTTAGGCCTCTTAGAAAGAGTAAATTCTACGGGGCCTGGGTTGTTTAGGGTTTTTGGTTGCCTGCCTATTAGATTCTGGCCACGCAGGGATTACCGGATGCTCGATTGGATAAATACTGTTTACACTGGTGAGAAGATAGAAGAAATCAACCGTGTTCAGATTAGTTGTGCACACTCCAAAGAAGGCAGTAGATGTGGCATTCGTCTTTGTTCGCTGACTATCATGTAGATGGTCTTCTATGATGTTGTGTCTCTTCACCCATATTGTTTGACACCGGTGTCTTCTTTTTTTCAAATCCGGTCAAGTTTTTCTTTCTTTCACCGAACTTGGTACAAATATCGTGTAGTTATTTTGACGTACCTGGTATATCACAGGCAATTACATATATAACAATGATACGAAGGAACGTAGTAAATACACCCATATATTAATAATGTAATAGATTACGACAACAAGGGAAAGCAGCAATACTCCCATAGCACAAATCAAGCTATTCGACATCTTTTTTAGCGTGAAAAGTAGGGAGCAAAGAGGTGTACATGAGAAAACATGTGTCATATTCATGACAAAATACCAAAGAGAGTGCTTGATAAGATGTTTTTCTTAGTGTCAACATAGGATGTTTAGGTCACGGACCAAGAAGACGGATAAGACATGCAAAATGCACATTCCAATTGAAATCAAACGGCAAAAACCAATAAAATAGTAAAAACAAAATATGGATGGTCTGTCTTCACAGTGACATAAGACATATTACATTTGTTGAGAAGCAACAGATGCGCTATTGTAAGTATATTATAATTTTTTTCTAAAGGATAAGAAAAAAAAAGAAAACATTAGGGCAGTTCAGTGATAAAACACCACACATCATCGACTGCACGGAAAAAGGCTTATGGCTGAAATACGTGACTTAGCAATTGATTAATTCCCTATTTCAAATGCCTATTCTTTCCTCAAGTGGCAAGAACAACAGAAAAAAAAACTTTTCCTAAAATATTGTACCCAGATATGTCAACATTGTTCTCACCAATTTTGGTTATTTGAATTTTAAAGGCTTCTAACAAATACAACACAACAAACAACCTGACTTGGAGAGCTTTTGGATGAATGGTATTTCATTAAGAAGTTTTGTGGTTAATTCAAATTTAAACCAGGTTTGAAGCTTTGTTTTTATCAAAACACCCTCATTTAAACAAGCCCTTAGGGTTTAACCTTTGATGATAGAGTCATTAGCGTCATGTACCGTGCACATCAACTAAATGGTGTGCCATAAGCGCACAACACAAATAAAAGCACTGGAGCGGCAAACATTTGCCTCGCTTGAGATTTGAGGATCCCTCTCCTTATTTGACGGCGGAGGCGGCTCGGGTTCCTTAATCTCCCTCACAAAGCCATAGCCTACACATCACAGGTCTTGTTGAGTCGTGCGCATCGTTGGTTGGTGCCACAGCCGTGTTGCACCGAGCCTTGCCCGATCCGCGAGACCCCTTCGATTAGGTGCCCACCGCATCGTTCGTCCTCTCCCATGAGTACTTTTCATCCATGCATTTCTTCCTTGTCGTCCTTCTCACGTCCCCTCCTCTGTTCATTTCTGGTTTATCTATCCTATTAGTTGGAATTGCTGAAATTATCTAGGAACCCTAGTAATAAATCTAATTCTTGAAAATTTTAGCATCCATGCATCACAATAGCGCACGCAACAATCATGTGAAGTCTCACGTTAACGATTTAGTCCACCAATAGATTTGAATTTGTTAGGGTTGAAGTGTAGTATCAGATATTTGAGCTTTCTGGTGCCAGCATTGGGTTCCACGGCCCCGCCTCCATGTTGCCCATGGAGTTTGCGATACCCTATTTGCCGGCTGCTGGTTCCCATCTCCATGCCTTATTTTTAGGTCCTATTGGCGTTTCCCCCCATTGGTCAATTGGGCGAATCTTACCTAATATCCTAGGAATCTCTGGTCTGCATCTCATGTGGCTTGTTTAGGAATTGTCTACTTTCCTGTGCTAGAGTAGATTAGTAGTAAATCTAATAGTAACTAGTCAAATCTCATGATGTGTGAGGAACCGTCCAAATAGTATTCTAATTAATCATCAGGAGGATCATTATTCATAATCACAACCTCGACGATTAACCAGAATACCATTCCGGTAGTCCCGGCACGTGTTTTGTGCCCAGGATCGGAACACATGCCTTCCAACTCAAATATCACAACACAGTTTAATAGAGAGCAAATAATTAAACTGGATTACCATTATTAAACAAGCAACTGCTTCCACAATTTACAACAAAAGAGGAACAACAACAACTATGCAGCGGAAGAAAAACCTATACAACAAAAGAGTATGGAGCCGTATGCCCTTAGGCTCCATACCCAAAAGCGCCGGAGTTCGGAGTAGAAGGTGCTACTCCTGCCCGCCACCCTGATCGGCAGGCACAAAGTAGCCGAACACTGCCTCTTCTTCGCCAACCTGCGAACCTGAAAGCAACTTAAGGGCAGCACCCCTTAGTACGAAGGTACTAGCAAGTCTTACACAGTATGAGTATATATATTCTCGACTCCAAGGATCATGCATTTAAAGCTGTAGCAAGGATTAAGACATGTTTAAGTTCCTTAAGCGGTAAGCAACCTAGACTCTAAGTGTAAGCAACTGACTTAACCAACCACCGACTCAAACCCTGCCAACCAACTGATCAAAACAGATATATAACAACAAGTGTATAAAAGCAAACCATTCCCACCAAACCACCAACCACATACCGACCAAACCACCCCAATCCAACCATGCCACAACCCACATCGAAACTCTACGACCAAAATATGGTCGCTCGGTGGAGATAAGCGATAGCGATGCTCATGACCGAGAGCGCGGCAGCTCGAACTGATTATACACCCTGCAGGGGATACTCCTGGACCCACACGACACAGGGACCATACGGCTTGTGCCACCCGCTAAGATGCGCACAAGGGGGTACCCGTGACAACCTTTCCCAACCAGGCCCAACCATGTGGATCAACCATAGCTCGGCACGGCGGTATTAGAACTACTCCCCGAGCAAACTAATACCGCTAAAAGCCCGGACTCAAACCGGACTCACACCGTCTATGACGAGGCCCACATGACCACGTCTGCGAAGGTAATCGGCTCGCCTACCATTATATCAGCATGTGGTGAGTAAGGTATGTGCTAAAGCCGACTACACCGATGATCAGTGCTTAACCGGTGCAAGCGGTCTACGGTGTCCGGGTTCCCTCCCCGAACTGCCTGAGGACTCCTCGTGAGCAGATGACACCCCTAACACCGCCCACACCTCGTCTCAACTCACCACTCACCCAACCGACTCATCATCAACACAACCATAAGTGCGAACAAGTAATAAGTCCTAGGCTCGCGACAACGGTGGACGCCGTCGTCGACTTCTACCGGAAAGCCTAAGTACCACTAAGCATAACGAACTAAAATTAGACCTCGATGACACCACTAGGCTCCTAGGAACAACACATGACACGTGACCGAAATGGGATAATGCATCGGCATAGGTTCTACCCAACTTAGTACCCGACACATGCAATGTATACATAAGCGTAGATAACATATTAAATTTTCAAGTAGACACGGGGCAATATGAACGATGCTTGCCTTGCTGCCTTGAATCAGAAAGGTGGGACGCCTCACGATCGCCCACGGCCTCCGGGATCGACGAATCGGCGTTCACTACAGAGAGCAACGCGTGCAATGTAATGAGCATGTATGAAATGCGATCATGTAAGAAAAATATGCTCCACAATACATGACAATATTATTCCAAGATCGTACTGTCCAAACCAGAATTTTCCAAGTGGTCTCAAAAAGTTTGGAGTTCCTACGAATTAACTACGAATTTTACAAGCTATCAGCTATCAGGAAAACCTGATAAACCGTGCTCGGGGTGCCCGGGATGAACAGTACTCACGGGTATCCGGGGTGCTCGGGTGAACAGTACCCGGGGGTCCTCGGGATCGACCGTGCTCGGGTGCTCGGGGTGAACAGTACAGGGGTGCTCGGGTGAACAGTACCCGGGGGTCGTCGGGTGAACAGTACCCGGGGTGCTCGGGGTGAACTGGACTGGTGCTCGGGTGAACAGTACCTAGGGTGCTCGGTGAGCAGTATCAGGGGTGCTCGAGGTGCTCGGGTGAACAGTACCCGGGGGTCGTCGGGTGAACAGTACCCGGGGTGCTCGGGAGTGCTCGGGGTGACTGCGCTCATGCTCGGGTGAACAGTACCCGGGGTCGTCTGGTGAACAGTACCCGGGGTGCTCGGGAGCGCTCGGGGTGACTGCGCTCGTGCTCGGGTGAACAGTACCCGGGGTGCTCGGGAGTGCTCGGGGTGAACAGTACCCTGGTGCTCGGTGAACAGTATCAGGGGTGCTCGGGTGAACAGTACTCGGCGCTACAGTAAATCAGGCTCGCGCAGCTCCAGAACAGCAGCCATTACGAAGGGAAAAACTGGGCTAAACTAACCTGGGAGTCTCTCTAAATCAAAAGTAAAAATGCCTAGAAGGGTGTACAGGATATAGACTTTGCTCAACCGCCTAGCAACATGATTCCTAACTCAAATCCACATAAATCCTCATTTGTTCCCAGACTGCAGAACTTTAAGAACCTTGCAACCCTAGTTCCAGATTCAAGATCTATCCAACCAAAAATGAGCATACTTGCCATGGGAGCCTAGCAGACTCACCCAATGTCCTTTGCTGAGGTTGGCGACCGCCAGTTGAAGGAGGAAACGACGGAAAATGGCTTGGAGAAGAGAGGAAAAACTGCTGCTTCCTTGCTTCTCCCAAAGAACACCAAACAAGTTCAGAACCAGCTCGAATTCCTTCGGGAAAACTGAAAATGAATTGGATGGACGAGTAGTCCTTGAGCTGGTGGTCACTTGAGTACCACATACGTACCTTGATCTTGCTCCCAGAGGTAGGGATCCAAAAGGGGAAAAAGGGAGCCTAAGAGAGAGAGTGAGAGAGACAGCCAACTCCAACTTGTTTCCTCAAAAAGCCTTATATGGTGGAGTGGGTGAGGAGTACGTATGGGCAAGTTTGAGGGGAGAGAGAGCTGTTGCCCACTTATAGAGAGATATTTTCCACCCAAGTGGGCCCCATTTTCCTAGAGAAAAGTCCAGACTTGCTTTCAGCTCCTTTATTTCTCTTAGTTTTTCCTTCTCCCACCTCATTGACTCAAAGTGAAGTGCTCCAGTGACCCAACTGGAACATGAAGCTGAAATTGCATGTTTTAGGATTAGAACACACAATTATGGATTTCGGGACGTGACATGATGCGTCAGGTGTCCGTTACTGATTGGAACTGCGTATCCTGTCATCTCCCACCATCGTAGTTGCATCAAAGCCACCCTCGTCCTAGGTATAATTGATGTTTACATACCTTAACAACGATTATTGCAATCACACCTAAAACTATCAGAAAGAGAAATGTCATAATACATTTGTCAGTTTCAACTTGCAAAAGGAGGTTTTCAACTTTCAGTTGGTTTGTGCGCCATCGTGTCTGTACGTGTGTGTGTGTGTGTGTGTGTGAGAGAGAGAGAGAGAGAGAGAGAGAGAGAGAGAGAGAGAGAGAGAGAGAGAGAGAGAGAGAGAGAGAGAGAACCCGACGACCAATCTCTTTCACTAGTTGGCTAGCTTTCTTTAGCGAAAAGTGAACAGAATCTAGCTCATTCCCAATTCTCTTCATTTGCTCTGTATGAAAATAAGGCATTTTTACAGCTAGAAATTCCTTCTAATCTTCTTGAATATAAGTCCTTGTTGTTCAACGTCCTATTCTAGACTGTTTGCAAGGTGGTTCCCCATTAATACTCTGGCATGGGTTGTTGGACATCTAGATGCATGGACAAATTGACTGGATTAGCCAGAAGAACTGACTAAACATTCCTTAGTCTATACTCCTATAAAATACACGAGTTGTGATAGAATCAGCGATCTTCACCATCCATCCAAGTTGATCAAATGATCACCGTGAAAGATTATCACGTTACTCCTTCCAAAAATGCATTTAATCTACTATTATTTGCCTTCTATATCTAGATGTTCGATATTTACCTTCCATGCATTCCAAAATACATTCAATTTCTCATTATTTACCTTTTATACATAGACATCCAATATTTGACTTCCGGGTAAAATGCACTAGCACTCCAAGAATGTGTCCCGTTGTGTCATATAGGTCCACGATCTATTTTTTTGCAGTTTTGGGCCGTCAAATTTTATAAGTGATGCACTGCATGTCCATAGTCCATACCTCTTCAGAGGGCTCTGGGAGATGATATGGCCATGCCAACATGACGTCCGTGTTGCACGTGAGATGCGCGTGAGAAGGCTGTGGCCTCATCGTGAGGTCTACTGTCAATACATTTTACTCAATGGAAAAACAAAATATATCGCTTCCCCCATCATGAGGTCCCCTCCAGATCTCCTTCATTCCAAATCTCGCACCATCAGCCCTTTTGCCGCTCCTCTGTCGGTCGCGCGCCCTCCCGTTCATACCGCCTTTCCCTTCCCGTGCACCCTCCAACCGAGGTGGAGGGGCCACCGCCAAAGGCCGGGCTACGCCGCACCGTGCCATCGGCATTGGATAAGGAGGCACCACACCCCGTCATCACTGAGCAGGGAAGGAGGAGGAGGAGGAGCGCTGCCCACCGTCGTGCGTATGGAAGAAGGAGGAGCACCGCCGTATCGTCGCACGAAAGGTTAATCTGTATCCCGTTGTCGTGAGCTCGTCCTGGGGCCTCATCACCTCACTCTTGCTCCCACGGGGCCCACCGACCCCTCCCTCTTCCACTACATCTCATCCTTCGAGGGCCTTCGAGGGCAAGGGATGGGGCGTGCTCGAGATCGATGCCATCGTTAGCGCGGACAACGCCAATAGCCGTGTCACGCAGGATGTCGGGGTCAGGGACAACACATTTGCCATTGCGTTCTAGGAGCACATCTAACTCCCTGGCCATGTGGAGGTGCACCCGATCTCGGAGCACCCATGCTCACGTCGCATGGTCAGCCACGTCACGCTGGTCAACGACACGGCTAGCTACATCACGCGATGCTCAGGCGAGGGCATCTACTTCAGAGCCAAGTTTTGCCAGGCATCGTGATGGAAGCTGGGCTGCCGGGCTAAGGCAAGGTTACCTGCGGTGGTGGGACGATGAGTTCCTACTCATGTTCCGGTTCTAGACCTGTTGCAAGGTGTGTTCCAAGGGGGCAACGTCGGGCACGAGGCGCTTGTGGAGATGTGTGCCGACAAGTACATGCAGCATCGAACGTTCGAGAGCTACCTGTAAAAGCGAATGGTGCCCGACTAAATGTGGAGCAACCTCCGGCTGCTGTGGCAGATGGTGGCTAGCATGGTGCACCGCGGAGTCCACGGCAGGGAGGCGGAGTGCCTACACTGGCTCAAGCTGCAATCTTGGAGAGAGTCAACTCCTCATCTGTAAATTATTGATGTATTGCTATATTGAACGTAGATACATGCTTGAAGGGGTCATATGCAAAACGCACTTCCCTCCCCTCCCGCCATTCTACGTTGACGCCATGTTGGCATGACCACATCAGCTCTCAAATCCCTACGAAGGGGTATGAACCTGCAGTGCCCTACCTATAAAATTTGATAGCCCCAAACTGTAAAAAAATAGATCGTGGACCTATATGATGCAACGGGACAAGTTTATGGGCTGTCAATGCATTTTACTCTTTGCCTTCCATACATTCAATGTTGGGTTTCTCTAAAGTGTGTGTCGCCTCCCACACTATGTCTACAACATCGGTTTTTTGAGAGGGTGTGTCTATAGAGTGTATGTAAATCTCTTTTTTTTATTATACTTTATTCTTTTACTTATTCATATTGCTATATCATATATTAATTTTACATGTGTAAAATACGTGTGCAGTTGTAGTATGTAGAAGTACTCCATTTTCTTTGTTTTCTCCCGGGCCCGTGTCTAAACCATCTCTCCCCGTACTTCGCAATTCGCACAATAGTCCAATGGCAGTTGTGGCTATGTATAGGCGATAAAGAAACACTTATCCAATTCTCTCTATACTGTCACTTGTCCCAAGTACAATTATCTAAAAACTTGTGGTGTTCACTTATGTCTAATGCTTGATGATAAGACCATGGGTCTACAAGAACATTCTTAGATTAGATACAATATGTAGTTTGTTTCGGGAGGCTTGAGGCACCAACCTTCTAAGAAGTCTTTTGTTCATATTCAAGATGGTACGCCTAGTGCCAATCATGTCTCATGAATTCCATTCCTCTTTGTTTAGCTTGTGGATATGTTTGTGGGTAAATTTAGGCCGCATTTGGAACGTAAGAATTTCAATCCTATAGGGATTTTGTGTTTCAAAATTTTACTTTTAAAAGCATGCCTTTCATAAGGAGTAGATGTATGCTTCACTTTTCAAAAAAGAAAGAGAGAAAGAAGTAGGTGTATGTTTCGAATTTCTATTTACTACCGGGGACTAGGGAGTGTTATAAAAAAGTGTTCTATGCAAAAAAGAAGTGTTAAGTTCTTAGACAATTTTTGTGCTGAACAAACTTGAGGCTAACAAGTCGTGTGCTATTGAGAAAAAAAACTTCTTATTGTGCTCTATTGTAAGCAGCACAACAGAGGACCTGAGAGTAGCAATTGGATTATTGCAACCTTTATGATCAATTATCACTAAAGCGTGGTAGCTTATTTTTTGGGCCTCAGAAACATTTGAACTTCTCATGTTCAAATCCTTTTTGGAGATTTGTGCTCTTCGCTACTACGATAGCCTCTTGTCATGCAAGGTTAGGTTTCAGGTTCGTGTTAGGGGAAAGATCAGTCTAGTTTGCTGTGAGGAAAAAAAATAGGCACCGTGAAGGCATGAGATGTTACAATCGAAGGTTGTGACAATGATACTTTACGTGGGATGGAGGAGGACGATAATAGATATCAATGATAAGATCTGAACAGTTAATAATCGATGGTCAACGCTTTTGTTGTTGCAACATGCATTAGTTATGTGGCAGAAATGTGATAGTACGGTCGTTATCGAGAAAGAAGATGTCAAAAAGGATGTGAGAAAATGCAGTTCTCACCCTAAGAGGGTACACACATTTTGAGTTTGCATACTTACAAGTTTTAAAAATTCTCCAAAATTTCCTAGATGTAGAATACGATGGAACATGTTCAACTACAAAAATTTGGGGAAAATATGACCATTTGTGAGCTGTAAAAAAAAAAAGAAGAGAAATTTGACCTAGGTGAGAATTTTGGCCTCCGGAAACTGTGGCCTCCCTGGCGCTAGCAACACCATTGGGCAGCGGCCGGGGGAAACGAATAAGGCACAGATTGGGTGTTGCTGGTTGGGTTAGGATTTAGGAATAGAGTTGGGGAGGGAGGACAGTCATCGGATCCAGGGTAAATTTTTTTTGGCTGTTTTGAGCAAAAAACACACAGTCCAATGTTTTAAATAATTTCATCGAACCACCGTAAGAGCTGGAACTTCCGTCTTCCAGCCTGGAAGACGGATTAGTTTGCGAATTACTTGGAGCATTCACAATGTCAGATGGTTGTTGGTCTAAAAAAATGTCACATGGTCGTTAAACGAGTATCAATTGAGGACTGACGCGAGCAGCTGCAGCTGGTCACCATTGCTTCAACTCAAGTAAATGCACCTGGTACTCTTGACTGTTGCAATCGTCAAAAGGCTCTGCTGTTTCTGCTAGTACTAGTACGAGGCCTGCCGCCGGCCGTATGGTACACTCTTTTTTCGTTGCCTGATTGTTGCCCCCCAAAATCCAAGGAAAGCTGTGCTCAAAGACGAGAGGGGGAGAAAATCTTAGGATAGATCCATTCAATAATTTTTAGCTTAGCAATACAATAGCAAAATTCCTCTCACTGCCAGTGGGCCCAAAGCTTTACCCCTACGAATCACGCCGCTCAACTCGCTAACCCAGAACATTCCGTTTCGAAATTTACGAGTTACAGCTAAAAAGCCAGTCATCCGTCGTCGTCGCAGGCGCAGGTGGGAGCAGCAAGCAGCGCGCGGCCGGCGACCCCAACACGCCGGCCTCGACAGCCGCCCGCGGGGCCGCGGCTGCGCCTGGCGGCGGCGACCTCGCTCCGATGGTGGGGATGTGCCATCACCAGCTCCGAGACGACCCCTTCGGCGCCCTAGGCGGCCACTGCAGTGGCGAGCCACGGCTCGCGACCGCTGGTGCTTCCTCATCCTCCTCCTCCGCTCCTTCGTCTGTTTCCGCCTCTCCGCTCGCGCAGGCGCATGGCGGCGGCGGCGAGCCGCGGCAGCTGTTCGAGGCGCTCGTCGGGGGAAGCCTGGTGCGCGGCGCGGGAGGCGGCGGCGCGGGTTGGGATCTGGGGGAGCTGGTGCGTTGGATGCGGGACCTAGCCATGGATCCCGTGGCGGCGCGGCCGGCGCCTGCTGAGGACAGGGCAAGGAAGCGGCAGGTGCGGGCTTTGCGGCGCGCGCGCTACCTCAGGATGGAGGACGTGGCGGACACAGAGGAGCTCCCCAGCTTCGCCAAGGTGAGTTGGTCGTGAGGAAACCCTCGTGTTTTGTTGAATTGGATGTAATCTGTTGCTGATTCTTACTAGTAAGTAGTAGTAAATAGATGTGGTTTTCGGTGGCCCGTTGCTTGCTCTGCTCTGGTTGTGCGACTGCTTGGTGTGGATGATGGGACAAGGGCTGAATCTAGGATTTTGTCACTGTCGATTGTTCCAAGCCGTACCATTTGGTTTGGCTTTCGCCTTTCGGGGAATGGAGATTGGAGCTCGTAGGATGGTAATGACAGGTGTTCAGAGGATCACTGTCACTGCATAAGAAGCATGTCCTTTTGACAACCAGTGCGCCTACCGGACAATAGAAGGTTCGAGACTGGGAAGACGAACCCTGACTTGGACCATATCAGTATCTCAGCAGGGTTATACTTGTAAGTCAGGAAAGTTTATAGGAACCGCCATTTGTGGCGTCACAGTGGCATGTAGTAACACACTGTTTGATAACTATTGCCTGCATCCGTGGTGGTTCCATCAGATATATTATTTGGGCAAGATGCCCGATAGACCATCAGTTTTTTAGCTGACAAATCTAAGTAATGAAAAAAATTCGGCTCCACGATTTGGTGTTCCTTTGCTCTAAGATGTGGCCTTTAATGTTTCTTAGTTGAATTTGCAATTTGTTGGCCAGCAAATCTATCGATGATTATGCTAACATGAAAACTAAAATTTTGCATTGAACTTGGAAGAGACTCTTAGTGAGGATGGCAATGACATGTGAGGCTGTATAAGTAATGACGTCAACCGAAACTTTTTTGCCAGCCATGTTTCCATTTTTGACATGCCCTTTATACTAAAAAATAGAGATATTAGGGAGATGAGCAAGAAGGCTGCAACTCTTTGGGGGAGGCATGATTTAAGGGACTGAAGGGAAACATGGTGAAATGCTTGTCCAACTATATATACTCGCATATCCAACTATAGGCTTTGCAGATGGCATGCATCCTGAACCTAGGTTTCTATACTGACGTGAAGCTATTTATGTAAACGAAAACTGCTTTATCATTTATTGAAATAATAAGAGTATACTAAGAGTTACCAAGCATAGTGACTTATATCTTTCTGGATCGTTATATCGGATGCATGTCTGACACTTATGCCTGGTCCGTTTAAAACTGGTGAAAATCATGTGAAAGGGTAATGTTGGGAGAAGCATTTTTGTAGTCTTTCCAGCTTTGACCTGAACTCTGAAAGCCTGAGACTAAAAGAGACATGAGGACTGCAGAAGGGTCGTTCTGAGGTAGAGAGGAACTGGGACAGGTGTTACAGTATGACAGGCTTATGTTGGGGACATGCAACAATTGTAGTTCTAATGTCCTGTGCTTGAGGTTGATGCCCATCCTTCAGGTCACAGCGGAGGAACAGCCTACAAAACAGAGTGGTACCGATGGGTGATGTGTAACAGGCGGTGGCAAATCCAAAAATCATTACATGTGGGTTAATGATTGAATATATGTCTAGGGTGACAGCTTTTGTGCAGTTTCCAATACATAATAGAGCTACATGCGAAATGTTTGCCTGGTCAGTTTACCCCACACCCAGATACATCATACATGCCTCACCTTTGGAAGTAGGTGGAGAGAAAAATATTTAAGGGGAGCATATGTTCGTTGGTAAATTTTTCTGAGGATTGAGAATGTTTTGGTAACCTTTGCGTTTCTTGTATTTATGGGGAGCCGTGGTAGTAAAAAGTATTTTTCATGGAATTGCTTTGCCGGTTTGTACTGCCTAGGTGGTGATGTAGTGAGGATATTGGTATTGAATTTTTACTGATTATGTTGACAGTGTTGAAAAAATCGGTCGATTAGCCGATTAATCGGCCGAGTAACTTGTGACCGGTGAGCTTCCGACTCGATTTTGTGGTTTTCGGCGAGAAGTCGGGGTGGCCAGTTAATTGGAGTTAATCGGCTGGTTACTTGTAAAACCGCCATTAATCGGCTGTCCCGAGCGGCTTGCTCGGGGGATTTGCGTCGCTCACTGCGCCACCACCGCACCTCCTGCATCGCGCCGCAGCTCTGCCCCCTCCCACACCTCTGCATTGCTGCGCTGCTCCCCTACAGCTCCTCCTGTGCCGATGCCACTCCGGCCCCCCAGCTCCTCCTGCACTGTCGCCTCCCTCTCCCGACTGATGCTGCCTCGACGCCGACGAGGTAAGCCACCGCCGCCCTGCCCTTTTTCCTCCCTCGTCGGAGTTGCCGTTGACCCTATCCGCCGCCGCCGCCGCCGTCTTATGTGCGTGTGAGAGAGAGATCGAGAAAGGGGCTAAGGGTGAGGTAGAGAGAGATAAGAGAGGGAGAGAGGTGGGCCACCGGCCCAAGAAGAAAGAGACCTAACCAGAGAGATATGTCTATTTTAGTATTTTTCCTTCTTATACATGTCTATTCTAGTATATTATATTGCTAGATTACATAAAAAAAGGTATATTTCTTGCTGACCAACCGATTAATGGTCGATCGATTAATTCAGTTAATCCCCGATTAACCGATTAATCCCTACTCCCTGGCCGGCCGAGCAGCTATCGATCACCAATTTTTTGAACAATGCATGTTGATGATAACCCTAGCAAGATGGGGATGCTTATTTAGCTACTCTGCTGTGTTAAAATATTTTAATGGAACATCTTACGAAACATGTCTTACTGTTCATAGGAGAAATAAAATGGAGTATGATCTGAACATAAGAATGTATGACAAAAGGGTCAGTTTTTGTGGTTGCTGGA
Source organism: Phragmites australis (assembly GCF_958298935.1). Taxonomy (NCBI): domain Eukaryota; kingdom Viridiplantae; phylum Streptophyta; class Magnoliopsida; order Poales; family Poaceae; genus Phragmites; species Phragmites australis. The sequence continues at coordinate 44,819,858 of NC_084922.1, read as the reverse complement.
TGTTGTGGAGTTCATTTAGTTATGACCCCCCCCCCCCCCCCCCAAAAAAAAATCAAGAAAGATTTTGTCGTTAGTACTAAAAAAAAAAACTTTCAAGAAGTTATTTTACCCAAAAATTATAAAAATTGTAGTGCTTTTGGAAAAGAAAAGGTCCACTTTAGTCCCTAAAGTATTGTGAGAGTCCGCTCAACCCCCTAAAGTTTGTTTTGGACTACTTACCCCTGGTCTTGTAATACCGGCTCACATCACCCATGTACTGGTTTTGTTAAGTGGTTTTCTTGACATGGAAGGTTGTTTTGCCACGTGTCTGCCATGTCACCTCATCTCTGTCTTCTCTCTCCATGTCTCAATGCGAACAATGACGCATCAAGTTTGGTGGCGGCGTCGACGGATCTGGCCTGCTCTGGGCATCACATTGCTCTTGATGTTGCCTCCTATGGCGCTGCATCTCTGATCCTCTTGGTGTATCTCTCCTCCCCATATCTCTCATCGGACCAAGATGAATCAAAGGTCATTCCTTTAGCACATGAAGATAAATTGCAAATCGCATCCTATTTGAAGTGTTTGTGTATCGTCAAGGTAATAAATAGCAGATAGCTGGGTGGTAGCGGATTGCAGATAGCGGACGATATTGCGGACGCTAGGTTACAATAGCGGGATTTTAAAAATACTCACAATTTTGAGGCTGGCGGGGAGCAGCCGAGCAACTAGGGCACATGTGGCGGTTGAGCAATCGAGGCACAGGCAGCCTGGCAGGGCACAAGCGGCGCTGCGACGGTCGGGCCGGGGCGGTGGTGATGGCAATCGGGGTAGAGCGACGCTGGTAGGCCGTAGGCTGCGGCCGGGGCCCAAGGTAGGGGCAAGGGCGGTGACGGCGCTGGCTGGTGTGAGGCGGTGGCCGAGTGTGGTCTGAGCTTGGGTTGGAGAGTTGAGTTGGCCTGCTAGGTTTTGCAACGCAACGTAACGGCCTGCTAAGTGCTATTGCAGCCCACAATTACGGCATGCTAAGTCCTATTGCGTCCGCTAAGTTACAAACCACTACATTTAGCCCGCTACCTCGACGCGGTAGCAGCAGAGGTCCACTACCGCAATAGCGGCCGCTATGAACGCTATTTGTTACCTTGTGTATCATCATTAGTCTGCATGTGTGCCAGACGCGATCCTCGGCCTCCTAGTACATACATCATCAAGGAACAGATGATGCCATCGTAGGTGTTGCCAAAGCCGTGCAAGCATGGGGCGGGAGGCCTGGAGCACGGAGATCGGTGTTGCGGAATCCCAGGTTGTGCTGCAGGTGATCCAACACGTCACGTGATAATTGGAGAGCAGCATGGTAGTGTCGCTGATCCTAAGGTTGTGCTGCAGGTGATCCAGCGTGCCAGGCGGTAGTTGGAGAGCAGCATGGTGGCCTAGCGAGGCATTGGGGATGAACTAGTAGTGGCGTTCGAGGAGAGAGATGGATTCCATGACATCCCACGTGGCAATACAACCTTCTAAGTCATCAAAACCGCTTAGCGAAACATGTATAGGGGTGATGTGAGCCGGTATTACAAGATCAGGGGGTTAAGTAAACCAAAATAAATTTTAGGGGGTTAAGTGGACTCTCACGATACTTGAGGGGAGTAAAGTGGATTTTTTTTCCTATTGGAAAATCACTACTATATCAATGGGAACCTAATATATAATGCCTATGCTGACTTGCTGAGCACATATTTGGTTATTTTGAGAAAGCAAACCTTCTGTCGTAATAGGAATCTTTCTCTCTGTACGTGTGAAAAAATGATATTAGGAAGATAAAGTCAATGAAAGTTTCATAAATTGCTGGACAACTGTGCAACTTTGCAAGATTTGTTCTGGCATCAAACCACAAATGCTCAAGTGCTAGGCATATATATTGCAGTAGCATTACCCCTGTGGCATTCTGCATTTCTAAACAGTTTGCTGGAATTTGGTTATAACCAGAGTAAAAAATTGGAAAACCCTGAGGTATATTTATACTATCTATTACTTATTTGGAAAGGACGATGACATTCCGAAAACCACATTAAGGGTTTCTTGTTTAAACAATAAACCAGGGAGCTAGCTTCTTCTGCATACTTGGCAAGTTTGTATTTCTATGCACTCAGATTTTCTTCAATCTAAGTCATCAAAGTTTGATCACTTCCCTTATTGTCAGTTTCTTCACCAGATTGTGATCAGGTCTCTTGTTATATCAGCTTCCATTTTGCACCCAGATGTCTGATGCAATCACCTTTTTCTTATTCTTTTAGACTTTGCTGCAATTTTCATTTTGCAGAAAAGGAAGCACAAAGCTCACAATAACCACTGGGACAAACAAAAAAAGAAAGGGTGCATGAATATGCCAACAAGGAAATCGGAGAGGCTAGCTAAGAGAATGAAACTCATGGCATCATTGCTCCTTACACAACGGAAAAAGATTGGAGTAGGTGAGCACTTTCAGGCTGAGGTACCTGACTGGACTGGGCAACCTTCAGGGGAAGAGCTTTCATGTTACAGGAGTGACTCAGAGACATCAAAGATGCTAGGAACTAGGATTTGGCCTCCTGAAGGTGAAGTTTACAAAACCGATATTGTACTTGCTGGCCAGGGAAGGCCAGAATCATGCAGCTGCCCCTATCCAGGATCCTTCTTCTGCAGACAGCACCACATAAATGAGGCAAGAGATCAGCTGCGGTCTGAACTTGGTCAAGCATTCACAGAATGGCAGTTTGATTCGATGGGAGAGGAGGTTTGTAAGTTGTGGAGTTGTGATGAGCAACTAAAGTTTAATGCACTTGAGCGATTGGCTCCTGTTATGGACCATAAGACATTTTGGGCAGTTGCGTCGAAACATTTTGTCTCAAAGCCCAGGATAGATTTGATAAAGTACTACCTGAATGTGTTCCTGATGAGAAGAGTGTTAAGCCAGTGCAGATTGAGTCTTCTGGAAATTGACAGTGATGAAGATGAAGTGGAAGAAGAGGAGAATGAAGATCAACCTGAAGGCTCCAGCTCTCTTCATAGGTACTGGTTTCTACCTTTCTTCTCATGGCCCCATATGATCGTGTAAGAGGATGTAATAGTGTAGTATCTTGGCTCACGTTTTATCGTTATTAGCGACTACATATGTTTAAAGTCCCTTTTTTATTTGGATGTGTTGCTGATTGGGCGACCATTTATTCTTTTATGTAAGAGTAGCATTAACTGATTTCCTGCAGAAGTATTCGTACTCTGGTAAAAATGATGTTGAGTTTTGCTGACTTGGTACGTTTTCTTTCAGGACTCAAGATGTCCAGGATGTGAAGAAGGTTTCATGATTCTGCTGACAGCCATCTGACATGATTTTCTGCATGTGCGCTTTGTTTTCGTTTATGTTGAGACACTCATTGCATCAAGTGATTTACCGTTGCTCTAAGTGATCGTAAGTCTGATTTTTGCAGATTTTTCATTACATGGCTTCATTCACTTAGGTTGAGCCATCCATTTTGAGCACTGAACAGAAACTTAATGGAGTGTCAAATCATTAGCAATGCCTCTCAAGCCAAGCAAATCAGTTGTAACCCTCAACCTCAACTGAGGCAAATTATTCCCTGTTGTACAGGCAAAAAAACAAAGGAAACCTGAGAAAAAAAAAGGACGGGGGGGGGGGGGGGGTGTTGAATGGAAAGTGAAGGAACTGTTTTGCTTCCCTTTTTCTTGAGGCTTGATGTAAGGCTTTTGACCAAGCCAGTGTCTCAGCTGGTGCTTTCAGCAAGCATTTGGCAACTGTGTTTACCATCCGGAGATGTTTTTCTCCCCTTTTTAGAATTGTTCTAGAGTTTAATAGTTCTTTTGGCATAACAAAAGCATACATTTTGACTATGATTTGAGTTAGTTCAGTTCAGATGATACATGGAATGTTTCAGATGTTCATATATCATTTAGCCTGCATAAGCTGAACAAAGATGCACCTTTTGCTGCTTAGTTGAATTTGTTGACCCATAAATCACATCTCATTGCAGAGAGGTATACAAAATTCTCCTTACGACTTGGAAGCTGCCTCCTGCGGAATGATTTGTGCACTTGTGTGTGTGTGTGTGTGTGTGTGTGTGTGTGTGTTTTGGTTTTTTGCTGTGAACAAGATCCATGCACGTTGCTGTTATATTGCGTTGTCAAATTATACCTTTCTCTTTCAAGCCTTAGTTGGTGATATTGAAATAAATATCCTTCGGCGTGGGATTTCAGTACTCAAGCAAAGGAGAAGGATGATGATTGATAAGCCATTATTTTCTAGTATAGTATCCACAATTTTAGAAGGTAATGGGACATTCAATGTTTCATCTAAAAGATCTTTTTTCTTTCACAAATACGGCACTCGAAATTGAGCATCCAGTGCAGAATGTTCTTCACATGCTTGTTCTACGCCTCTCCCGGAGCACTAATTCACGAGAACATCATAAACATGTATTCAGACTTCTGTGGTTCTATGCGGCGAGTTCGTTGAAGAGTGAAGAGACCACAGTTTCCATGAACCATAGAAACCACGCGACTAAAGTTTACAAATGCGTTTGATCTTTGAAAACCGCCAAACGCATTTGTAAACCGCCCCTGGCGATTACCGTGGTAGCTGCACAGTAAGTCAGTGGAATTCGGTAGAAAACAATCAAATTTTATTATTATTTTTTTATTTTTTTGAATTTAATGAAAAACCGGTTGATTTATGAACATGGTGTGAATCGAATCGGTCTATAGCCGCAATAAACAAACGGTTACCAATGATTTTGTGAACCTGCTCCGCAGCAAATCTCTATTCTCTACCAGCACTTTGGAGGAGCGGGCAGCGGGCGCTCCGTCGGGACAGCACCCCCGCGATCCAAGCGGGGCGGCAATGATCAGGCAAAGAAGTCGGAAAGGTTTTGCCCGCGCATGATGATTCGGTGCGAAAAGCGGTCTTTGATCATCATAAACCCCGTCATCATGCGAGATTAGGTGCCTCGAGATGCGAGCCCCGCGAATATGCCGCGCCTGCTTGTCATACCGCGGCGCCCGCCCGTGCGTCGTCATGGACTCTGTGGACTGTGGGCGAGCATGCATTTCTGCAGCGGCCGACGTTGTGCCTATACACGGCGATGGCATCCTGTACGCTCGCGACAGCGCGCTACGCTACCGTCTGCTGGCTGCCAGCCTGCTACGCGCGGAGGCCGCCGCTTGGTTCGTGGCCGGGGCTGGAAAAGAAAAGAGGCGCGATTAAAGCTGCCGAGCCCGTTGCTTTCACCAGCGCTTTGGGAGCTATTGGTGATTCCCATGCAAATACTACAAGACCCGCTTTGAGGGCAGAAAAATTGATTTTTTTCTCGCCTCCTGGGCCCTTCTCCCTGCCACTCTTCGCGAGCTTCGAGGCATGCTGCTGCTGCTGCTGCTGTGCTCTCCATCTGAAGCCTGATCTGAACCGTTGTTTTCAATCCGAGTAGGAGTAGCTTTCATGCCAGCCAATACATTATCATACTCGCCTGGAGTTAAATGCTCGGTTCTGGACGTTCCATCTCTCGGTGGCCTTGGATTCCTCCTACCGTCTCCTTTCTTCATGTCGAGAGGAACAAATGGCATGTTCGATGCAGAAAACCAGCTGTTCGATCATGAATGAGTTATACTTCTACACGGTTGGATGCTGGCGAGGATTCAAGATGTCCAAAGTGCTTACAATGAATGAACACGTATCTGTCAACAACCACCACCACCACCACCTATGTCCTCTAAGTGCTCATCCATTAAAAGCATATAAATTATTTTCTGGGAACAGTACCAACTGCGTTGCTGCAGCCAAGAGGTGTAAAAAATCGTTCCATTGCAAACAAAACTTGTAGAGAGGTAGACGGAGGCTGGCAGCGTCACACCTGCTCTTCTGCAGGCTCCAGGCTGCGGCAACAGTAGCAATCCCCAGCCATTTCCTTCATTTATCAGTTCAGCACGCCAGCCTATAACTCCCCAATTTCTACCGGGTCGGCCCATGCACACCTCATTTTTAGGCTGAAGCCAGTTGAGACCTAGCTCGCTCCCCCTCTCTTCCTCTCGTTGATGTGTCGAGCCTGCTTGTCATCCCACTCTGGTCGCCGCATCACAACCACCACCCGCGACCTCCGGCGTACGACTCCACAACCGCTCCCTCTCCCTCCGCGCTATAAAGCGGCTTCCACTGCACGCCACCACCCCTCTTCCGCACCCTCTCGCCCGAGAAACCTCAACCTTGCCGCCTTTCCCCTCCATTGGTGGCGAGGAGCTCCGCTGCACGTCGCCTGTCGTAGTCGAGCCCTCCCTGATGCATCTAAGGCCGTTGTCGACTTCGCAGGAGCGCGAGGAAGCTTTCATGACCCCTGGCTTCCTCTCTCAGTCACTGGAACCTCCTCCCCCGTTGAGCTCCAACCTCGTCGTCTGCTCCTCACCATTTTCATGCCTCTCTGGTCTTCCCCAACGCCACTCGTGCCCTCAAATGGAGTCATCGCCGTCCCCGTGTCCCATCCACCGCTCGCCGTCAACTTCCACACTTCGTAGCACCGTCTCTGCCGTTCTCCTACCATGCACCGTCGTGCCACCATCATCATCTTCGTGCCGAAGTTGAGGTAGTCCCCTTCCCTGTCTGATCTAGAGTATGCGGCCGAGATTAGGTTAAAACATACCCCTTCGTTTGATCCCAGTCAACACTTCATAATCCGGCGTGGCGTGTGCAATCAACGCCACATGCCTGCCACCTCAGCAGCCACATAGGCCCTACGTCGGCCCTTTTACATAGTCAGCATTTCTTTTTATTTAAAATCCTTTTTCTATTTATGACGTTAGCTTGGCAATAATTAGAGGCTTCAATACAAAAAATAATACCATTTATTCTCTAAAATTATATATTTTTATAGTTTAACCCCTAGATTTTCCTTTTTTAACAAATACCCTTGCAAGCATTGTTATTTTACAAATAAACCCATGGAATGTTACCTTTTTGCACATAAGTCCTTGTTCTTTTATTATTTTACAAATGAACCCTTGTACTTTTATTGTTCTACATACAAGCCTTGTGCTTTTATCTTTTTAAATAAGCCCTTAAGCTTTTTGTTTTTACTTAATAGGCCATACTTTTTACAGAAAAGCCCATATAACTTCAAATATTTTTTTTTTCATACAAGCTCCGTTTTAGACGATTCTTACACTCACGTGATCGTAGCGAGCATACTTTCTGTTAGTAGGCTTTTTATAGTACTATGCTATTGTTTGATATACTATTTTTAGTTATTTATGCTTGCTTGTTTTCGATATTCATGAATGCAATAGGAGACGAGCAGTGTGTGAGCTTGCAAGAGCAGACATTCGAGTTTATGAGCAACCTGTTATTAAAGGCAAGTGTTCTTGACCAATATGATCCCACTGTAGGAAAATATGTCCTTTATTTGTTCAGTTGTATGCTTGTCAATATAAATCTCATGTTTAGGATTTATTAGTACTTTCCAGATTATCCTTGTCATCTGTGTTGGATTCGGGGTGTCAAGGGTAGACTTGCTTAGCTTTGTTGTCATGGATATGAATGAATTACTTAATAACCTGATTAACTGTCTATGCAACATGAACCAGATTGGATAATATTTTATAGCAACATGGATCATAGGGATCTAGGCATGTTGATTTAGTTTGTATGGCTGATGTGTGTGCATTGGATAATATGTGAGTACTTGCTTTAAATCCTAAGGACATGTTCGTAAAGTATGTAACCCAGCTCAACAGTACAACCACGAGGCTAATATGGGTATGGTCTGTCTGAATAATTAGCGATCCGTCTAAATATATACGCACAAGTTGGCTATTGAGTGGCACAAGAGGGATAGAATCTCTGTTAGCGGTAAAACCTTAGTGAGTGTATACAAATTAGGACGCACTTTGCAAAGGACTTTTAGTGAGACCCTGGTTCTACACCCTGGAAGTGTGAAACAACACGGGAATCACGACTCATCAGTAAAATTGCACAATCTCTGCAGAAAAATAAAATTGGTTAGTCAGTCGTGCTCACAGTCAAAAGCGGCTTGGATTTCTTTTATGATTAGTGAGAATCTTAGATGGTTGGTCTTGGTAGTAGGATGGTGGTGACCTGATGAGTTGACAGCTATGTATGAAATAAGTGGTTAGTTTGGTAGTTAGATGGAATCTGATAAGTTGCATCTTTTAAAGTCTTGTCATCATACATAATAAATAGGACTACTAAATCTTCTTGAGTTTCAAGATCGAATGATTTAGTTGCAGTAAATCAGAGTCAAGCATTCCTTATTTTAAACCCTCATGTCATGCTTTACACACTTATTGTGTGTATTGAGTATTCAATATACTCAAATTTATTATACTCAAACAATGTTGCTTAGTCAAAGAAGATTTTGAAGACTTCGTATAAGATGACGTGTTCTAGGGTGTGTTTTCTTTGTCAATTGCATATAGCGTCGTCCATAAGATTTAAGACTACATTTAGTTTTCCTGCATGGTTGGTCTCTTTTGATAGAACGAAAATACATTTAAGTTAATGCTATTATTTTTATTATACATCCAGGATACGCTATCCACACGTATAACCAAATCACTGAGGCCTATGCAAGGCCATGTCCCTATACACTCCCCTGTCGCTCCTTCTCGCCTTGTCCCTGTACACGCCGAAGCCAAGAGCAGGTGAAGCACACCACTCCACGGCGCCACCGGCGCAAAAACGCAACGCGGATACGTGAAATACCACTACCACGCCAAAGCATCGCTTTGTGATGCTTCATTGCTTCCTACCTCGCCATGTACTAGGGATCCGCGCCGCATGGAAGTAAGCGTTCGAGCACAAGCGATTAAGGCCAGTGATGTGGTGAGCTTTACAGGCGACATGAGATGCGGATCGCCTACAAATCGATCGAGCTCTAATTTTGGTAAAGCGCCTCGTTTTCGTTAGGACCAAGAGCGCGGATCTTTTCTTTGCCGCTTTGCAGTGCATGCTCGCAGTTCGTGCGATGAGATGGGTCCATGGATCGATCGATCAGATACGTCCGTCCATGCCCCCGCGCTGCACCGTCGTCGAGCTCGGGGGATCGGGAAAGCCGAACGAAACGAATCCTTTCGCATGTTACAGCAATCATGAGCGTCCCCTGCATGCACTTTCTCGTGTTCGTCGTTCCTGCTCGTCCTTCCCTGTACGCTCCCTCTTGGATTAGTTGGGTTTTCTTGGCACTTCGGTGCAGGCCTTTCAGTTGCAGACTTGCAGCAGCGTTCTGATGCCGAGTTCTTGCGGTCCCTTTTGCGGGAAATGGCGAGGGGGAAAGCCGCTGCGGGAAAACGGCGCAATGAGGAGCGTATGAGGTCTGGTGAGAAAATCCCAATGCCACCCTGATCAAAGGAAAGGGCTGCAGCGTGGTTCCTTCCTTTCTTTTTTGCTTGCATTTGATTACAGATGTTTAGGTCTAGTTTTGTAGACAATCACAGCCTGATTGAGTACAACCGAGGTGACACAATTTCCCCTGCTCTGTTATTTTCTGCATGTCTGTGTTGTCTGAACTATGCATGGTGAACAATTAAAAAACACCCTATTATCACATCCTGAAGTGAAATCAGTCTAGGCACGCCGCTCAAAATCAAAAGGGTTAGAGAAACCGTGTTGGCTTTTCGAGATTAAGCCATTATCTCGCCGAGAACGACGTGATCAAGTACAAAAATGAAGACGACATAATGTGAAATAAACGTCATGACTCATGACCCTGCCTGCAACTGTGTCCGGTTTTGTTTGCGTCTGCAGTATCTGAAGTTCTGAACAGAGATCTATCTAGCAGCGGCCATCATCTAGTTCAGAGTTAATCCGTGTGATCGTTTCAAACGCCGTTACAAAATGCTCATCGGATTCCTTTCATTTCTTTTCGAGAAGCCAGCAACAGTGCCCATTTCTCTTTCTCTAATCTCACTATCAGACAAGGGCACCAAAGTCTTAGAGAAAACAAAGCAACAGATTCACTTGGATCCAGGCAGGCGCATCACACATGCGTGGCGACTATTCTGATCAAAGCAGGGGGAGCAAAAGCGAATAAAAGAAGAGGAGGAGGTGCCATGATTTATATTATCATCCCTAAGCTCGAGAAGGAGACAACTACGGTCTCCTATCATGTACCTAGAACGCCATAATCAAAACTGCTAACCTCCTAGGTCCTAGATGATCAGATGCAATTGTTTAGCGCTTCAGTAATTCTGGGTGTTTCTTTTTGCCAGGCTAGTAGGACAAATCTGAAGTAGAGGGACAGTGTTGTGTTTTATACTTTTATTCTCTCCTTTGACTGTTGCATGAGCATGAGGGAGTCTACCGGTTAGGCCCTGCACTTTTGGCCCTAAGCATGTGGGAATGGGAGGGGTAAAAAGAACGGAGCTGAGAAATGAGAGGATAGAAAGGGAAAGCTGGGAAAGGTGCAGTTCACATCAACTTGTCAACAAAAGTTTTTTGGAGCATCTCCAAGAGACACTTATTCTTTCTATAGGTAAATTTAAAGATTTTGACTAAAAAACATACTCCAATATCTCTCTAAATAGAATTCCTATTTTTACCAACCCCTAAACACACTATCATCCTAACTAGAAATAGAGAATCCCTCTCAGACTCCCAATCCTACTCTCTCGCGCCTCCTTGACGTCAGGCGAGAGCGGGCGCTCCTGCTCGTACTCGACGATGACCACGCGTCGGCCCTCCTGGACGACGTGGTCCCGTGCTGCTGGGTCGGGGAGGTGGCGCGGGTGACCAGACGGCCAAGGTGGAGAGGATGAGCCCGATGGCCATAACGTTCATCATGGCGGTGGCGTGTTGTCGCATCGGATGAGTTTGCATCAATTGGGACCAAGAAGCTAGTGAACGAGCAGAATACACCGTGTACCGTGACCCGTCGTGCCTAACAGCTTAAATCCGCCGCGCCGATGCTTGTAGAAGGGCGGAAGGTAAAGCCATAGTGTGCCTTTTACACGTGGAGGAATAGCCAGATGTGCTATGACACGCATGGGCACTAGCAAGAGCGACACGCGTGGGTGCCTCCTGCTAGGGAATGAGTAAAGAGATATGACATGTGAGGTCTATCCATTAGTGACAAAATAGAGTATATATAGGGAATAAAAATTAGAAGTCTATTGGAGATAAAATAGATTTAGGGAAAGAATGTTATTAGAAAGACCCCTATACAAGAATATAGAGAGTGGGTTTTGAGAAAACCCCATATATGAGGGAATATTATTGGAAAGAATCCTATATGTGCTCTTAGAGATGCTAATGCTTTCTAATGGCTTTGATTGGATAAGGTAAAAATCATGTACTAGTCGATGATGCATCAGAAACTCACAGCGAATCTTTTAGTCTCATGTTTTTAAAAGAAAATCTTGTAGTCTTGAAGTCAAGTCTTCTTCAACTGTTTATTACCTGGTAAGGAGTTGAGAGTTGAGTAGAGCACCTTATTCCGTGTAGCACACAATGATCTTTAACATGAGCAGGTCTTTAGTACCAGGATACCAGCATCGCATCACACAAAGTAGATGTATGTTAAGTGAAACATATAAGCTGCAACGAGCGGAAGCAAAAATGCTAGCACTACTGTAAGTATATATATATTTTTAAAATGCTACCGTAAGCAGCCGCAAATCTTCGGGCCGGGAGGGGCTCAAGCCCCTAGCCGCTGGAACACAAAGGAAAATAAGAGGTGATGGAGGACACCAAGAGGAGGACCAAGAAAAAGAGGAAGAGCAGGGAGAGGAGGGTGAAGAGAAGAGCCCTTTCGTGTTAGCTCTCGGTCGTGACGGACTGGAAGTGCCAATGTATGGAAGGTATAACGACAAGCTTTTTCGGCACAGATTTTGCAACCAGAAGAACAGTTTTTTCATGGCGCAGAGTCACAAGTGCATGGCGGGCTGGACCGACGAATCGTTAAGACATGGCGTCGTAGCCTGTTGGCCGTTGCTCCATACAAAGTGACGTTTTTTACCACACGCGTGCAGATTATGCCGATATAATCGCCTTTAGATCAGGCAAATCCCGATAGGATGGACAGCATCTAGAGATTACAGAATGTGTGTGAGAGAGATGAGATAGAGAGAGAGCAAAGCAACACCAAGCCACGAACCCCAAGAACGGCAGAGCTACAAAGCAAAAGGAACTAGAGAGAGGAAGACCCAGGCGGCGACGAGAGAGAGTGAGCAAGAGGCCTCGCCGGGGCCCGTGATTCGCCTTTAACTTTCACTTTCCTCTCTGTCCTCTCTTTCACCCTTTCACCCTGTCCGATACGCCTCTAAAACGAGGCCCTCGCACACCGGCAACTCCTCCCGCAGCAGCACGAGTGCAATGGTGCAACGGTACTAGACGCACAGTGACGTCGGCGGGTGTGGGGGTGGGGGAGTGACGCCCAGGGGGCGATGACGCTGCAGCTGGACCCGCCGGCGCCGCCTCGACGGTCGGTGTCAACGAGCTGCGACCTGCACCCGGACGAGACGTTCACCGGCTTCTGCGCAGCCTGCCTGCGCGAGCGCCTCGCGGGGCTCGAGGCGTCCGCCGCCGCGGCCTCCGCGCCCAGCCGCAAGTCCACCTCGGCCATCCGGTCCCTCTTCGCCAGGCCGTTCGGCGCCGGTGGCTCGTCCGCGTCCGCCGCGGCCGAGCAGACGGACCTCCGGCGATGCAAGTCATTCTCGTGCGGCCGCGGCGGGGACGCTCTCGCTGCTGCGGTGGCGGCGACTGCCGCCAGGGTGGACGAACCACAGCGGCGTTCGTGCGACGTGCGGGGGCGCAGCACCCTGTGGGCGCTGTTCCACCAGGACGACCGCGACCGCGTCCGCGACGGCACGGCGTTTGGCGCCTTCCCGGCCTCGTCCTCGACAGCCGCTGCTGCGCTCGCCGCCGACGTCCAGCCCCAGCCACCATGCATCCCTGATGATTTCTTGGATGAGGACATCCCGGTGGTCATGGAGTCCGACGAGATAATTCCGGTGGTGGAGCCCGTCGTCGTTGTGATGGACAAGTCCGGGGAGATGGAAGCCGAAGCCAATGCGGCCCTGGAAGGTCAGACCATCAAAGATCGCATTGACCTGGAGTCGTCGCAGCCCAAGAAGGCTTCGCCCAAAGACCTGAAAGAGATAGCCGGGAGCTTCTGGGTCGCCGCCTCCGTGTTCAGCAAGAAGTGGCAGAAGTGGCGGCGCAAGCAGAAGATCAAGAAGGAGGCTGCCGTGAGCAAGGCCGCGGCAGCGGCAATGCCTCCACCAGAGAAGCCCTCCAAGCCATCATTCCTCCGGCGCCGTCGCCTCCGAGGGGAGGCCGGCTCGGAGCTCGCCGGTGGCCGTCGCTCGTGCGACACCGACCCGCGTTTCTCCCTGGACGCCGCGCGCATGTCCGTCGACGACGCCGGCTTCTCGTGGGACGAGCCCCGCGCGTCCTGGGACGGGTACCTGTTTGGTGCGGGCAATGGCATTGGCCTTGGACGCGCGCCTCCGCCGCTCTCCCGCCTCCCTCCCATCCTGTCCGTCCTGGAGGACACCCCGGCCGACATCATCGAGCGCTCCGACGGTCAAATCCCCGTGGAAGACGATGCTAACCCCGACGAGCCGCCAGGTGGCTCATTGCAGACAAGAGACTATTACATCGACTCCTCCAGCCGGCGGCGCCGGAGCCTTGAGCATTCAAGCTCCGTGCGCAGGCCGTCCTTCGAGGTCACCGACCCAAGGCCAGCTCCGGCCGCGGTAACCGGGAAGGAGTCCCCCGTTGGCGGCTCAGAATTCTACCACTTCCACCACGCCGAGGACTTGCTCGACCGCGGCTTCAGCTCCAACTCCCTCATCGAGGACATCTCCGCGAGCTTGGAGGCGGCCTTGTCCGGCCCAGCCAAGAAGCCGCGCCGGTGGCGCAAGGCGTGGAGCCTCTGGGGGCTCATCCACCGGCGAGCCGCGGGCCTCAGGAACAGCGGTCCGTCCGACATCACCGACCGTTCGTTCTCCGAGCCGTGGCCGAACCTGCGCGTCCGCGGGGCCAGCCCCAAGATGCAGCGGTGCAACAGCAACCTCAGCGCGCGCAGCTCGTTCAGCAGCAACAGCGGCGGGCTGGGCAGCTCCAGGCGCAGCTACGTGGACGCCAATGGCAACGTGAAACGGAGGGATCAGGAGCACGTGCAGCTGGAGCGGAACCGCAGCGCGCGCTACTCGCCCGGGCGCGCCGCGGACAACGGTATGCTGCGGTTCTACCTCACGCCGATGCGGAGCGGCAGCGCGAGGCGCGGCGGCGGCTTGCCGAGCAAGGCCGGGCCCGGGCAGCCGCTGGCCTCGCAGTCGTTCGCGCGCAGCGTGCTCCGAATGTACTAAGCCACACGCACGCTGACGCCGGCGGCAGGTTCCTCTATTACTCTACAGCTCAAGGAAGAGGGTTCATAGCCATAAATCTTCGTGCATTGTAAGCTGTTGCTACTTACTACCTTGTTCTTTTTGTTCATTTGTGGGGTGGATAACACGCAGCTCATCTCATAATATCCTATCGTCTTTCTCAAGTTATATCACCCGTGTTCTCGACGTGCCTTGAGTTGCCAGCAATTGGCAAAGTTCGTGTTTGGATGTACTAAATTTGGAGGGAAACTCATTCTAATTCTGGTGTCCGAGCTCATCCCGGACGCACGGCGCGTTGCGTCCTCGTTAGACCGACCAGCATCGCTTTGTGTCAAACGCGAGGGCCCTACCGCCGGTCACCCTCGTTCGCTCTTTTGGACCGTGGGGAATTCCTTCCCGCTGAGACCCGAGAGCTTGACAGGACACGCCGTAGGAGCGGGCGAGCAGACAGCAGGCCATGCCTCATGCGGCTCCAACACTGGTGGCACTAGGCTCGGGCCGTCCACTGCACGTGATTGGTCCTTAAAGGAGGTCGTGCTTGCCGCCGCCTCGGAAACCGTTAAAGGCAGCTTGCACTCCTGCTGGCCCGCGGCAAAAGAGCGCCCCTCCAACCTTGCCTGCCCTGCCCATGGGGCTCACCGTTGTCGCCTCCCGGACTTCCCCGGCCGCGTCCGCGCTTGTTTCTTGTGCCATTCTCTCTCAGGGGCGTGCTGTTGGCCTTGCGTTGCGTTTGCGCCGCGGCGCCCACCGGCAGCGTCAGCACAGGCGTTGGACCACCGCGCTGATCCATCTGTTTTATGGACGTGTCGCTTGGCTACAGGCGTCTGGTGTGGAGTTCTGCCGGCTGCTTCTGACCGATGTTGTCCCGTCGGCCATGCTTTGTCTCAACGGGCAAGTTCGGCTCGGCGAAGCGCTCGCCGCACCAGTCATCGGGTTCAGACGAGCCTGTGTTCATGTCCGGGGTCCAAGATATTTGCGTTGTTTTTTTTATCCCAACGAACTGGCAATGTGGAGTAACTTTGTATTCTGTTGTCAAGAACTGGACTGCTGTGACGCCCGTTTTTCTTGCTGCGGCCCAGCCCAGCAGTCGCCGCTTCCAGCCCAGCCCACCCCGTCCGCGCGCCGCTGCCCAGTGGGACCCGCCCGTCAGCTCCTTCGTCCCCGCAGCTCCCGCGCGCCGTATCCGAACCGAACCCGCAACTGCCGCGCCGAGTCCGATTTCGCCGCGCCGTCCGCCCTACGCGCTGCGCCCCGCAACAACCCGCGCCTGCCTCGCCTATATAACCCAGCAGCGCCGCCTTTTCCCCCCTGCACACGCGCAAGAACCCGAGAAAGCCGAGCGCCATAGCCGCCGCCGTCGCCGAGCCATCCGCCGCGCCAAGCCCTCCCCGCCGCGTCCGAGCTCGTCGCCAGCTTCGCAGTAGCGGGAGGAACTCGTTTTGCTGCTCGCCGACGCATCTCCACCGCCGGACCGAGTTCTCTCCGCTCGCCGGTAAGCGCCGCCGCCCTTCACCGTCGCTAGCAGCGCCCGAAGCTTCCCGCGGCCAACTAACCCCCCCTCCGGCACCTTATGTCCCCCAGGAAGCTTCCCCGCCCGTCGGATTCGCCTCTCCGCCGTCGCAGCCGGATCTCCGTCGACTTCCGAGCGCCGCCGCCCGCCATTGTCGTCGCCCGTCGCCGTCAAGACCTCCCCGGCCGTCGACAAGCCCCCGGTGAGCTTCCCCGTGCGCTCCCCGTCCGTTTGCGCCTTTCCCCGTAGAGTTTGGTAGCCCGTAGCGTGGTTTAGCGTGTCTCCGGCGATCCTCCGGCGAGATCCGAGGCGGCGCCGCCGTGTTCCGATCGCCGCCGGCCTGTTTTTCCCCCAATCAATCTCAGCCGTCGGATCCCCTTTGAACGCTCCTGATTAGATCGCAAATACCCCTTCGCAACCCAGTAGAAAGCCGCCACGTGTCCTCCTTAATCCAGTCAGCAGTCAAGACATGTCAGCGCGCCACGTGGATGTCCCTGTCCTACGTGGCAGAGCCCAGTCAGCAGTGGATGCCCAGTCAGCAGCCCAGTCAGCCTGTGACGTCAGCATTGCGCATTAATTAGGATTTCAGTATAAAAAGAATTCCACCTATTCTCGGAAAATAGGGAGATTTGCAAGGAGACCCCTAGGCTTCACTGTTTTTGCATATAGGCCCTTAGATAGTTCTGGATAATTGCAATTTGGCCCCTGGACTATAGGATAATTGCAATTAGGCCCCTGGATTTTAGGGTAATTATGTTTAGGTCCCTGAACTTTGCACTTAAGCCCCTAGAACTGTCTGTTTTACAATTTAGACCCTGCAAACTTTCAGAAAAGCCCCTGTAGAGTAGAATTAGTGTAACTTTTCCATACGACCTCCGATTTAGGTGATTTTCGCGCCCCCGAGATCGTAGCTGCGTGTACTTTCCGTTCATAGCCTTTTTAGAGTTAGTTTCTCCTGTTTAGTGTGTTGTGCTTAGCTGTTTTGTTATTTCTTTCCGGTGTGTTCTTCGGCTTAGGAGGAGAGCAGAGTGCCAGCATTCAAGACCAAGTTTTCGAAGATTCTGAGCAGCCAACTTACGAAGGCAAGTGTCCTTGATCACCTTGATTTAACCATAGATCATTATAGTTTACTTTTCCTTAGTTGCATGCTTGTCTAATTTTGAATCCCATGAATAGGGTTTACTAGAATTTGTATGGCCATTCCTTGTAGCCTTTTTGGGGTTTTTGGGTCCTGTCAAAGGGTAGTCATGCTAGTGCAGTCATGGATTAGAATCATTATGAACTTTGATTAATAACTATGGAACAAGTACTTGGGAGAATTGATAACCTTGTAGTAACTTGAATTTAGGGATCCCAACTGGATGGCTAGTATGTGGTGGAGCTATACAGCAGGGTTTGTGTATGTTCTTGTGTGGGATCCTAAGGACCGGTTCTTGGAGCCTGTAACCTGGCAAAACAGCACAACCATGAGGCCTATATGGGTACGGCCTGGCTAAGTAACTAGTGTTCTTCGCATTCTGTACGCACCGATGGTTGGTTCAGTGGCACAAGAGGGGGCCTCTGCAGTGGATGGGATCCCTGTTAGCGGTGAAACCTTAGTGGGTGCTTATAGATGCGGAGATACTTTGTAACAGCCTTGTAGTGAAACCCCGGCCATACACCCCGGAAGTGTAAGGCAAAAAGGGAATCACGACTCGTGGGTAAAGTGTGCAAACTCTGCAGAGTAAATAACTGATCGATCAGCCGTGCTCACGGTCAAGAGCGGCTTGGACTTCTTCAGGATTAGATGAGAACTTTAAGGGTTGGTTTGGGTAGTCGGGTGGTGGTACTCCCGATGAGTCGGTAGCCGGATATGGGATATCTGGTGAGTCTGGTAGTCGGATGGAATCCGAT
Source organism: Phragmites australis (assembly GCF_958298935.1). Taxonomy (NCBI): domain Eukaryota; kingdom Viridiplantae; phylum Streptophyta; class Magnoliopsida; order Poales; family Poaceae; genus Phragmites; species Phragmites australis. Next base: position 44,802,100 of record NC_084922.1, on the reverse strand, counting down.
GAGTTATGTTCTTATATTGTTGGAATAAAATCTAGTAAATAGGATTGCTAGGTTGTTTGAGTCTGTTTTAGCTGAGCTTAGTCGCAGTAAATTCCCAAGTTGAACTTTCCTTGTCAATAGCCTGCATGTCATATTTTTCCTCCACTTGCTGAGTACTTTATGTACTCACGCTTGCCTTTTCCCTACCCTCGGATGCTGCTCAGAAGGTGAAGTCTTCGAGGAAGTCCCGGGCGAGGACGCTGATTTCTAGAAGGAAGAAGGCGTTGATTGAAGACCATGTCCTAGGCTGGTGTTTCCCCCGGACAACGCCTGTGGATGGATGGGTGTTCCGCTGCCAATTGAAGATTTATTAGTATTTTCTTTCAGACCCACGGGTCCTTTTGTAAGGATTGTTTACGTTATTTGAGACACAGTTTATGTTATCACTAATGACGTCGCTGCATGTATGTAAAACTTGATCCTGGCATACATGTGGAATACATCTGGTTGTTTCCTTTAAAACCGGGTGTGACAACTGCCTATCATCAGCGATGGGGATTCTGTTAAAGGGCGAGTAGATTTGCCACTTGGGCTTTGAGATGAACTGATTGGCACCACTTGAAACTCAACATGTTCTATTAAAAATGGTAACCATCGATCATGCCATGAGATTCCGCGAGCATGCATCGGCCGACCACTGTTAGCCATAATGAATTTGATTAAGCAATAAGCCATGGCAAGGATCAAGCCATCAAGATGGCGAATCATGCCGGAAGCGGAATAGAAACAGGCTGCAGAAGCAATGTGTTAGCAACAACTGGATATCATGTATATTAGATACCATTAACAGTAGCTAGATACACTAAGGTTCATCGTTGGCGATCGCCGGGATGCCTCCACCGCCTACAACTTCCTCTCCAAGTCCCTCCCAGCAGCGGTCCTCCCTCCCTTTTCTTGCCGCTCCTGCTATTACATTTACATGGGCCCTCACGGTTCCCAATTACCGCCCAAGTACTTCGGGTTAGGTCTGGTGAGCCGTCGCCTACGGCCCAGGTGCTCGTTGCCGGTTCTCGCATAGCTCTTCGCCACTTTGTTGTCCGTGTTCTGCTCCACTGATGCTTGCTGCCCGATGCCCTGTTACAGGTCCACGCTGACATCATCCCCTCCTTGTGAGTTGGCTTGTCCCCAAGCTAGAGCATCCGGGAACCAGCGATGCAGTTCATCTTCATTTTCCCACATTGCCATCGATGGTGGCCAAGCAGACCACTGAACTAGAACGTGCGGTATCACCTGACCTGCAATGGACCACAACCTTTGATCAAGCAACATAGCAGGAACTTGTGAGTCAAAAGGAGTATCTGGAATAGACGTACTGACATGCGTATCTAGGTCAATTGCTCGCTTCAGTTGAGACACATGAAAGATTGGGTGAAATGAACTGGACGATGGCAATTGCAACTTGTAAGCAGCTGTGTTGATTTTCTGAATAATTTGATAGGGTCCAAAGTAACGGAAAGACAGCTTATAATTGGCACGATGGACAATCGATGATTGAGCATACGTCTGCAACTTAAGATAGACAAAGTCACCAACTGAAAACTAACACTCCATTCTTTTCTTGTCAGCTTGAGTCTTCATACGGTGTTGGGCACGTTGGAGATGTTTCCGGACCACCTGAGTCATGAGCTGACGTTCAGCAAGCCATTCCTAGAGATCTAAGGACAGCATAAGTTTCAATAATGTCATAGCCAAAATGTTTGGGAGAATGACCATAAAGGACCTCAAATGGTGATCGGTTCGATGCAATATGATAACTGGAATTGTACCAAAATTCAGGCAGTGATAGCCATTTACTCCACTTTATCGAACACGCATGACAAAACAGCGTAAATAAGTTTTCAAGCATTGATTTATGCGTTCGGTTTGACCATCGGATTGAAGATGATATGCACAACTCATATACACTCGTGTACCTATCAATCTGAATAATTCTTGCCAAAAGAGACTTGTAAATAATCGATCTCGACCTGAGACAATTGACTAAGGCATTCCATGTAATTGAACACATGGTGCATATAAGTTGTAGCTACTATCAGAGCAGTCAATGGGTGTGCCATAGGAAGGAAATGAGCATATTTAGAAAATTTGTCAACCACTACTAATATGCAATTGTACTTACCAGATTTAGAAAGACCTTCAATAAAATCCATTGAAACCATATGCCAAGCATGAGAGGGAATGGGCAAAGGTTGTAAGAGACATGGGTATTTGAGTCTTTCAGGCTTGGCTTGCTGACAAGTTGGGCGTTGACTGACAAATATTTGGACAAATTTCTTGAGACCAAGCCATACAAAAATGTTTTTCACTCTCATGTATGTGACTGGAAAGCCAGAATGAACCCCTATGCTACAAGCATGTAAGGCTTGTACTACTTTGTTTTGTAACACTGTATTATTGCCTAGCTAAACTCTATTTTGTATCTGATAAGACCATTATGTAAAGTAAAATGCTTCAAAGAATGACCAGAGGAGAGGGTAGTCAATACCTTCATAGCAGTAGAATCCTATTGATATATTGACATCACATCTTCTATCCAGATTGGTTTGATGGCGGAAACAACAAAGCAATTAACTACTTGCTGATCTTCTGCAAAATTAGGACATCTTGATAATGTGACTGCCAAATTTTCTACACCCTGTTTATACATGGGTTTATATTGCAACCCCAATAGTTTTGTTAAAGCTTTCTGTTGCCAAGGTGTAGTAAGTCTTTGATCATCCAAGTGAATCAAACTTCTCTGGTCAGTTTTGATGATGAATTCAGTATGTGTCAGGTAAGACCTCCAGTGAACAATAGCAAATAAAATTGCCAAACACTCTTTTTCATAAGTTGATAGCCCTATATTTCTAGGTCCCAAAGCTTTGCTTATAAAAGCAATAGGATGGCCTTCTTACTGCAGTACTACCCCAATTCCCTTCTCACCAGCATTTGTTTCTATTACAAAAAAATTCTTAAAATCTAGTAATGCTAGAACAGGAGCAGTGGTCAAAGCTTCCTTCAATGCCTGAAATGCATCTTTAGTTTGTGCTGTTCAGGTGAATATATGCATTTCTTCAGTAATTTTGTCAAAGGTTTGCTAATAATTCCATAGTGTTTAACAAATTTTTGTGTAATATCCAGACATACCCAAGAAACTCCTAACTTCTTTCTGATTAGTTGGTGTGGCGTGTTGGACAGTGAGGACCTTAGTTGGGTTAGTGGATACTCCCTTCTGACTGATAACATGACCCAAAAATTCTAGCTGAGCTTGAGCAAATGAGCTCTTGGATAATTTCAAATGCAGCTTATGTTGTTGGAGCAGTGAAAAAACTTGTTGCATATGAGATATATGATCCTCCAAAGTAGAACTATACACCAATATATCATCAATAAAGACAACAACACATTTTCTCAAAAGGGGTGCTAGAACTGAATTCATAATACTCTGAAATGTTGCAGGAGCACCTGTCAAATCATAAGGCATTATACTCTTAATGTCCATTATGAGTCTGAAATATTGTTTAGTACTCTTCCCCTTCTTGGATCCTGATTTGGTGATATCCAGCTCTATGGTCTAGTTTGCTAAAAACAACAGCTAAAAACAACAACTCCAGAGAGTTCATCAAGTAATTCATCGATTACAAGCAAAAGATATTTGTTCTTCATAGTATAAGCATTAAGCTTCATGTAGTCCACACAGAGGCATCAACTAACATCTTTTTTCCTTACTGAAATGATAGGAGAAGCAAAGGGGCTTGCACTGTGATGTATCACCCCATTCTTAAGCATTTTAGATACTTGAGCCTCTATTTCTTCCTTCTACTCTAGGTTGTATCTATAAGGTCGCAATCTGAATGACTGGGCATGTGAGAGTAAAGGAATAGTATGGTCCAAACTTCTTTTTGGGGGAAGTCCTTGAGGCTTCTTAAACAGGTCAGCATATTATTGTAGCAATGCTTGTATTGCTAGTGAAATAACCTGATCAGGCTTGTGCTCCTCAACTGCATATAGTTCCAACACTTGCAGAAGAGAGTCTTGCTGAACCCAAGTCTATAAGTGATCCATAGATATTAGTGCACAACTAGAAACAACAGGAATAATACCCTGAAGGTTGATCATTGACTACTTATATTTGAAAGATATTGTCTTCTGTAACCAGTCCACTTTCATGGGGCTATGTTGTTTTATCCAGTCCATACCTAGCACCACATCATAACAACTTAATGGTAGCAACTTGAAGTTTGAACAGAATGTGTGTCCTCGACACAACCAACTACAGGCATGTATTTTTTAGTACACCACAATATCCCCCATCAGCCACCCTCAATTTAAGTGGTTGAAGTAAGATTTGTACTCCTTGCACCTTATCCAGCAACTGAGAACTCATAAAACTAGAAGAGCTACTAGAATCAATTAACATGAGTAATTTCATATTTCCTAAGTACCCTTGTAACATGACAGTATTGCTAGATTGAGTACCTGTCAGTGCTTATTTGGAGATTGACAATAATTGTTCTCCCCTTTGTGAATTGCTCTCCCACTCTCTACCTTCTCTAGACAATTCCTTCTCTTCAGGATCCTGTAACAAAACCCTCATTTCTTCCACTACATGAGAGGTATTGGTGAAGAACATTTATAGGTATGGCTCCATTCCCCCCCCCCCCCACATGTATAACACAATCCTTTTGATCTGTAACTTCTGAGAGCAGACAACCGATCTTTAGTCTTTTTGCTATGAGCATTGTTAGATAATGGATTTCTCTTGCTTCAGAGATTGCAGCAGACCCTGGCTTTCCCATACCTGGAGGAGGTGGCAATGGAAAGGCAGTTCTGAAGATAGTTACTGAAGTATACTTCTAGACTGGTTTGGACCAATGTTCAGCAGTATCTCCGTTCTTCACTGATTTGACTGAATGGTATGACTTTTTCCTGCAATATAGCCAAAGAACTAGCAATATCTAGATCTAAAGTTCTTTGAATTAAAACGATTGCTCTGATATCATCCTTAAGACCATTAATGAATCGGGTAGTAAAACAATGGAATTCAGAGTAGCATCATAAGCCATCAGTTGATGAACTAGGTTATCGAATTGTTCTATGTACTCCCCTACTGAACCCAATTGACTAATATAGAAGAATTGCCGAATTAGCTGATGATATTGGTCCCTTCCAAAAACGAGAACACAAAGATGCACATAATTCCTCCCAACGCATATGGCACAACCGATGTTCTACATAATCAGAATGTCGTTGTCCCCTAAAAATGCATGATAGCTAATTTCACCCACATTTCTATTGATACCCCCATACAACTCAAAGAAAGCTTCACATCGCTTCTTCCACATTCTAGGGTTAGCACCATAAAATTAGGGTTCCACATTTCCTTTCCACTTGATCCTAAGTATCTTCATATCCTCATCATCTCAGGATCAACAAAAATGGATGAAGGACATCACTATGAAAGGAGGACCAAGGCTAGGACCGATCCGAGTTTACCGGGAAGCTCAAGGGGAGTCAATATAAAGAAGACAGCTGGCAGAGGTAGGAATCCAAATCACATGCCCATTCTTAGCTCTGAGAAGGGTGCTCAAACCACAAATGTTGGAAGATGTGGTCACCTACCACCTAAAAGAGAGAGTTGCTCAAGTGCCTAAGCTAAAATTGAGACAGATGAGGAGGTGGAAGAACAAAGAGAACTTGAACCCCTAAAGATGCACATGCCTGAAAGGTCAAATATTCACCCAACACATGTCCTCAGCTACAAGGGCATGCCTGCTGTTGTAAAAAGTGAAAGGGAATCTGATCTAAAAGAGTATGAGATGTTCTCCATTGATAATCGTTTTTGGAACTTCTTCTAGCATGACTTCTATGAGTCAGTGGTTCTTCCTAGAAAGTATCACACTTCTCTCATACAGTGGGTCGATTGGTCATATATGGAGAGACAAGATGATCCTATTTTCAATAAGGTGCTAGCTACTTGTGATCCTTAGAATCTAAAAGGTATCATGGCGTTTGTGTATCCTTGGTGCAATAAAATAATTGCTCAGTTCTATGCCACTTTGTACATGGGGAAGGATGCCACAAGGACTATTCATTGGATGACCAACGACACATGCTACAAAATCAAGTATTCAACTTTTGCCAAACTATTGGGCTTCATAGCAGATGATCTTCGCAACAAAGAGTGGATCCGTAATGAAAATGTCATGCCCACAAATGACATGGAGTTCATGTACAATGAAGATGAGGAATATGAGCTTAGCAAAAACAAAATATCTTCTTCCTTTCTATGCCTATCTTAATAGGATGCTCAGGAGGACCATAACTCCAAAGGATGGAAATGCCAACATCATTCAATCTTTCACGAGGAACTTGCGTGCCCAAATGAAGAAGAACACAAGACAGTTTAATGTGTTCGACTTCATTTGGGAAGAGATTCGCCTCAACTCCAATGATCTAAGGAGAGGTTGTGGATATGCTCCTTACATTATATTCATGATTGAGAAGGTTACCAGCCTCACTTTTCACAAGGAGGATAGGCACACATGGCTACAAGTGACGATGTTTAAGCATGTTCCTACATCTGGGAGAGAGGAGTCACCACCAGCTGAGTCTTCTTCTTCTTTCACCCTACAGATCTTAAAGTCCATCTTTTGCCTGTGCAAGAGCACTTCAGTGAGGGTTCATAAAGAGAGGGCAACAAGAAAAAAAGCTCATCAGGAGAGTCAAGGAGATTCATAAGCATCTTGACATTAAGCCTTCGTGCTCTCCTGACGGCTCCGAGGTTGTGGACATCGATGAGGACGTGATTGAGGATCTACTCCATGAAGATCTCACTTTTGCTCACACCTCTGAGTCTGATGAAGAAGATGAGAAGGGCGACGACGACGAGGACAATAGCGAGTAGTTGATTCTCTTGGCTTATCTTTCTTCCTTTTTGGTGTCTTGATGCCAAAGGGGGAGAGAAAAGCTTAGTCTCGTATTGCTCCGGATATCTTCATTTCCTTTTCACTGCGATCAGTAGGATGTTGGACGTGCTTTATTCGGTTTTATTTGTTGAACTTTGTTCATTTAGTGTAAGAACTCTATTGTGCTAGTGTGATGTAATGTGTTATTTTTATGTCTTGTGGATGCTATGTCGTATGTCTATTTATGCTTCAAAATGAGTGTTGCCATGTCATATGGAAATTTTATTTAATATATGTGAGATGATATGTTTTATGAATTCATATTCTTCTATGCCACAATATCGCACATGTCCACACACTTGCACCCCCCACGAATGCCAAGATGTAAGGGGAGCTCTTTCTCAAATTCCTTTAAAATTGTGCATTCATTATTAAAATCAATTTTCTAATGTGGTTGAAATGTCTGATTTTCTCAACTATAGGGTTCTCGAGTTCTCTAATATTAATTGGATTAGAAGTTCTGATGCAAAGATCAAAAGTTTCAACGTGGTCAGATTGTCCGATTTTCTCAAACCTTGGTTCTCATGTTAGAATTATTTCATGAATCAGAAGTTCCGGTTTGTGATGTCGGAAGTTCCGATGTGTTTATTCTTCTAGATTTGGTTTGGGGTGGAGTAGCTCGATGTTGTTACTTTACATATATTGGAAGTTCCGATGTGAGCTAGAAATGCACATAACAGCTAGTTTTTTAGGTTATCTATATATACCCCTCCATCTCTCCCCAAGCGGGCTGCTGCTCCTAGTCTCGTGTGAAATACATCTTGAGTAGCATTTCACCTCTCCTCTCTCCCTTCTAAGTGATTCAATCTTGGGTGAGAGATTTGACAGGAGGATTTGAGTGCTAGTGAGAAGTTTTGCAATATTTGAGAGGGTCATCTCCAAGCATTCTTCATGAGCATTTGTTACTCTTAGAGATTAAGGTTTTCTAGACGGCTAGTAGTCATTCACGAGCCACCGATTCACTTGTGGTACATCGTGAGAAGTTTGTAATGATCGGATTTTACCTCTGTAAGGTAAGAAATACCAAAGGAAGCCGATGAGTGTTTTGTACAACCTCACGAGGAAAAGGGTTGAAAGTGACTCGGCTCAAGTGTGACCAAGCCCCTCAATGGAGATGTAGGTTTCCCTCAAGGATCTGAACTTCGGGCATAAATTCAACTTGTCTCCACTTTTAGTTATTTCTTACCTTTTATGTGATCTCGAGCATTTTGTTTATTATTTTGGGTTATACTTTGTATTTGCTTGTTCTACTTTAAATTGAGTAGCATCATACCCTTCTTCAACTTGCAGTTTGTAGTTTAACTCATCTTTGCTCGTAGATCTAGCTAGGGTTTGAAATCAGTTAAATCGGAAGTTACGATCGTATCAATCGAAACTTCTAGTTTCAATCGGAACATCCGATCATATATCAGAATATCCGACCTGCTTTCGCATTTATGTTTTAATTTTTGAAAAACGTCTATTCACCCACCTCTAGGCCGCTATTTCGATCCTTCAGCCACGCATCGCCCGCGCTGCCAGTATCATCTCCCCTCGCCGGAGCCATGGCTTGCGCTCACGACTGGAAATGAGTCTGATGCTCGTGAGGTGAATCCAGTACTGACTCTGATACTAGAATGTTAGCAACCACTAGATATCGTGCATATTATGTACCTTAACCGTAACTAGATACACTTAGATTCATCGCTGACGATCGATCAGGATGCCTCCACCGCCTACAACTTCCTCTCTAAGTCCCTGCTAGCAGCGGTCCTCTCTCCCTTTTCATTACATTTACATAGGCCCTCACGTTGCCCAATTACCACCTAAGTATTTTGGATTGGGCCTGATGGACGCCCCTCACGGCCTAGGTGCTTGTTGCCTGTTCCTGTACAGCTCTTCGTCACTTTGTCGTTCCTGTTTTGGTCCGCTGATGCTTGCTGTCCGATGCCCTGCTGCAGGTCCACGCTGACACAATGCCCACCTGTACACCAGGCAGCAAACCCAACTTATCAAATGGCTGGAACAAACAACACTTTCTAGCCTGCCGGCCGCCGCAATCGTCTGTGATGGCCGGTAAAAACGGCCGCTCTGCTCCGCACCGGTCACCAAATCGCAGCGGAATCGCATGATGGCAGCGACAAGCGCGAGGCGTAATCGAGCGCGGGGTGTCAAATAAAAGCGTGACAGCCTGACCGGCGGACACGGCATGCGTCGCTTCGCCGGGATCACATCGTCGCCACTGCTTCCCCTGCGCTCCGCCGTACCCGGTGTCTCTCGGGGCCGCAACAGGGAGGGCCAACCTTTTGCGACCCGAGAGAGCATGAGGCGCGGACGCATCGGCATTTAGCGTGGCACCGGTGTACCGTGGTCTCCTCTACCCCTACCACACAGTCACACACAGCCTCGCCTTCTTTTGCATGCATCGCAGCGCGACACTGACGGCGGCCGGTCACCTCCATCGCCCGCTGCTGGAATGTGTCGCGTGTTTTTCGACGTACGCAGCCCCCGCAGTTGCATGGTGATGCGTTGATCAGCTGAGGCAGAGAGGCACACACACCATATTCGATCGTACGAGACACGACCCTGCCGTGGGCTGTAGTTTGCTGCCGTGTCCAGAGCTCGGGGCTGCATGCGTACTCGATCGTTCAATTGTGCAGTCAGCAATCAACAGGCGAAATGCTGTACACTCTCTGTACTCTTGGACCGTAACCTGGAGCGTCGGTTCACGATGGAATGGTCTGCACTCTGGAGTGAATCTGCGTACTTTTGTGCCTCTTGTACGTGTGCCGAACAGAGCGGACTATACCATGAACCGCAGTACCGCACTGTAGTTCCGTCCGTGTAACAAGCTGAACTTGAATAATATCTTACAGACCTGCACCCATAGCCCTGAAACACCTTCTCAAAAGAACAGTAGGGGCGTAGAACGAGAGGATCAGGGGTCAGGAGTCGTAGTCTCTTCAAGTTTGCAGCAATGGATTGTTGGTCTAGGTCTCTCAACTCTCGAGGGCCATGCCCACAAACCAACAGCCTGTTCGATCGACGTAATGTAAGGGTGTGTTTGGTTTCAGGTTTCTCGTGTGTGTGTATGTATATATATATATATATATATATATATATATATATATATATATATATATATATATATATATATATATATATATATATATATATATATATATATATATATATATATATATATATATATATAGCCTAAGGATCATGAGCAGGTTTAATGCTAGAAAAAAGGAGATCTGCCTAATCATTTTGGTAGATGAAGTAGTGGGAGGTCACGAAGGAAGTAAGGGGTAATGTTAGGGTGAACCAAAAAAGTTTATATATATATATATATATATATGACACCTATTCTATACTCCTAGGAGTATGTACTCCCACATGCAATATACCACCTAAACAAACACTTTATACTCTTTTATCATTTTTAGTATACTCTAATACTAATTCTAAGATACTCCAATATGAGTTGTATGAAAAAAAATTCAATGTTAGCCTTTCATTTTTGCTATATACTCTTTTTTATACATAAAAGAAGTATATACGCAAATTATGATAAAAATCATGGAATTTCATAAAAAATTTCGTGGGATTTGTATTGTAGTATCTTATAATTACTAATGAAGTATATTTAAAGTGATAAAGAAGTATAACACACGTACAAAAGTGGTATATGAGAGGTGGGAATACATACACCCAGGAGTACATACTAGTTTTCCTATATATATATATATATATATATAAGTGAAGTAATATTTTTTTTAAAAGAATATTTGTTTGGTTGTATATGTCTGTATAGAACTGAGTTTCTGTTTGATCGATTCAATCTAAAGTCATGCATATATATATATATAGCCTAAGGATCATGAGCAGGTTTAATGCTAGAAAAAAGGAGATCTGCCTAATCATTTCGGTAGATGAAGTAGTGGGAGGTCACGAAGGAAGTAAGGGGTAATGTTAGGGTGAACCAAAAAAGTTTATATATATATATATATATATATATATATATATATATATATATATAAGTGAAGTAATATTTTTTTTTAAAAGAATATTTGTTTGGTTGTATATGTCTGTATAGAACTGAGTTTCTGTTTGATCGATTCAATCTAAAGTCATGCGAGTGGATATAAAAGTTGAGATTACGATTATTTACTTGTATTAAGATGATTTTGTGATACCGACAAGTGAACGCGTCTATATGAGCAGATGTAGAGGTTGTATCCATTGGATCAGACAGTTTAAATTTGACTTCACTCTCAGACCAAAATGACATTATATATTTGCATTCACGGAGCTAGACTGAAATTCAATAAATATAGGTAGTTAAACAGACTTATTTTAGAATTTATACATATCTGTTGAGCTAGAATGAAAAGATACATTGGGACATGGACTCTGTTGCTGCACTATTGCATGCACCGACAGTATCGAAAAGAAATAAGGCTGCAGAAATGGTCAAATGGAGATTGCCCACCGAGTGACATGCAGACATCCGATGACACAAGTGTTGCCTTGCATGCACACAACTGTATACAAAAGAGAATCTTTACTGTGCATTGTAGCACTGGGATGAGGAGAGTAGAATGGATCAAATCGGACGGTTGAGTGGTTAGTGTAGTTTTGTAATTGGTCAAATAGTTGCAAATTTTACACGGGTGCCACCGAGAGGTAGTTCGGTCTGTTAAATTAGAATCATCGAATTGTTCCGTGTTTATGGTGTTGCCTTCGTGCAACTCACTTTGTTGTACACGGCGACGCCACCCAGGTTCTCCTTGGCAACCTGCGCCGACGCCCAAACCGAATCCATCTACGTTGCTTTCGTCGAACCCACCTTTGCCCAACACGTCGACGTCACCCAGGTTCCACATGGCTTCCCGCGCCGACGTGCAAGCTGGCTCCGTCACCCATGTGAACCCACCTCCCATGCTAATTTGAGTCACCGCCAAGAGAGGAACCGGCGCCGCCACGAACTTGGCTCTTCCGAGGCACGCATCCTGGAGGCGTCACTGCGAGGCCTCACCGGGAGCCCTTGACGTCACTACCCAGCTGCTCCTCACCATCCCGCACGGCTACACAACCAGCCCATCGGTGTCTTGGGCTACGTCCAAACCCACCTTCATTGCTAATCCGAAGGGCTACACAGAGTGCATATGTCGTGAACCACACCGTCAACAAGCCTCATCCTCGGCCGGAAGGTCCCACGGGTTAGATCCCTCCCTCACCACCGACATGTCCGTCATGAAGCCACCTCCGCTGCAATCCCGCGTCGTGGGCAACCCGATTGTGGCAGTCCTGTGGCGGCTCCCAACACACCTCATTCGCTAATCCATGGCGCTACGCAGCCGCGTACTTTGCCAACAGGAAGGCTAGGTCAGAATCAGAGGAAGGGAAGAAGGCTATTGCAGGCTGAAGCAAGGCCGTGGATGATCCTGATCTTGGGATTTGGTGGCATTTGTGCAGGTATGACATGCATCATTAGCAGCATTATCACTCAATAATGATTTTGATTGCATTGTTTGGAAAGGTCATGCGGCATTAGATCACTGAATAATTATCACTAAATAGTGAATGCAAGATGCATGCTTGTATTTGTATTATTTTTGTGCTTGCCTGTTATAGTGTTTTGATACGTAAGTAAAAGTTTTTATTTTAACTGGTGCTTCTTAAGGAAGATGACGCCATACAAATCAGTGAGCAGTACCGCGTGCATGTTGTGAAATGCATATGCAACAGAGGAACTTTTTTTTTATTACGTTTCGATAATGATGTAATAGAAAGACATGGAAATCTAGTGGCCTATACATGTAGGGCTAATCAAATGTCCTTAAGATGTAACGGTCTGTTTGTCTTGAAGTAGTCATGTAATTAAGTTGCAAACTACTTTGAGGTACTTATTTGTTAAATTTCTCTTAGTCTTTGAGATTTTTGTTACAATTCAATTAATATTAATAGTTGAGAGATACTTGGGTTGCTACTTTCTACCGATATGATATATCATGTTGAGTAGAAAAAGGCAAGATTCATTAAGTAGCTTGACATTGATATCTGGATAATGACATCTGCAAATGCATTTATTGATGTGAAATCGTGCGTATTTTATGGTGAATAGACTCTGAGTTTGTGAATACAACATTTGTCTGCCGCTAGTAGTTCTTATCTGTTTATGCATGTGTATCTTTTTTACTTCAGCTTTATTTTGAGAAGAAATATAACCCGTATTTTACCTTCTTTTTAGGCTACAACAGTACAAGATAGTGGAGATGAAACTTCTAGCACAACAAAGAGATCTTCAGGTGCTCCTACTTTTTGCTTAGATTTATGGAGGGATGCTAATATGAAGTATGATTATGTTTTATGATTAGTCTACTTAGTTTTGCTTAACATTATCACTGAACTTATGAGTGGAAGTGTGAATTGTTTTTTCATCCCTGGATTTTGTCCTTTGACTGTATATCGCCAAAGTCCTTAATGTCTTCATGATACACGGATACAGACACAAGTATAAACTAGTACAAATTATGGTTTTTGAATTAGTGATATAGAAAAGTTGACTTATTGTTCATGTACTAAACTTCTGATTCACCAATCTGATTTAAATAACTTATATTAGCAGTTGTCAGTTGTGGGTACTAATGTAGTAATATTAGCAACTTAGCATATGTAACATTAGCTTCCATTCTGTTGCTACAGACAAAAATTCCAGATATAGAGAAGTGCTTGGACATTGTTGCAACATTACAAGCTAAAAAGGCTTTCGGTGAGGTTTGTATAATTTCTTAGAACCATGAATCAACTTTTACATTTTCTATCATGATGATGATGTTAGTGTCGAAATATGAACTGTAGCACTTAGACCCATATGTTTATGACGGGGCCTTAAATAGGGTTTTGATGTTTGGGAGTGATGTTTTGCATGCTTTATGGATTACTTTGTCTTATTTGAGGGCAGTAGGTTATCACTCTTTTGGACCTATGTTCTGCTTGTAGATCAATTTTCGTGAAACTGGGCACTAGTTTCTGTTGTAATATTTGCAATATAAGGAGCATATATATATATATCCCAGATGACAAATAAAATGAGCAGAAGGAACCTCTGAACAAATACAAGAATATAGTAATAATTTCTGTCATACTGAAATAACAGAACATAATAAAAATGTATCTGAATCTGAACTGAACTGAACTGGATGCATTATTGAAATGGCTCTCAGATCATTATTATCAGGTGGCCTCAAATCTTTAAAGATTTGTACCATAACTGATCTAGATAACATTTCATCAATTAAATTAGAACATAAGATCACATCTAGATAGTATTCTTGATCTACTGAGCTCTGAAAATTGCATACACTTGGGCAAAAGAACAGTACCAGAATAAACTGATGACAGAACAGTATATTAACCAAAAGGTCTCTCAACAGCATAAGCCATAGGCGCATGGAACATACAGGTGACAGAGATGAATCTATGATATGCCGTGATCTAAAGCAAGGTCATCAAAGCTCATATCACAGAACAGAACATATTATGATGTTCCTGCCCAAGTGTATCTCTCAAGACAGTGACAGCAATTGAACAAATCAAGATCTACAGACAGATAGTGATCTTGACAACCAAAGTCAAAACAGGTCACTGCATATGATTTAAGCAGAGCTTCAAGAATACATCTATTGTACTCAACATCCTAATTTAATCTCATCTAATTAAATCATCACAGAGCATGGTATATATAGGCATCCAACAGTTCAGATCTGAGAGGAAAACTCACAGGGAGAATGATGTAATCGAATCAGTCATAGAGGATAAGCACGGCGAGGAAGCCGCTGCCCCAGAAATCCAATTTGCCGACGTAGATGACGACGTGGAAGACGGAGGTACAAATCCTCACCGCACCGCGGACGGCGCGTGCGGGCGAGCCTTGACAATCGCAGCACCAGAGAGCACCAAAACAAGGAACTTCCTCACCAATTCCTTCCTGTATCACTATCATCAACACTCAGTCCAAGCTTCACTCGGATTGTGCTCGGGAGATGATTCCCAGGACCAAAGAGGTGAACCAGTGAGAAAGAACAGGAGTATGGAGGGGAAAAACTCATCTTCACAGAGGAGTTCGGCGCCCCCTTAAAGCAGCGACAGCCACGGCGCCCTCCAGCCCTCGTTCCCGAAGGAATCGGAGGCAGTTGCGCCTTCCGCCGCCCCTGCCAAGCAGCCGCCAGCTCTCTCCCTCGCGCAACCCTCATCTTCCAGGGATGCCGAAGGTGCTAGAAGCCCTAGTCAGCACCCTTTAGCAGGCCATACACAGAGCTCGGCCCAAATGGAAGAAGAAAGCCCGCCGATCAAAGCAAAATGAGCCCATAAAAGGAATATTAAAATTTTCAAGAAAATACAACAGTTTCATGATAGTTTCTTAAAGCTCAACCATGTTGAACACTAGTTGGAGTTCTGTTTAAGCAGATCAATCATCTCTACCCATGTACATCAAATCATCAATGTAGGCACGCATAGCTGATTTTGAACTATCTGAGGGAATCTACTCACATGCAAAAATTGAGGATACCGACTTAGTGTGCCTATGGTTAGGTGCCAATGTGATGCTGGAATACTCCTGCGATGAGGTTATTTTGACCATCCTTATTTTCATTTCCTTTTGCTTTATTCCAATCCTCTGATTTCCTGAAATCTTGCAAGCCAACACCCTCTTGAAAAAGAATTTGGAAAATGCCAAGGCCGGTTTAGAAGTCCTTGTTGCTGATCTTCAGTTCTTGCGAGACCAACAAACCATCACTCAGGTAAAATGGTTATTACTAGCTTAAATGGTCTTAAATTTGCGTGATTGAGCAATGATCAAGTTTAAATGGTCTTAAAGATTGAGCAATGAGCATAGCGTGATCTCATAACCTATACTGTGGAATATCTTCATCAGGTTACAATTGCTCCGGTATTCAACTGGGATGTGCACCAATGAAGAAGCAAACAGGCTGTAAAGGAATCTTGATCAGCTATTCCATGGGGCCAGGCAATGAGATTGGGACAATTTTTGTATCTTTTGCTTTCGATGTGTAACAATATATCAATATATTCTGTTTACTGGTGTGGAACTCTATGAGTAGAAGATGGTATTTCACTTCAGTTTTCACCCCATCTTGCGTTTGATAGATCTTATCTCTAGAAACTAGTTTACCGTTCTTCAGAGTTCAGAGAGAGGTCTTGCAATTGCCCAACATCTAGTTGGAGCAAGATAAAACTTTCTCTGACATGTTTACTGGTTTGCAATCCTCTCTGAGATAAACTCTCTCCTTTGTCATGTTGATCAAAACTTTGAAAAGGGAGAGCGGATGAGATGAGTAATTAGGTTTTGCATCGATGGTGTTTTAATGCTTGATTGATACATATGTTATTACGTATCTGGTCAATGGTCACGGTTGTACAATACTAACTATATGGTGATGTTCTGGAGCTTCAGTAATTAAGAACTGGCAGCTACAGAGTTTTTACTGTCATTTCAAGAGATGAATAAATTTGACTGAGCTGGTTCTTCAGTCACAACTCGCAATAGTTAACTGCCTGATTTGACCTATCACAGCCTTGCAGTGCACCAAACAAATCGCATTCTGCTTTATGATGTTAAGCTTTGAGCAGCTTACAAGACAAGCTTGAATTTGACCAAATCTGAGCCCATAAATATATGGTAGACCAGGCTCTGTAGTATGCATGCATCTTTCTCCGCCCCCGCCGCCAAAAACGCCGAGGAGGTGGCGGCGGCGACCGCCGACCAGCCGCCCCGCCAAGTCCCCATTTCTAAGGGGAAGTAGAAAACTCCAGCTCACTGAACTCATCATGCAGTCTTGCTGTCTAGTTGGACCGACTTTTCACTCTTGTTGTCAACGAGGAGCTAGTAGAAGCTTCAGACCCCAATCTCACCAGCACTGCATGCTCTGATCATCTGGCACGGTGTTGCTCTCGCTCTGCAACTATGAGTTTTACTCCATGACAGCAACAGTTCACATGGCAACCGTATCTTGAGTTATGGCTAATCACAGATCTTGTGCTTGCATTTCATGCCCAAACTCTGAACCTCACAAGCACTACTTGCCCTTATCGTCTGAGTAGCACACACGACTCAAACCTAAATTCAAGTCGAATAGGACCCATCCATCAAATATGGAACTGCTACGCTTTCCATGACCTCCTTGGACACTAACAGGCGGCCACCTCATGAGTATTTCCTCAAACACCTATCAGGCGAATGCTATGAGGTGAAAGATGCCTACACTTATAGGTTGCCCGCGCCTCCACGAGCGCACTGAAACAGAGGAAGAGGAACTTGTCGATGAAGTTGTCGCTGCGCTCAGCCTGGCCCGACACGACTTCGTCCACGGCTTCGCTGGCCATGGCTGCTGGCCTTGCCGTTCTTCTTGCACCAGCTCCTGTCGTGGACGTCGTCGTGCCTACCGCGCTGACTTGGGTTGTCGCCATCGTCACCTCCAATCTGCATTAGGGAGCCTCATGCCACGGTTTCGCGGGACGCCGCCGCCCCATCCCACGGACGACGCCATGCCTCCAGCGCCGTCCTGGGCCGCTGTCGGTGATACAGGAACCGGGGGTCCCCGAGTCTCGAGGCCAGAACAGCAGAGTATCACGTGGCGCCCTCCCTCAAGGGTTATCTCCCCGAGGTCCGAGAAGACCAAGTTTCGGGAGAGGGTGCTCGGGGCCATGAACAGTGGTCCTCGAGTTCCCCGATGACCCGAGAAGACCAAGTACCGGGAAGAGGGTGCTCGGGGCCATACACAGTGATCTCCAAGCACCCAAGTTCCCCGATAACAAGAAAAGCTAAGTTCCAGGAGAGAGTGCTCGGGGCCGCGAACAGTGGCCCCCAAGCACTCGATTCTCCGAGGACCCGAACAGTCAGTTCCGGAAGAGAGTGCTCGGGGCCGTGAACAGTGGCTCCCGAGCACTCGGTTCCCCGAGGACTCGAACAGTTAGTTCCGGGAGAGAGTGCTCGGGGTCGTGAACAGTGACCCCGAGTACTCGGTTCCCTGAGGACCCGAATAGTTAGTTCCAGGAGAGAGTACTCGGGGCTGCGAACAGTAGCCCCCGAGCACTCACAGTTCCCCGAGGGCCTGAGAAGTCCTTCGCCGGTGGTCCCCATAGGAGCTCAGTGGTAAGATGTCAACTGGTGAGAGGCCCGGTGCGACATTTAAGAGGGCGCGTGGCCTGTCTGTCGGTGAATCAGGAATCAGGGGTCCTCGAATCCTGAGGCCAGGCCAGCAATTCGCCACGTGGTGCCATCCTGTAGGGTCACCTCCGCAAGGTAAAAAAGACTAAGTCCTGGGAGAGGGCGCTCGGGGCCACAGTCAGTGGTCCCTGAGTACCCGGGTTCCCCGATGATCTGCGAAGACTAAGTTTCGGGAAGAAAGTGCTCGGGGAGGTAAAGAGTGACCCCCGAGCACCCAAGTCCCCCGACGACCAGGAGAACCAAGTACCGGGAGGGGCGTGCCTGGGGCTGCGAGCAGTAGCCCCCCGGGCACCCGAGTACCCCAAGGACCCACTGAAGGAAGTTCCGGGAGAGAGTGCTCGGGGCTACGAGCAGCGCCCCCGAGCACTCGGTTCCCCGAGGATCCGTACAAGCATGCCCGGGAGAGAATGCTCGAGGAGGTGAACAGTGGCCCCCGAGCACTCGGTTCCCCGAGGACCAAGGTAGGGCGTTCTCGGGAGAGAGTGCCCGGGGAGATGAACAGTGACCCCCGAGCACTCGGTTCCCCGACGACCCAGGAAGCCCCTCCGTCAGTGGCCCCCACAGCGGTCTAGCGATGAGGTGTCAGCGGGTAAAAGGCCCAAGGCTGCATTTAAGAGCGCGCGTAGCCTGTCACCTCCAACTGCTCCCGCCACGCTCGGTGTCAGTTCCTGCCATATTCTGGCAGAAGGGCGTGGGGACATTAAATGCACGGGTCCCATCCCGTGCCATCCGGTGCGCCTCGGGATAACGTCGCAAGGCCCGAGGCGTTCCGTCTGCCGCGCTGATGTGGCAGGCGAACAAGACAAGGCAGGCACGCCGGGCCGCTTTGTGGCTGCCCGGTGGGCCCTCTCCACGGCGCCCGTTGCCAATGCCATCATGACGACTAATGACCGGGCGCGGGGCGCGTTTTCAACCCCTGTCACTTCTCACAGAGGCTATGATGACTCCCTTTCCATTTATGGTGCCTTGGAACTCGTGCCCTCCCATTCGGGGCACGCTACCGCCGGCAGGTATTTAAAGCAGCCGGCAGCACGGACAAAGACAAGCAAAAAAAAGAGAAGTCTTGCAAGCGCACAAGCGGAAAAAGCCCGGCAAGCTCTGCACGGTTGAAGAAGTTAAGGAAGTAGAGAAGATCGAGAAGTCCAAGGGCACCTAAAGCCAACAGATACACACAAACCGAAAAACAAGGAGCCCCAGGCTCTAGGATAGACAAACATTTTTGTAACTAGCACATTTCTGAGAGACATTCTCAGGACATTTATAGCATCCACACAGGAGTAGGGTGTTACGCCTCCGTGCGGCCCGAACCTATCTAAACCCCCAGTGCATTTACTTCATTCTGCACTAGATCATTCCACCTCGCCAGCCATCGCATTTACATCCATTTATATCTCCGGCAAACTTATTCAGAATCATCCTCTTGGCCGAATCTCTAAAAAGGGGTCCCTCAGGATCCCTACGACAGGAGTTAACCCTCCGACACTGTCACTTCCAACCACTCCCCCCACGCCTGCTGTCAGTCCCTGCCACGGTCTGGTAGAGAGGCATGGGGACATTTAATATATAGGTCCCATCGTGCGTCATCCGACGCGCCTCGGGATAACGTCGCAGAGCTCGAGGCACACCGCCTGCCACCCTGCTGTGTCAGGCCTGCTCTGACTGGGCGGGTATGCGGGGCTGCTCAGTGGCTGCCCGGTGGGCCCTCCCCGCAGCACTCGCCGAAAAGCCGAATGATGACGAACAAGATCGGACGGGGGCACATTTTCAACCCTCCCTGTCACTTCGCGCAGCAGCCCATGATGGTTGCTTTCCATTTATGGCGCCTTGGAACTCGCGCTATCCTTTCTGGGCACGCTACCGCCCCGACGGGTATATAAGCGGGGCGAGCTCCCCGGAGAAGAGGATCGAGTCCTTGACACACGGCCAAACAACACCGAAGCACGGGACACATCGACGAGTCTCGAAGAACAAGGAGCACAAAGCCCTAGACTTAGACAAACATTTCTTGTAACACAGCAGATCCTCAGAGAGACATTCTCAGAGCATTTATAGCATACACACAGGAGTACGGTGTTACGCTTAGTGCGGCCCGAACCTGTCTAAAAATCTTCTGAGCATTTACTCCTTCCTGCATCCGATCATTCCACCTCTACCTGCATCTCATTTACTCCCATTTATTTCACCTACGAAGTGGATTTAGAATCATCCCCCGGCCGAATCTCAAAGGGGTCTCTCCGGATCCCCGCTTGAGGAGTTCACCCTCCGACAGCCACCGCGCCCCCCATGCCGTCCTGGTCCGTCGCCACCTCCCAAGCAATGCGTCTAGATTGATGCTCTGCCCTGACGCCCTGCGCCCCAAACGCCACCGGCTGCCATCATCAATTCGTCGTCCTGGGCCATCATCCCTCTCGCCCTCCTCCCGCCACCACCTATGCCATCGATGACCTAGACCGAGCCAGCACCACACGCACAGGCCTTGATGCCTTGCACCCCTCCCGCTGACCTCGAGGAAGGCGAAGGCATCCCTCTCTCCCGGCTCACGCGACGCCCGCTTCCATCACGTCACCGATGCGGGTGCGGCTGGTGGCGTGCTCTAGATCGTTGCAGAGGGACGTCGCGACCATCTACACCGTAGGGGGATCGACAGCCATGGGAGGTAGCTTTGACGGGATGGACACCTGGGTGTGGTGGCGGCGGCTATGGCGTTGTGTGAAGGGGGTGGAACAAATGAATGGATGGATTCGTCGTGTGAAACGGAAGAACACAGATGAAATGAATCGATCTCAAAATAAAATAAAAAAGAAATCATTTGTTAATACGTTGACCTAATAGATATATGAAATTAATTACACGCTATTACTTTGTCTACCGATAATACACTCAGACTATTAATACTAGTTATAAATACTAAGTATATTATTGGTAGGAGTTTTCACTAAGTATAAAATACATCTGAACCATTAAATTAAAGAAAATGGACAGCTCACGTTCTTTTAAGGGTTAAAAGTTCTCTAAAAAAATTACTTTGCAGGAGCGCGAGAGTTCTAAAAGACCGCGTCTGTGTACTGTATACGCAACACAAAATGGATTCTAGGTGATGCCAGCAGTTTCAGAGTGGCACGGCTTGCATCGCGGCCAAAAAAACTTAGGCGGCGGCGGCGCCAACGGTGGCACTGGCGGTGAGCCGCGACGAGCCGTAGAGGGTCTCCTCGAACCGGATGATCTCGTTCTTGGACCCGTAGGCCACCTGGGTCCGCTCGTCGAGTTCGTTGATCGCCTTATCCAGCACTGACTGCTTGCCGTCGCTGCTGTGCCCACCGGCCTTCTCTATCAGGAAGCCCAGCGGCGCCACCTCGAACAGGAGTCGCAGCTTTGCCTTCGCCGAGGGGGACGTCACGTTGGTGAAGATGCCCTTCTCTTTAACTATGATCTGCGTCATCACAGGCATCATGCATGCATGGTCACGTTAGTTCTGTACACTGAAAGAATTGGAAAAACATAAAATGAAGTTAGTTCACTGTGGGGAAATGCTGTGTTTGCGTAAAGCAGACGCTGGTACAGCTCAATAGTTTCTCACTAGCGTAGGCTTGCAGAAACACTACAGTTCCAGACACCTACTGGCAACACCAAACCGAATTCTTGTGCTCAAAAGTCAAAAGTTTGTTTTGCCTTCCCTGAAGAATTGTCTGTTGGGTACGAAGGACGTAGAATGGATATGACAGGTTAATCATGGCATTGTTCAGCGTTTGAACATGTACTCCTGATATTGAGTACTGAACTACTGTCATGGCAGTTCAGACTTCAGAGTACCATGCAAGTGAGCCACTTCGACGATTTTTTAAGCCAGGTACTGTACCATTTTTGCTCGGTTTGAGGCATCAGATTTTTTGTGCTTTGTAAGAGTGTGAACATAACTCGTAGCAGCTAAAGATTTTCTGATATATACCTGGTTGACATCAGGAACCATTCCTCCAGTGTAACGCAACGTGTACTTCTCCTTGACGTAGTAGTTGATGAGCTGCAAACATACATTTGGCAGCAGTTAGACTGATTAAAACTGTTCTTACAGATAACCAATCGGGCATAGAAAGTAACAGCTGCTAAAAGAATGTAAAAACGGTAACAATAGTCAGTAAAGGAGTACCTTGTCGTAATCAGGGTTATCAAATGTTGCCCTCAAATTACCAGGAGAGAACATTTTCCCTTCTCCAATGGATGTGGTGTCCTTGACATGCTGCCATTTGCCTGCAACATTTGCGAAGATCTCGATTACACTTACATTACATACTTGAACTCTGCAAGTCCCCAGCGGTTGCAAATTCAAGCACACCTTCGTCAAGAAGAAGGAACTCGTGTGTCCCAGGGCAGTCCTTGAGGGCGATAACGTAAGTCGTGCGAGGGCCGTAGATGCCCATCGCAGCCGCGACCTGGTCGGCACCGGTGACTCCCGTCAGCTTGTCACCGGGCCAGACACCAAAGATGGTTCCGACGGTGAAGTTTGTGTCGACGATGCTGGAACCATCAAGGGGATCGAATGCGACACTGAAACCACCTGCGAGAAGTGATGACAAATTAAGCCTGTCTAAACTTCTCAGTTATTTCTGCATCTTGTGAGCACTGGTCAAGACATGTATAATCGTCATTTCTCAGTTATTTCTGCTAATCTCGAAGACAGCATGGTGAGTTGGTGAGACAGATTGATGTTGATATGCAGTTCCATTGCTGCTGTGCTCTGACGACGAGGAAAGGTCCCAAGAGGAACATATGTTTGCTCAGTAATCGTAGTACTGACCGCTGCACTGCAAGTCTGCAACTCTCTATTTAGGCATGGAAAACTTTTTTTTTTGGAACGTGAATTTAGGCATGGAAAAGTTGCACACTAAGAAAATGGGCTATGAACATATTTAAATGGTAGTCATTATTCTATTCTTAAGTGCAAGAGCTTCGGCTTGTGTACAGGGCGGAGAAGCAATGGAAGTACCTTCAACTGGGCCACCCATGTCTTGCAGCTCAGGGACTTCCTCAGAGCACGCATATTTGCAGACGTGGGAGTATTCCAAAGCCTGCGCCCAGAGTACAAAAAAATAAGCGAAGTGACAAACCGTTGCGACACATCACACACACGGAGAGAACATTCGTTTCACACATCAAAGAGGAGCTGGTTGGCGAGCATGTCGACGGCCAGCTGCTCGTCGCCGAAGGAGTTGACGCACGCGGTGCCGCCGCAGGACGCCGTCCGGACCTTGAACGAGATCGTCCTCATCGCCTCCCCCATGCAGATCAGCAGCCTGATGAGGTTCTTGTCCGGCGTCGCCTTGGTCAGGAACTCCTCCTGGCACCACACACAAACACCCAGCGCACTCAGCAGCGTCAGTCGACTTCGCATGCCATGATGCACCGAGGCACCGCGCCGCATGCTGACGGTGTACACGAACGCACCAGGCTGTCCCCGATCTCGCAGCGGGTGTTGAGCGCCGCGCGGCTCGCCGCCTTGGACTGCCTCGACGAGAGCGGCCGCGCCGTGTTCACCCGCACCGACTCGCCGTAGAACGTGGTCGGCGGCCTGGACGCCTGCGGTGTCGTCAGCCATCACCCATCAGCAAAAGCTTTTTCCGCGCGTGCGTGACGAGCTGCTACACTTCACTAAACTGAAGTTGCACGCCGTACCTTGGGCCTGTACGAGTGCGAGAAGGACATGGCGGCGCAGCAGGCCGGGGAGCGCGTGGCGCCGGCCCTGCCGGCATAGCTCGCCGCGGCGACGGTCTCCATTGTTTGCAGGTGTGGTGCCCGGACGCTCACGAGCAGGGCCTAATCGTTCGGTCAAGCTGCTAAATTGCCTGTGCGAGTTTACGTTTCGTGGTCAGCTGGTGCTGCAACCAGCACGCTTCGGTGAGGAATGGATCACACGGAGGATGCACGTCTGGACCAGATAAGCCGGGCGCCGCCGTGGCGCCACGTGGCGTTGGAGAAGATAGAGCGGGGGCCGCGCTGAGGTGCACGACGACCGTTCGCGGCTTGTGTGGCCATGCTGGCTGCCCGGACGAGCCATGGATCGGTTCGGCCGTTGCCGTTCAGGTCTGGTCAATGCGTCAAGCACAGACATGCTGCGTTTTCCGTCGGGTCTGCCTCTGGTGATGGTTGATTCTGGTGTTTTGTTATCGTATGACGGTATTGTTCAGTATGATCTTAGCAAACATCACAGCAAAACTTACTGCTGCTAAAATACATAAGCTTGTGACCGTTAGCTAGTTCACTAAACTTAAGAAATTGCATTAGCGCATCATCCTAGGATACAGAGGTTTGATACTTAAATTGGTTCCCATAGTTTACTACAGTTTCTCGTGCGAAAGTACGGCGCTCTACAGTCTTATGTGGCGAACAAAACATCTGCTACAACTATAGCAAAAATTGGTAAGAAAATTGGCCATTGACATATAAGTCCTATTGATAAAAAAGTTTGGCACGCAATAGCCAAACACCTGATACATTTGGTTGGCCACGAAACAAACTCACTGCATTTTGGAACAGAATGGCTGAACACTCAAATTTGTAAAGGTATCATGTAAACCATGAATAAATACAACAGATTCATTGCATGTGTAAAAACATAGACGCTCTATGTAACCAATAGCACAAAACCACTTGATCATGGCTACATACATAACTGGTACTAACAACATGTAAACCATAGACAAACCTAGCAGATTTGTTTTAGATAAAGGGATGTTTATTTTATTAAGATAATAAAAATGTCCCCGCATCTACATCTTTCGATGTATGTGGCTGATAAATATTACAAAATTTATGACTATGATATAGATCGTCTTCTACCATATAGGCATCTCCTTTCCTCCAACACAAGAGGTGTAACCTAAAAGGAGATTGCACTATCCACTCCCAACAATAAAGGTTTAACAAATAAAGAAAGCTCTCTATTATTGCTCTATTATATTGCTAAACCTCCACCTATGTGTTGTGAAGATTTCTATTATCGTTGTCTCCAACACTCAGACACGTCACAAGCATAGTATCTCGGTCATCCATCTCTTTGCATCAGTGTCTAAAATCTTATCCAATATGTAGTCATGAAGATAACCTATATAGAAGAATGTATTTGTATTTTGTCAAAAAATAACATCATTCCAGCAGAGCTAAATTGCCCAACAAATGACATTAGCCCCAACTACAATGTGTTCTTTTAACTTTACTCATATTCACCTAAGCCATCCACCCAACATATGTCTAATACTTCAGGGAGGTTGCAAGCCAAACACCATCTCTAGTGATCTCCAAATGAACTTAGCAGAGCTACAATAAATGAAGAGATGTTGTATGGTTTCACTTCCATTACAGAAGCAAAATTTTCATTAATGTGCCAATTCCGTTTCATTAAATTGTATTTTATGAGGACTACACCTTTATACGAGAACCACATAAATATCTTAACTTTTAAAGGAACTTTCAACTTCCATATATATCGGTTATGTTCAATAATATTATCGTTTATATTGATTGGACTGAGAATTGCTCATTCTACTGTAATGACCACCTACAGATATGTAATAAGTTTAGGTGTAATGTAAACGGTACCAATCAGGCTATAAACACGTATCTATAGACTTACAAGTTAGCGCTCCTTCGACGATCGATGCCGCGCAGGCTCGATGTAATAGAGACTCGTGGCCATGTAGATCGTCGAGGAAGCAACACAGATTGCATGCGAACAACATAGGAGCGGTTGCGCATATGTGTTGCTTAGAAATCTTATTATCTCCCCTCATGCAGCCTTCACAACGACAATGACTCAAAGATATCGTTCACTTTTTACCTCGATGCACCTCAAAAAATAAGGATCGGCAGGATCAGATAGTACAACACCACAACTCAGTCTCCCGGATGGGAAAAAAGGAGGCCGAGATATGTTTCGTGGTTTTTTTCCCCACATGCAATACCTGGATACCCCGTATAGTGAATTCTAAATGTGGCTATACCTCTTAAACAACGCAACACTAGCTCAAATGACTTCCAACAATCATCTCGTGGGTTTCCTGTAAACCGACTTAATCTGGTCACCACAATGCAACACCTCCAAAACCTTTCCTCCCTCTGCGCCGTCTTCTCCCTCCGCCGCCGCGTCCTCCTCTGTACCACCACCACATCACCAGTCAGCTTCGTCGCCGAGAAGCGAGAACTACCTCGTTGCCAATGTGGCCTCACACCATCGCAAGCCCTCAGAGCCTCGAAATGCCTCTCCCACCTCAAGACCCCCGACCAGCCCGACGCCGTCCGCGCCTTCCCCGCCGACCTCAGCCTCTCCAAAGCCGACGTCGCCTGCACCGTCGCCCGGAGCCCCCGGTTCCTCTGCTGCGACGTGGAACAAACCATCGCCCCCCGCGTCTCCCAGCTCCGCGACATCGGCCTCTCCACTCCCCAGATCGCCAGCCTCGTACCCCTCGTCCCCTGCGTCTTTGCCAGCCCCGCGTACGTCTCCCGCCTCGCGTCCTACATGTCCTTCTTGGGCTCCTTCGACAAGGTGCACGCCGCCATCAGGAGGAACACCCACCTCAGCCGGAGCCTAGAGACCGCGGTCGAGCCAAACATCGCGTTACTGCGTCAATGCGGCCTAGCTGTTCGTGATATTGCCCAGGTGTTCGTCACTTCGTCCTGATCCCGCGGCTGCTCGCCGGGTCCCAGGAGCGTCTCAAGGCCGTCGTAGCGCGCGCCGAGGAGCTCGGCGTGCCCCGGGGCACAGCAATGTTCCGCTACGCCCTCGTCGTGGCATACTCTGTCCGGCGGGAGAACACCACCGCCAAGATGGAGCTGCTGAAGTCGCTCGGTTGGTCCAGCTGTCAGGTGGCGATGGCGGTGACCAAGATGCCGTCCATATTGGGTGGTTCCGAGGACCGGCTGCGGCGTGCCGTGGATTTCCTCACCAAGGAGGCCGGCATGGAGGTGGAGGCAATCGCGCGGGCACCATCGATGCTAAAGTTCAGCGTCGAGGGGAGGCTGGCGCCCCGGCTCAACGTGCTGAAGCTTCTCAAGGAGAAGGGGTTGCCGGGGGGCGACCGGGGCTTCTACAACGTGGCCTGCATGAGCGATGAGGCGTTTCTCAAGACCTTTGTGCGTCCTCACGAGGAGAGCCTCCCACCCGGCCTCGCTGATGCTTATGCTGCTGCCCGTGCTGGGAAGGCGCCGGCCAGAGCTGCATAGTGAGAAGCCCAATTTGCCGCGGCCGCGCGCTTATGCTGCTTTACCGTAGGCATTTGTCTATTCCCCTTCTCTGCCGAGCGCGTTGTAGACTTGCCAAAAAATTGGAAGAGCATTTGGCCGCCACCGTTTCGTCCGGCCGCGGGTGTGAAAATAAATTAACGCGTTGAATCAAGCAGGGCCTCACGTGCGTGGGTGCGCCAACTTTTAGCAGGACGCGCTGCGCGGCGCTGAACCAAACAAGCCTAGTCTTTTAGATGCTTTCGTATTCGTAGCTCGGAGAGACTTGATGGGTGTGCTGTGACCCTGTGAGTGACTATAATGTAATGCTAATTTGCTGTTGTCTTACACTCTTAGACTGTATCCAACTGTTTTTTTTCAGGGACTAAAATCCCTTCATGACGAGATTTTCGTTCCCTTTAACGCTCCAACGGTTTCCCTTCATAATTCCCGTCGCGAAGGGATTCCCAGGGTCATTCCCTCCAGATCGGGATTCTCTCTCCTTTCCCTTCGTGATTCCCCTCGAAGGGAAGCTGTTGGAGATGAGAGGAAATAAAGAGAATAAGAACGGGGAAGGGAATCGGAAAGAGAACGAAATGAAGAGAATATGGTTGGAGATAGTCTTACAGTCCAAGTTCTAGCATCCGCTGCTTTTTCTGAACACGGTGAACATGTGGTGCTAGATTTGCTAGTCAGGTACTTCAACATTGTGGTGAACATGAACCCTTTGTTAAAGTAATTGTTCAAATTTAGTGTCCGTATTTACCCATAAAGCTCCTTTTAGTTTTTGAGTACCGGAGGCTGACGCTGTTAGGGGCTGTATTATGAGAATCCAGTCTATTCTGTAGAATTCATAGAGGTTCTTTCGTATTATATTGTGAGTTGTGAGATTTTATAGTACAATATTGCTCGTGGATTGTGAGAATCTATTTTTATATTATGACGATTAGTTTATTTTTGTTTTTGCTTTTAGGGCTGTAGTCTGTAATTAGAATAAAAAACAAACAGGAGTTACTCTTTTTTTAAGGGAGAAGTGAGAGCAAATAGCGAGTCAGGTTCAGGGTTCAAAAAACCGTCGGTAACCGCTCAAAAATCGCGGTTACCGACCTTCCCGGTCCGGTCCGATTTCAAAAACCGCTCGGTAACCGAAATTTGAATTCAAAAAATTCGAAAAAATAAAAAAATTTAAAAAAAAATCAAAAAAAATCTTAAAAAAAACTAGACACAATTCTAAGAACTTCTGTGAAATTTTTTTTCAAAAATAATGTCGTTTGCATCATATTCTATAGGGAGAAAGTTTGAAAAAAATGAAAAAAATTGAAGCGTGCGGCTCAATTATTAACTCACGTTAAGGAAAAGTGTAACATGCAAACACATATTTTTCTTGTATAAAACGTATTTTAAGAGAACCTTTAAAATTGATTTCACTTTATTTAGAGTTTTATTAAATTCTCTATGATTTTTACAAAGTTCACAAGCATAAAGTGAATATGTTAAGAAAAATCACTGTAATTAATTTTTTCATGTCTACTATTATTTTTTCTACGTAAATCATAATATAAATAAGCTAATGAAAGTGGTTTCACTAATTTTTAAGGTGTGATGGGTCAGTTATGAATTAATCTAGTCGCAACATATTTACACAATCATGCATGTTACAATAACTAATTCATGAGTTCATATATTTTTAAAAGATATAGGATCATGTAAGAAGACTAACAAAATTAGTTTCATGATTTTTGGATTAGCAAAGAGTAAACTATGCATTTACCTTGGTTTAACAAATAAAATTTCTCACAGAAAATTTTGAACTTTTTTTATGAGTATAAATACTTTTATCATGTAGATCATGTTACAAGGAATCCAACAAAATTTGTTTCACTTGATTTGAAGCTCGGATGAATTAGTTATTGATTTTACAAGATTGAACCCTTTTTTAGATTTTTTGTTGAACTGCGCTGAAATTCGATAAAACCGCTCGATAAATCGAGAAAACCGAGCGGTTACCGAGCCAAACCGCTCGGTAACCGACCGAATCAAAAATGCGAGAAAATCGCTCGGTAACCGACCCAAACCGCTCGGTTACCGAGAGGGCAAAAACATGATTTTTTCGCAAAAATTTAAAATTTGCCGAATGAATTTTCTCCGAATTTTTTTAAATTTTTGACCGGTAATCGCGGTTACCGCGGTTTTTCGGTTACCGCCGGAGGTCGGTAAAGGTTGAGTGGTTTTGAGCTATAAAACTGGGCTACTCGAGCCAACTGTTCCGTTCGCAGGCCGAACCATGTTGGGACAGGCCAAGCCCACACCGAAACCACTGGACAAACAAGCAAGGCCCGACACGTCACTCCACCAAGCCACTTCAGTTGAGTCACCACTTCCGCTCCCCCCGGCTCCCCTTCCCCACGTGACTCCGCGACGGAGAAGACAAACGATGACGCCTCCCGGCGAACTGCTCCCCTTGACCCGCCCGCCCTTGTCCTGTTCCGCTCCTCCCCTTCTCTGCCGCCGCCGCAGCCGGTGCCCGCCTCCCGCCCACGCCCGGGCCCCGCCTTCACCTTCATGGCTGCCCCACGGCGTCCGCGGCCGCCTCCTGCCTCCTGCTCCTCTCCGGCTGTTCCGGGCTCCGACCAGGACCGCTCCCGCCCCGGCGCCTCCTGGGGTTTCCGCAGCTTCCGGAGGCGAGTCTCAGGCTGCAGCGGCGGCGGAGTTCGTGACGTCTGAGAGGGTGAAGGTGGCGGCGATGCTGGGGCTGGCACTCGCGCTTTGCAATGCCGACCGCGTTGTCATGTCCGTCGCCATCGTGCCGCTCTCCCAGGCGTACGGATGGACCCCGTCATTCGCCGGTGTCGTGCAGGTCCCCAGTTTCCCCTTATTCTGTTCAATTTTGTTTGGCTGCGCTAGTGACTACTGACTACCGATTAGCCATTCTCATTGAACTGTGTTTGGTTTTTAACGTGTTCAATTGCAGTAATCAAGGTTTAATGATGCGCTGTTAGAATGATTGATTGGAAATTTGGAACGATTAAGTTTAAGTGAAAGCGCGCTGGCATGGCTTGAGATGACATGTGTGCAATGGCATACTTAGTTCATTTGCTCCACGAACGTAGCAAAGCACTAAATATGATTGATATGCTTCAACTTTCACTTGAAAGATGTGTAGCATTTTATATTTCCTGCGCTTATTCCTCACTCAGGCTGCTGTAGTGAAGTAATTTACGGACAGTTACACATGAGGAAGTAAGGGCATGAGTTTATGCATCTTCTTTGGACAATATGGTGATGCCATTGTGTTTTTGGCGCTGCAAACAGTCATCCTTCCTTTGGGGATATCTGATGTCGCCAATAATTGGTGGAGCGCTTGTCGACTACTACGGTGGAAAGCGAGTCATGGCTTACGGTGTAGCCTTATGGTCCTTGGCTACATTCCTGTCGCCTTGGGCAGCTGGTCGCTCTATCTGGTTGTTCCTCTTTACTAGAGTTCTGCTGGGTATTGCAGAAGGAGTGGCACTCCCAAGCATGAACAACATGGTGTTGAGGTATCTTTGTAATTCTGGACCTTTAGATTAATTGTATTCATCTCCAAGTTTTTCCCCACAACATATAGTTATTTGTTTGGGGGCGTCATTCATATCAAGATATATGAAACTGTTTGCATTGGGCCTTTGCTTACAGGTGGTTTCCTCGCACGGAGCGATCTAGTGCTGTGGGTATTGCAATGGCTGGTTTTCAGCTTGGCAATACCATTGGCTTACTTCTTTCCCCAATTATCATGTCACGAACTGGAATTTTTGGACCCTTTGTGATGTTTGGATTATTTGGATTTCTGTGGGTGTTGGTATGGATACCGGCTATATCTGGCACACCTGGTGAACATGCACAGATATCAGCATATGAACTAGAGTATATAACCAAGGGTCAGAAATTGGTGAAACCTCAAACTGGAAGTGAAAAACCAAAAAAAGTACCCCCTTTCAGCAAACTACTTTCCAAATGGCCAACATGGGCTTTGATTTGTGCAAATGCCATGCATAGCTGGGTAACTCCTATAAACATCTAATTTTCACCAAGTCTTGGTAGGATTGTGCCATACAAAGAGCACCTTATAGGGATAATATCTTGAGCATCATGATGTTTTTCAGGGTTATTTCGTCATCCTTTCATGGATGCCAGTCTACTTCAAAACAGTATGTCTTCATTCTGCTTCAATGTTATTTGAATATATAAATTAATATTCCCAGTATTCAACCTGATATTGCATTTATGGTGATCAGATATATCATGTCAATCTGAGAGAAGCTGCATGGTTCAGTGCACTCCCCTGGGTGATGATGGCAGTTTTAGGCTATGTGGCTGGTGTTGTCTCGGACATGCTTATTAGAAATGGTACAAGCATTACTTTAACACGGAAGATAATGCAGGTATGTTGCTTGAATAAAAATAGGACAGCAGAACAATCAGGGAAGTTTTCATTTATTTTATTTATGCGACTTTGAGTGCACCTCCGCATTCTTACCAAATGTGACATACTTCATTATATGCTGCCCTCTAACTACTGGTAATTGGTTTCACAAGATACATCAACCAAATATGTTAAGTCTTACATGAACATTGCAACCAAATTTTCGTCGATATTAATTTATTTTTTGTCTTTGTCATTTCAAGTGTAGATATTAACTGCTGGATCAAAACTAAACCTTGACTATTTTGACTTATCTTCCTGCAGTCAATTGGCTTCCTGGGTCCTGGTATTGCTCTGCTTGGTCTGAATGCAGCAAAGAGCCCAATCATTGCTTCTGCGTGGCTTACAATTGCTGTTGGATTGAAATCCTTTGGTCACTCAGGTTTCTTAGTAAATTTACAGGTATTTGAATTTTGATACCTTAGTTCAGCGATGGAACATAGTCACTCTTATTCTCCACAATTTGGCTCTTCTTTTCCCATCTGATACATAACATTCTTCAAATTTATCAGGAGATTGCCCCACAATATGCTGGAGTGCTACATGGTACTAAATATGTTCCTTCCTTGCTTTAGTTATAGATTTTTATTCTATTGCATTTGCTAGCTTTAATCTATGATCGTGCTGTGACAGGAATGTCAAATACAGCTGGAACATTTGCTGCCATTTTAGGAACTGTTGGAGCAGGTTTTTTTGTTGATCAGATGGGTTCTTTCCGTGGATTTTTGATATTGACATCGCTTCTATACTTCAGTAGTGCTCTTTTCTGGGATCTCTTTGCTACTGGAGAGCGTGTTGATTTTGATGGCACTGGCTAGCACCTTGGAGGAACTCTGCAGTTTTTATCCTTAAAATACGAAATGATGATCCAGGACAGTATTTTACCGTGCTATCTGAGAAATTATCAGAAAGTTCTACGCACCTGAAGATGAAGAACTTTAGCTAGGACTATACAGCATGGGATTTCAACTTTTCAAAGTATGCAGTGAGTTAATCTTGGAAGTAGAATATTTGCGATGAACAAACAAAATGGAACTGGCTTTGAAGATCATGTTAGATTTTCTTGGAGGGCGAGTCCAAAATGTGAATGTTACGAGTCAATGAAATCCGAAGATGTAACAGAGCATAAATAGCAAGGTAGGAGCCCGACCATGTGCGGTACTGAAAGTAGTAGAGAATAGAAACTGATTTGCAGGCTAGCTGGATTGGAAGCTGGGAATCCAGCATGGGTTAAGGGAACAGGCGTTTGAAAACACAGGGAACTTGTTAGGTGTAAATGCCACAGAATATGTTTTGGGCTTTTAAAATCATAATGACTTGTGAGGTATTTTTTTGGGTAAATTTCCTTCCTTTAAGTATAAAATGCATGCGGGGAAACAGGGAGAAGACTTGTTGACCGGGACCATAGAAGGATATGTACATTGATTTATTTATTTATTTGTAAAGTTCCAATGTAAAGATGTTCGGTATTGCGAATGTCAGCATATACCGATGCCACTGGAAACTGCAGTTGTTTAGTAAAATGTGTTATACCACTGCTTCTTTGAGACTGAGGATCCATACGATAGGGAGGTGATATATGTAATCAAACTGGGGGTCAAGTGATTCATTTTGTTAAAAAGAAATATTCTTGGAGGTGCCTGTAGATTAGTAAATTATGTGTAGATCAAAATGCAGAAGGGTGTCAGGAAATTTCCCATTTGTGGTAGCGCACATCATACGGCTAAGCCATCTATTGAAGGCCCTCAACAGTTTGAACTTCAGAGCAGAGGATTAGGCCCAAGGGCCATGGTCCAATTCTCTCTGCCAGTGGAATTGTGGAGCATGCCTACTCTGGCATCACACCAATTGCTAAATTATTGCGATCGGTAGTTGTCATACATACATATACTCCTAAACGGTAGTTGTCATACATACATATACTCCTAAGGTCTCATTTGACATAACTCCAGATCTTAGATTTTTTTTAGTTATTTTGACTAGCTCCAGAAATCTTGTATCTAAAGTTGCAGTGGATTGAGAGTATTTAGTTAAGCTATCTAGTTTTTATTTTAAATTAAAAATAAAGTTTAAACTACTTTATTTTATCATACAAACTCTAGATCCAGTATAAAACTTGACATTGAAGTTGTGCCAAACAAATTCTAAGTCATAACTTCTAACGTCATTGGCTTGACCTGAAAGGCTGAAACCCATTTCGACAACCTTTTTTATGATAATAAAGATGTATGCACTCGGTCAAACTTGAATCAGTCCATTGCCTCTGAGTCTACAAAAGCTAAGAACCAGAAGAACATGGTACCTGCTTATGTGAGAGCAGTTGTTCAAGCCATCTTCGAATCTCATCAACTATGCAGGCACGCAACCGGACATTCACCACCGGGCATGGAGGTCTCTCGAGCTTCAACCATGAATTCCAGTCAGATCCTGGGTTTTCTATGACTTCCACCTACACACCTCGTTCCCGTGTGGTCAACAAGCAAGTCAGGAGCTCAAGATCATTCTGCGAAGGAGCTCGTGCGATTGCAGGGTCATGCGCAAACTGTTTTGCTCCTCGTCGATCTAAAGTCGAGGAAGGGCATGAGAAACCACCAGTCGATGGCCATGATGTGTCTATTAGTTCCAGTAAGCTCACCTTCTTTTCTTGATTCACTCATCATGCTGATGTTATTATGTTACAAGACCTGCATCTGCAATTATCTTAGTTATTAGTCATAAAATAAATTTTGCATTGGAAACAAGACATGTATGGCCATGATGTGTCTATTAGTTCCAGTAAGCTCACCTGGTGAAATAAGAAGTAGAAGCTCTTTACAATTATTGTGCATAAAACAGTTATAAATCGTGATAGTGCAAAAATTGCAGCATAAAACAGCAATGAGGAGTCAATTTTGATAGAGATTGTTACTTCTGAGTTAAATATCTCGGTATGACCCAATGTTTCTTTTAACAGACCAGCACATTAGAGCTTATAGGTACTCACGGCCAAAAATATTGCTTTTCACTGTCACCTTCTCTGTCCCAGTTTCATATAAGGATATGATAATTGAAACTCCTCCAAGAGAGCATTGCTGTCCAACTGACATTTCTATTGACATGGACATCCAATACATAAGGCTTTACGAAACAGACCACCAGCATTGTAGTTCCTCAATCATCAGTACTGTATAAGCATATGCCCTAAATCAATTGTTCAATTATTCAAGCAAAACTAAGTGTAATTGCAAATAAGATATTAAAGGTTTCCAGTGTATTGACAGTTTCAAGAATTTCGTCAGTAAGTAGCACAAGCACTAATGCATGCAAACAGAGGGCTGACAATAGCCAAAGGAAGTCATGGCAAGAACAGTTCTCATTTCAGGAAATTTACATGGCTACTTCAAACTTCAGTGAACAAAACAAAATTGGGTTAGGGAATTTTGGCACTGTGTACCAGGGGAAGCTCAAGGATGGATCCATCATAGCTGTAAAGCGGGCCACTAAGGTTTGTAGGTGAATCCATTCCTTCAACGCAAGAAAGAGTGTGCATCTTTACTAATAAATTACTTGCAACAATCAAATCAATCAAAACTTTTCACGCAACCTCTGGAATTGGCAGAACATGTATGGCGGGCACCTATCTGCAGAGTTTAGAAGTGAAATCCAGACACTGTCAAAGGTTGAACATTTGAACTTGGTGAAGTTTCTTGGGTACGTGGAGTACGAGGATGAACGCCTAATTCTGGTCGAGTATGTCAATAATGGAACACTTCGTCAACACTTGGATGGTAAGTCAAACATGTTCAATAAGCCACATTGGATTTTGTAACGATATTGTTTTCTAAGTAACCAAACAATTTTGTAAAAATGATTAAAAAACATAGAAGCAAGGATTTTGCCAGCCACGCTGTAGAACCAGATGAAATCAAATGTGTCAAAATAACGTGTAGAAATATAAAAGCCCTTGTAATCTCCTAAATGCTAGTCTTCTAAACAGGATGCAAACTGTACATATGTGAAGCTACTTTTAGTATACAAATCAGATTAAGTACTAGAAACTTTTGGTGATAACCATGTTTCATTAATGTTCCTTAAGTTAATCAGTTTTCTTTTAACTGAAATTACGTTGTAGGATGTACAGCCGTTGTCTTTCAAAATTTTCCATTGAATTAAAATAACTTTGAAGACACATTTTGCCAATATGCAGGATCTCGAGGAGAGCCATTGGAATTTTCACATCGTCTCAACATTGCTATTGATATAGTTCATGCCATTGCCTACTTACACGGATACACAGGTACCACACTCCATTGCTACATGAAATAATTGAATCATCCTCCATTTCAATTAACATATTTGCTATCCCTAAGAGTGTACATTTTTCATATTCTATCTCTTTATCCGCAAGCATGATTCATGTTATTTTGGTAGCCGCCGGACCTCCCAGAATATCTTTTAAGAAAATCTTCCTAGAGTAGAACATTCAATGTTACCGACAAACTTATAGTTTTCCCTAGTAAATGCATTGTGCACATAGCATGCATATGTTTATATTTTCATATACGGCGTGTGTTCACGATCGCATACATTGTCAAAGCCCTGAATGTTACACATCAACTCAATATATTCTACATGCAACACCACAAATCATCATTTCAGCACATTCTTGATCAGAATTTAGCCGACGCCACACAACGCATGTACATCTACAATGGTTACCAAGTTTTCAGCATCCTAATGTCTGGTAAATATGTGGGCATGAAGATCATCCAATCATCCACCGTGACATCAAGTCGTCCAACATTCTCCTAACACAACACCTGCGAGCAAAGGTTGCCGATTTTGGCTTCGCGCGCCTAGCCCCCGACAACACTGAAGCGACCCACGTCTCGACGCTAGTGAAGGGGACGGCAGGATACGTGGACCCCGAGTACCTGCGCACGAACCAGCTCACGGACCGCAGCGACGTCTACTCCTTCGGCGTCCTCCTCGTCGAGCTTGTCACCGGCCGACGCCCCATCGAGCGCGGCCGCGGACGCCACCAACGCCTCACCACCCAGTGGGTAAAGCATACTCGAACTAGCGATTTCGACATTCATACGTGTTGCGCGTAAGGAGTTCGACGAAATTACCGTGTTGGCGCAGGCGCTGCGGAAGTGCAGGGAGGGCGACGCGGTGGTGGCGATGGACCCTCGGATGCGGA
Source organism: Phragmites australis (assembly GCF_958298935.1). Lineage (NCBI taxonomy): Eukaryota > Viridiplantae > Streptophyta > Magnoliopsida > Poales > Poaceae > Phragmites > Phragmites australis. The sequence goes on along the minus strand of NC_084922.1, from coordinate 44,765,027 downwards.
GGAGCAGCGCGGCGGTGGCGGCGGCGGAGAAGGTGATGGCGTTGGCGGCCGAGTGCATGGCTCCGGATCGCGCCGGGCGGCCATCAATGCGGCGTTGCGCTGAGGTGCTCTGGTCCGTGAGACGCGACTTCCAGCACGAGCAGCAGCGCGCGGCGGCCGCGGCCGCGGGATCGAGGCGGCATGATGGCTCGACGTACGCACCGCCGTCGGTTACGAGTTGAGGCTTGAGGGGTCGGAGGAGTTGACAAGGTGCTTTGCGACACGAAGTTGACAAGAATACACGGGAAATTGGTGCGGACTGCGGAGTACCGTTGACTTGGTTCAAAAACTCGAGTTTAGTATTTGAGCGTCGAGAGTTTTAAAAGGAAAACTGGTTTTGTAGCGCTGCAAAGTTCTGAATTTGTCAAAACCATGAAAGCGTGTTAGTTTATTTTTTTAGTACCAGTGAAGTTTGCCTTGAGTTCGTATATTTGCCACTCCGTCCACTCGCCTTGATCACCCAAGGGTATTTGACTTTATGGAAACTAGCAAATTGGCATATGCTAATAGCATAATTAGTCTCAGTACAATATTTTTATCATGATAAATTTTGATTAAAAATCAATCTCTTTAGCTTTTTTACGAGATTAGTATTATTTAGTTACAAAATGTATAAAATTAGAAGAAAATTTAAAAATTATGTTAGTGGAAGAGAAAATTATTTATGCTTCAAACTTGTACTGAATCGTATAATTGATTTTATTCGTATACATTTTGATTAACTGTCAAAATCGTGTGTCAAATGTAGACAGTCTAATCAAAATTAGAATAAGTTTGTCATGCATACGTGTGGTGTCTTGCCTACTGACTGCTTGTGTGACGGCCTTAAATTATACAGTGATTCGTAATCTATTATCTTAGTATTTTTTTGAATTCTTTCATTATTTTTATTATGAATTTTAGCTATTTATTAATTGTATCTTACATAGGCTCTTTATTTAGGTATTTGATTTTTATAATAATTTATTTTCTAAGACTATATTTGATATGAATCCTTCTTTTCTCTATTCTAACCCTAATTTTAATTATTATTTATTTTATTTTATTTAGACTCTCTATTTAGATATTTTGTTTTTCAAACCGTATGCAAATTGAACTGGTAAATTTTCATAAATTTTAATTCCAAATTTAACTATTTATTAATCGTATTTGATATGGACTCTTTGTTTAATCTAGATTATTAGATGTTCATAATAATAAGCGATCTAGATTTTTTTTAATTAACGTGATAATTTTATGATCATATAAGCGAATATAGAGGCTTTTCCTCTCAAATATTAAGTTAATAGATTAAAAGTAAATGTTCAAATTGTGCACCGGCTCCACCAATATTAACTTATCTCTCTAACGCAGCTATGTTGAAGTTTCCGGAAAATGGTAAATAGGTGAGTGAGTTGTTTTTCGGTGATAATCTTTGGACGGTATAGACATAAGTTTTTCTATTTGGAAGTGCATTAATTTCTCCGGTGCATACCTACTGCGTCACTAATCTTATCGCATCACCATCCGACCATTGACGTGTTCATCTGTTGAGCTTCCACTCTCTTTTCGGAGCATCGACCCCTCTCCTCGAACCGGGTGAAAATTGAGCGTCTGATTGGAACGGTCCAATCCACGTAAATATACCGGGAACTTATCTCGAAATCCTGCCCAATCCTCGTAGATTAGATCGGGATTACTGCATTGAAAAAGCTCTAATTGAGCCACTGGCATTAAACCACGGATTGTGGCGGTAGGCACAGGTGACAGGTGCCAGAAACGCAACACATGTTGGCATGCATGCTGTTCACCTTGTGGTAGCTTCATGAACGAACTGGACACTACAAAGGATCGAAGTGCTTTGTCGTGCATGCATCAGCATCCTTCCGTTTGACAGCTCAGTGAGCGACCAGCAAGGACCTCGCTCCAAAACTAGACGTGACACCACGCATGATGCACGCACGGCAGCAAGTCCCCAGTTCCCTGGCTCGATGAATCGGAGAGGGAATACGACGCGAGTGGCCTCATGGACCGCAAAGGGTCGCCGTCTTGCAGTCACCTCACCGTCAAAAGCCCTTGGGATATTTAACAGAGCTTCGGGTCTACCGTAGGAGTCACACGGACAGATTTAGTAGTTGCAAGCCTGCAATACAGCAATCACATCGCCAGGGAGCAATTTGGTTTGGAGTCAAGGACTCACTGTGGCTTGGTAACGGAGGACGAAGCTGGGCAGCTGGCATTCCACCTGGGACTTGATGCCAACCATTGAGGAAGATTTTTGCACTAAACTGTAAACACATGCGATGACCGAATGCATAAGTATTACCTCCCATTCTAAATATAAATCCATTTAGATATGTCTTAAAGCAAACTTTTAAACTGATCATAAATAAAAAAATATAGATTGACAATATAAGGTTGATATTACTAGATTTATCCTAAAAATACTATTATAATATATAACTCTTTCTATTTAAAATAATATATTTTTTAGTATTAGTTAAAGTGTTATAATAGATTTATATTTGAGATCGGAGAGAGTATATCACAGGTGATCAGTCTAATTGGACGGCCCAAATATCTGTGTCTAACATTGGACTAGTTTTAAAAAAGATCGAGCGCAACAAACTGCTTAAGTTCGTCTCTAGCTCGGTCTATCTAGAAATCAAGCTAAGCTTGAGCCTGTGCGTGAGCTCGAGTAGCTCGTTGAGGCTCGGCTCTGAGCTATCCCATACCAGCTTTCGAGTCCCATGTTGTCTTTCCTCCACCTCAAGTACGTCAAACTCTCCTTCCCAAACCCAAAGATGAACTTTTAACCAATATTTTTTATGTGACATCTGCTTGCTTGGGGTTGGGGCAAAGGGGTAGCCTACATATGTACGAGCGTCTATTTAGAACGTAAATAGTCCAATTTGGACCTAGAACATTACAGTTTTTAGCTTCATTAGTTACATATCGAGTGAACAAGTTACGACGATTAGTCATGCTGTGTCTGAAAATCATAGACGGATCTTCAGGAGAGGGCACAAGGGCAAGCTCTATGTAGAGAGAAGATATAGGAGGAAAAAAGAGAAAGATGAAAAAGAACGGAAGAGACTAGATGTGCCCTGCTAGCGTCCAGCCTGCGTCCGCCACTGCTGAGAATAGAACGATATCTTGTTAAATTGGGTAAAATTCGAGCATTGCACAGGTGCCAATGACTGTAGGACGTGGGTTTGTTGAATTCAAACGGAGCCGGTTGTAGCATGTGTGCTCGGATCTGGCAACATGGTGCCAGGATGCAGTAAACTGGGGACAAATCATCTGAGCGCGCAAGGTGCCCGAGGGCAGAAGATATCATACTCAAATAGGAAAGCTGATGGAAAAGGCCAGGGCGCCGCCCATGCCCGATCTGGAAATGCCGGATCAATTCACCCGGACCCGATTCAGCCGCGCTCGCTCGCACCTCTTGCACTAGACCCACAAGCCACGTGTATTCTCCCGCGCTGCTCCTGCTCTCCGGTGTACCAGCATGCTACATGGACTCTTTAGTGAAAAATAAAGAGAAAGGAAATGAAAAATGGTTTGTATAAATTTGAAAAGTGAAAATTCCGTATAACATACACTTCATTTTTACAAAAGAAACTACAAGAATCTAAAATTTATTCTAGTACAGCATATATTTGAGAATATACATTTAGCGGTTGCATCCAAAAATACACTTGTCAAGAAAAAGAGCAAAAAAAAAAACAATCAAAGGGGCGCCAGAAAACAATCGATGCCCCTTCATTTTCTCCTCCGCTTGTCCGCTTCCACTCAAAATAAAATATATTTTTTTGCGGGCAAAAAATAATAAAATATCTCTGCGTCTGCATTTTCCAAAATTTCTTGATCTCGCCCAATTTATCGGATCCGTCGCCCTCCTCACGTGACCGCTTCCGTCTCCTAGAAAAGGCGCCCCCGGCTTCCAGAGCTCCTCCCATTCCTTCCGACTCGGTGCCTGCCCGAGCCCCGGAGAAGCCTTATCGCCTCCTCGCTCGCCAACTGCTCGACGCAATTCCCCACCGCTCACCTGCCGGGAGCCCGCCATGCCGGAGAGCAAGTGCGGCGCCGCGGAGAAGGTGAAGCCGGCGGCCAGCCCCGCGGCGGAGAAGCCCGCGGAAATCGCCGGCAACATCTCCTACCACGCGCAGTACACCCCCCATTTTTCTCCGCTCGCTTTTGGCCCCGAGGAGGCCTTCTACGCCACCGCTGAGAGCGTCCGCGACCTCCTTATCCAGGTGAGCGCGCGCGCACAGGCCGATCCTAAGAGTACCTTTCTCGCGGCCTCCCGCGCCGCACTGAGGCGGAGGTGTGATCTGTGCGCTTTTCCTCGCGCGTGTGCAGAGATGGAACGACACGTACGTGCATTTCCACAAGACGGATCCGAAGCAGACGTACTACCTGTCCATGGAGTACCTGCAGGGCCGCGCGCTCACCAACGCCGTCGGCAACCTCGGCATCACCGGGGCCTATGCGGAGGCCGTGAAGAAGTTCGGCTACGAGCTCGAGGTCCTCGCGGGGCAGGTGTGCTCTCTTACAGTGCTTTGTACTCCTAAATTGGAGTGTGCTTTGTTTAGTTAAGGCCATTTTAGTAGTACTTGTCAGTGATTATTTAAATGGGATAGCGCTTCGTTTGCCTGTGACATTGTCTAATGGGATTGACGGTTTTTATCTGACCTGTTTTAGAAACAGCTGAGATGTCTGATTGCATAGCTTAGATTTGATTCACTATTTTACCAAACCAAAAAAAAAGGGAAAACAAATTCCCACGCTTGGTAGAAGACCTTCTGTAAATTCCAGATCTGAACTGTGTAGGGGGGAAACTTAACTTGTTTGCTACTTTACCCATTTACAAATTCTGTTCTGTAGCTTTCCCAGAATCCAGAATGCTAGTGTAATATTCTGGACAGCAATTTGATACCCATAGCATTAGTGAAGAAGAGCTGAAAATGAGTTTTAAGTTGAATGAGTTGTTTATTATATTAATAAAAGCAAAGGTTCAGGATCAACAAGACAGGATATATTTTCTCTTTGTCTGCTTGGCATTATTTGACTTAAATACGAATCTGAATGTTGCCAAGGAACTTAGTTGTGGATTCATGGCATCTGAATCACCTTCTGATTGAAATGTCAGCAACTTTGCCCTATAATACTGATTTGTGAATTGAACTGATTTTCTCAGGAAAAAGATGCAGCTCTGGGAAATGGTGGCTTGGGTAGGCTTGCATCTTGCTTTTTGGATTCGATGGCAACATTGAATTTGCCTGCTTGGGGCTATGGTCTGCGTTACCGCTATGGACTGTTCAAACAGCGCATTTCCAAGGAAGGCCAAGAAGAATTTGCTGAAGATTGGCTTGATGTACAAACCTCAAATGCACATAAGATTATGCCAATTTATTTTATCTAGATCCCTCTGATGAGCTATCATTTTTTTCTTTTCAGAAATTCAGCCCCTGGGAGATCGTCAGGCATGATGTTGTGTTCCCAGTCCGATTTTTTGGCCATGTTGAGATTTTGCCTGATGGCTCGTAAGTACAATATGAGCACCGAGACTAGTTCTGTTTTTTCTGAAAAAAAGGGCTGCAGATTTGTAGTTTATCTTAAAGGCTTCTTATACCTTCTAGATTGAAAAAGAGAATTACATTCCTTTCTGTAAACTCCTTTTGGTAAAATAGCCAAACACCAAAGAAAAAGAATATGCTCATTAAGCTATTTTCAGCACATTTCTTGGCCTACACTATCCTGTCCTTTTGGGACTGGACTAAATAACCAACAAAGATGAGAAATTATTTGAATACACAGTACTTGCTGTGTTCAAAGTTTGATGACTTGTATGTTGTAACCCAAAAGCTAGACTAATATGAATCTTCATGTGTAAGCCACCCAGCTAAGTTTGCCTCAGGGATATGTTTATAATTTAATGACAAGTTCATGCATCAGAACTCCCATAAATCCTTCTCCCAGTTTTTTTGGTTATTTATTTCATGTTATTGGTGGTTCTTTCAAGGCCTTGATGTTATTCGTCTAATCACTGTTTTTATTTATTGCATGATAGTCGGAAATGGGTTGGAGGAGAAATCCTGAATGCTTTAGCATATGACGTGCCAATCCCTGGATACAAGACAAAAAATGCAATCAGCCTTCGCCTTTGGGAAGCGAAAGCTAGTGCTGAGGATTTCAACTTATTTCAATTCAATGATGGTCAATATGAGTCAGCTGCCCAACTTCATGCTAGGGCCCAACAGGTGATATTTCATCCTAAACTGAATACTACCAATTGTTCATAAGATTCATTTGCAAAGACTAAATAAAGAGTGTTGCCTTTAATTAGCAGGATACTGATACTGATCCATGGTATTGCATGCTGAAACCAGTAATTTTCTCTTTTATGGACTAGCTAGTTTGATCGTAAAAAGAAATTTATGCCTTTGAATACCACATTGCAGATATGTGCTGTCCTCTATCCCGGTGATGCTACAGAAGAAGGGAAGCTTCTAAGGCTAAAGCAGCAGTTTTTCCTTTGCAGCGCATCACTTCAGGTAGTTGAGTGATTCATTTCACTTAGGTGTGGTTCTTGTTAAAGGAACCTGACATCTATGCCCTCCTTGTGCTTTTCTGTATGTTAAAAAAAAATGCTAATGAGATACTTGCAAACATGTTGTATTTTTCTTGTATTGTTGGAACCTTCTATATTGATATTTTCCCATCTGATCAGGGAAGAATGTCCAGCTAAATTGTATGAAGGATAACTAAGTTTTTATTATCAGGACAACCCATGCTACCTTTAGTATATGGCTATATGCACCAGCACCCTCATTTTTTTTATGTACCAGGATAGTTATATTTTAGATTGTTTATTCTGTTTCTTTTAGTTACAGTGTACCTTTTTTATGGTCCTAGTTTGTCAAAGGTTTATCAATATCTTAAAAAAATTACCTCTGCGATGAATATTGATGAGCTAACCGAAAATGGGTTATTTCCAGGATATGATTGCCAGATTTAAAGAAAGGAAATCTGACAGAGTTTCAGGGAAATGGAGTGAATTCCCTACCAAAGTTGCTGTTCAACTGAATGACACCCACCCTACTCTTGCGATCCCTGAGCTAATGAGGTTGCTTATGGATGTGGAGGGACTTGGTTGGGATGAAGCTTGGGACATCACATATAGGTGAAGTTCAATTTGTATAATTGATCTATTGTAATCTGATCTCTTTCCTAGTCTTTCTCGACCAATATTTTACGCTTCATTATACTTTTTAGAGATATTTTTCCTCTAAAAATTGAACTAATTAAGAAATTATCTTCTGTGGTCCAGGACAATTTCTTACACCAATCATACAGTTCTTCCTGAAGCTCTTGAGAAATGGTCACAGATCGTAATGAGGAAATTGCTTCCACGTCACATGGAAATTATTGAGGAAATTGACAAGCGGGTAATTGTCATTCCACATTTGCTCTTCCTATGTGCTGCAGTTATGGTACAAGCTCACAAGTTGTGCCACTGGTTTTGCAGTTCAAAGAATTGATAATCTCCACCCATAAGGAAATGGAGGGAAAGCTTGACTCAATGAAAGTTTTAGATAACTCAAATCCCCAGAAGCCAGTAGTGCGCATGGCAAATCTGTGTGTGGTGTCTTCCCATACGGTAAATGCAGCTATTTCGATTCCATGCTCATGTTTTAGCCGTTTATGTCAGAACGAGCAGTATTGAGTACTGAGATCAGCTTTCTACTATGTTGGATTTGCCTCCATCCTCATCTTGTCACCTGATGCAAATATTTATAAGTGCCTATTTATAATTCATATAAGATGTGAAAATTTGTAATTATTGGTATAACCGCAATGTGCTCCAACTAGTTCTGGGATTCTCCATTACTGTTATGTTGAGTATTCCAACATTTATTTGTCTTCTAATATCAGATGAGAATGTACTAAAGGGTATTCAAAATTTTCTGACAGGTGAATGGAGTGGCCGAGTTACACAGCAACATTTTGAAGCAAGAGCTATTTGCAGATTATCTATCTATATGGCCTAACAAATTCCAAAACAAAACTAATGGAATCACACCTCGTAGATGGCTCCGGTTTTGTAACCCTGAGTTGAGTGAAATAGTCACGAAATGGCTAAAGACAGATCAGTGGACAAGCAATCTTGATCTCCTTACTGGGCTTCGGAAAGTATGTGTGCATTCTTCTAACATTGTATCTACTTGTTATTGCTCATCACAGTATTAACTGAAAACCTTCAACAGTTTGCAGATGATGAAAAACTTCATGCTGAGTGGGCATCAGCTAAGTTAGCCAGCAAGAAGCGCCTAGCCAAATATGTGTTGGATGTGACAGGTGTTACAATTGACCCAACCAGCCTTTTTGATATACAAATTAAACGCATCCATGAGTATAAGAGACAGCTGCTAAACATATTGGGAGCTGTGTACAGATACAAGAAGTTAAAGGTAGGCTTCTTTGACTTCCTCATGCCCTTTTTTTATTTTACCATGTTAACTTCTTTAGCAAGATTCTCGATGTACCCTGTTTTAGTTTTGAAATATTCCTATGAATCTTGTAGGAAATGAGCGCAGAAGAGAAGCAGAAGGTTACACCACGCACTATCATGTTAGGAGGGAAAGCGTTTGCGACATACACTAATGCCAAAAGAATAGTGAAATTGGTAAATGATGTCGGTGCTGTGGTGAACAATGATCCTGAAGTCAACAAATATTTGAAGGTATGAAATATTCGGTATATTGGCCCTGTTTGACACAGCTGAAACTTATGGACTTTTGCTGAAAAACTGCTTATGGCTTATGAAAAAAGCTGTTAGCTTATGGACTTAACTTTTAGGCTCTTAACACACAACTTTTCAGAAAAACCACTCTCGACTAGCTTATTAGTTTTTAGTTTATTTCATCAAAAGCCAACTTATCAGTTTTTCAAAAGCCAGCATAAGCTCAGCTTGTTTGGCACAGCTTATGACTTCTGAAATTTTGTTGGCAGTTTATTCTTAGAACCCATCAGAAACTTTATTATGTCTGTGTGATCCATCCAAAAGAATATCACTCTTGTTTATGTTCTATTCTATACATGAAAGTCCATTTTTTTCTACTTAAAATGTGGTTCTCCTTTTCCTCCCAGGTTGTCTTTATTCCAAATTACAATGTATCAGTGGCTGAAGTGCTTATTCCTGGTAGCGAACTGTCACAACATATTAGTACTGCTGGTATGGAAGCAAGTGGAACAAGTAATATGAAATTCTCTCTGAATGGTTGCGTTATCATTGGGACCCTTGATGGAGCTAATGTTGAAATAAGAGAGGAAGTAGGAGAAGATAATTTCTTCCTTTTCGGTGCCAAAGCTGATCAAGTTGCCGGGCTGAGGAAGGACAGAGAAAATGGCTTGGTAAGATAGCTTCAACTGGGTATAGATGTCTAGTTTCTACAGCTAGTATTAGGTTATCTGGACTTGCAGCTAAACTTGAATTTCACTGTTGTTAGTTTGTTTGATTCAGTTTATATTTCTTACAAGTGGATGGGCTGTTGTTGATTTATTTCTTACAATATGAACAGTTCAAACCAGACCCACGCTTTGAAGAAGCCAAGCAGCTTATAAGGAGTGGTGCTTTTGGTAGTTATGACTATGAGCCTCTCTTGGATTCCCTTGAGGGAAATTCTGGATTTGGCCGTGGTGATTATTTCCTTGTTGGTTATGACTTCGCAAGCTATATTGATGCGCAGACCCGGGTGGATGAAACCTACAAGTAAGAATACTAACAAAATACTCTCTGCATTTAGTCCACCTTGCAAAGTCTTGAACAACATGGCCTGCGACCCTTAATTTTACAAAAACCCTTTCCCTCATATTAGTTACACTGTTTCAGTAAAGATTAAAATAGCCCCATTAGATTTGGACAGTGTTAATGATGCTATTTCTTTAATATATAGTGATCACATCTTCTTCTCCTTGCTGGTGCTAGCTACAATTCAACCCTGTTTAAATAAGCTTTGCTATTCTTTAGAATAAAATCACCTGGTTTTCCTGCTTTTCAGTCAAACTCTGAACGTATTACTTTTGAAGAACCAAGCAACTCTGTATTAAATTTTGAACTATTCATCATTTGCGGAAGATGGTCAAAATTTGATTTACCTGTCAACCCAATCCACTATACTAATCTGCATTGCGCATACATAAGTGAGATGGTGAAAAAACGAGCACAGATAATGCTGAGCGGCAAAAATACTTTCTTCTTGTTTACCTTTCATATAAAAAACTGAATCCTTGGTTACATGACAGGGATAAGAAGAAATGGACCAAGATGTCCATATTGAACACAGCTGGGAGTGGCAAATTCAGCAGCGACCGTACTATCGCCCAGTATGCAAAGGAAATATGGGACATCAAGGCTACCCCTGTTGCGTAAAAGAGGGAGATGCAATCCAACATAAAATATAGTTCGTCGGATGCTATAATAAAGATGAATAATGATCCACGGTGCATGACACCCGCTTCCGTTGTAGCTGGAAGACAGGGAACGGCGCACGAAGCTTGTTCTACCGCTATGCTTATTTCGAAGTGCATGTAAAATGCAACTGTTCTTTTGTTCTATTTTTGTCTGAACCAAGATCCTTTTGATCTGTACTGGAATACTCCATCACGAAATAAAATAATTCAAAGTTTATATGATATTCCTTTTTAACATAATGTGTTTGAGCAGAGTCAACTCCACATGATAACATGTCGAGCTCGGATAATATAATTTGTCGAGTTCAAATGTCATACAACCTCTGGCATTTGCTATTATTTGGTCATTATGCTAAGTGTCCAAATCATGAATAATACAAGTTACGGACCAAAATGCAATGCATGTGTGTCCTACGGCCTTTTCTTCTTGATACGTGCTCATGTTTTGGTTTGTTGGCGTGTTTATTACGCTGTTGCAATACGACTATCAATCTACATCTACCCATTTTTTATCAATTTTTTTAGGACTCACAGGTACGCCAAACTCCAATGAGTGCGCCTGTACCTAGGGCGTGTACCTGGGGTGAGAAAATCTCCCTCCAGACTCCAGTATCAACAGAGCAGCCCAGAGCTCTTGGGCGAAAGAGCAACACGAACTTGCAGCTTCCAGAGAACCACACAACTTATATCTTCATCCGCAAACACAGATCCAGATTCCTTAGTTCTGAATTCATTGCACAATTGGACGCCATCCTTTGCTTGCACCTAATATACTTCACCAGCGACTTGCCCTAGCAAACTTGCTCCCCACTCCTGGAGCTCACGGCTTTGTGTTCTTATAATTTCTCATCTTTAGCTCTTCCTCTACCACAAGCTCTATCCATCACAGGAATGTCTACTGTACCCATAAACATGGAGCACCTTCGAACTTCCTCTGGATTCTTTGTGTCTTTTGCATGCATGTCTTCTTTTTAGACAATAGAAACTTCCTGCCTGTATTGAAACTATATAGTTTTACAACCAGTTCACCAGAACAGACCAAACTGAAAAAAAAAAGAGAGAAACAAAAAAAAAGCATACCGGGGATTCCAGTTTTACAGACAGAGAACACACAACTCAGCCTAACCAGGGTCGACACAGAAATTTCGCAACCATGCTTTGCATTGAAGTTCCCAGGCTTCAAGCTTCGACGGCTCTTGCCTTTTTAGTAGGACTTTCCATTTCTGTGCAAGACATAAAAATTTGAAGAGGATGTCAGTTGGCTTGCTCAGAAATCGCTTCTCGATTGCCATCTTGTTGCGCACGGTCCACAATGCCCAGATTATCACCCCAAAGCAGAACCACCAGACTGATCTGTCACAGCCCCTTGCCATGTCGATCCAGTCAGATACAAAGGTACCTGCAGTGGTAGGAGTTTTACCCGACTAAACTTTCGTTAAAACTACAACAAACAAAATTTGCAATCAGACACTGAAAAAGGATACGGTCAGTCGTCTCAGGCTGATTGCATAGTGCTTGTCTTCTTGACTATCAATAAGTACCACACCTAAAGCTTGGACGAAACCCTCAGCGGATTCTTGAGATTCAAACTCTTCATTGTCGGTCATCTGAACCTTCATACCTCTCTCTCTCTCTCTCTCTCTCTCTCTCTCTCTCTCTCTCTCTCTCTCTCTCTCTCTCTCTCTCTCTCTCTCTCTCTATATATATATATATATATATATATATATGAAAACTAGTTTGTATTTCTAGGAGTACATAGGAAGCATGTTTGATACTCTCAGGAGTATGTACACTCATATACGTATCTCATAACATAAGAAATATCTCATGTGATAAATATTATGTACATAGAGCATGTGAGTATATATAAGATCATCTAACTAATATGTGTACTTTTTTAGTAGTTTGCACATGTTTTTTTGAGTATATTACATTTTATGTACAAATATAAAGGTATTATCAAAATCTATTAAAATTAATAGACTTCTTTTCAATTTTTTTCATATAGTTCACATCAGAACATCTTAAAATGAGTATATAAGTATACTCATAATGATAAAAGAGTATATCCAATTTATTTACGTGGTATATCATAGTAGTATGTACTCCGAAGGTACAGACTAGTTTTCTCTTGACTTTCATCTTCCAACAGGTCATCTATGTCATAATCATTCCCATGCTCATTTGTTTGCTTTATCTGACCACCCACCACCTCAGACCACGATTTGTTGTGCTCGAACTGCCCTACCTTAATTCCGCTAGTCACCTCAGGAGTGACCCCCCTTGTTTCCTCTGTTATCACATATTTATTGTGATCCTCAAACTCCTGTCTCTGTAGGAATTCAGCAGAAGTTTTATCACTTGCAATCTGTTTATGCTCTGCACTTGCCTGTATGTGCGTCTGATTGACCAGCACTGCATTGTGACTCTCAGGCACATCATTCTTGCCAATAATTTCTGAGAATTGTATCCCAATGTTGGAGCCATAGTGTTGCAAACCTGAAAAGATGTTCTGCAATTGTCCAGCACCTTTATCTGAGGCAACTGGTAATACTGCTGCAGCACCCTCTGAATTCTTCAGCTTCTTATAGCTGATCTATCTTCAACAAGCACCAATAGCTAAAGCAAAGAGCAATTTGGCATCATGTGGCTGTAAATCCGGTCATGATTCCGCCAATGTTCATCTTTGTGTGCTACAGCGGTTGCAGCGACTGGTTCACCCTAAGCGAAATTCTGGACGAAAGCTTAAGAACTAGTATGGTTAGGCTATTTGCTTTGCTGTAAAATTTGCACGCGCGATGCACCTTGATTTAAAATGAATCGCATGCCCATGATTCCAAAGATCTTGACGGTCATTGCACACTATAGAGGCGGAGACATTTCACTTTTTTTTTGACATAGCAAAAGCTTCAATGGAGTACAATTTTTTTATTTTTCCCTCGTTGGTTTGCAAAAGCTTCAATGGAGTACAGCAGCTAGTAGATGTACGGTACAAACGCCTTGCGCGATGCCGGATACTCGTCGCCGAACTTCTGCACGTACCACCGGCGGTGATCCCTCGCCCTCGGCCCGAGGTTGGCGCAGGTGTAGAGGAAGAACGCCCACGCCGCCGGCGTCCACGCCACCACGGCGAAGCCCAGCCACTCCACGGCCTCGCCGAAGTAGTTGGGGCAGGTGACCAGCTCGAACCACCCGCCCCTCGGTATCTTGTACCCGCCCCCCGCCTCCTTGAGCCTCAGGAGCTCCTTGTCCGCCGCGATGTTCGTCCGCAACCCCCACGCGAAGAGGGCGAGCCCGACGAGGCAAAGGGCCAGGGCAGAGGCGGAGGCGGGGCGGTCCGCGTGGAGCGCCAAGGAGCGGGCCTGGACGTAGGCGTTGAGGAGGTTGAAGGCGAAGGCGCAGGCGGCGACGAGGACGGGCACGGGCGCGGGGGCGCGGCGCAGGCGGAGGAGGCGGAGTGGGTGGACGAGCGTTCGGTGGGCGTAGTGGACCGCGTAGAGCGCAGCGGGGAGGGCGGCGAGCGGGCTGGAGAGCAGCGCCGCCGCCGGCGGCCGGGAGGAGCGGAGGAGGACGAGGGGCGGGAGCCAGAGGGTGGGGCTCTCCATCAGGAACCAGGCGAGCGGGGCCGGCAGGGTGGGGCCCCATCCTGGGCGGGAGAGCTTGCCGTACGGCGCCGACACGAAGCGGAGCGCCAGCACGGTGAGCGGGCTGATCAGGTACAGTGTCAGCAGGCACCGCGCGAACACCGCGTCGCCCGCGGTCGCGGCCGCCGTTTGGTCGGCCATTTTTTTTTTTTACTTGGTTCGTAGGAGGCTTGGGGGACGAGTGCGGCGGCGGGTGGTGGTGGGGATGCGAAAGATCGTGGATAGCGGTCGCTCTGGGGTGCTAATCGCGAGGGGTTCGCCGGCGGCTGCGTTAACTGGGTAATCTTCGGTACGGTGAGAGGGCAGGCACGTCCGCGCCGCGAGCCGATCTGGAGTGTTGTGATGAGAGAATCATTGATCCGGTGGAAAGAGCACCGCAAGGCGACTAGGAAAGGGGGACTGCACGTGGCTTGATCCAGACACCGACCGGGAGCCTGATGGATTTTTGCATGATGACACCACGTCTCCTGTTGATAGTTAATCGATGTGGTCCGTCTGTAACGACGCGATCCAGGATCACCGGTTACGACCTACGACTACGAACGACCATGAGACATTGCTGCTCAACATTGGGCAGTGTATCTTGATATATAGTGTGTGGAAATACGTTTTTACGTCATGTTGTATCGCGTCACGTTTTATTTTTTTCTTTTCTTTTTTTTCCTTTTTCCTTTTTACTTTTTCCTTTTAATTTTTGCTTTTTTTAGTTGGCTTTCCGCATGGTATGTCCGGTGGTTGTGTTTGCATGCGGACAGCGCTGCTAACACTGTTATAAATGGTAGCGCGCGCTGCATTCTCTCCTAACGTAGCAGCTGCGAGTGCGACGGCGAGCAGAGCAACAGGTTAGCGCGAGCGCGAGCAGTCGAGCACGAGGAGCTGCGGTGCAGCAGGACAGTCTTCCTTAGTAGTACGTACGTAGATTATGTATGTATGTAATATTT
This sequence comes from Phragmites australis, assembly GCF_958298935.1. NCBI lineage: Eukaryota > Viridiplantae > Streptophyta > Magnoliopsida > Poales > Poaceae > Phragmites > Phragmites australis. The sequence goes on along the minus strand of NC_084922.1, from coordinate 44,749,945 downwards.
AATTGTGTAAATGTAATTAGAGGATTAGAGTATTTATTAAGTTGATAAAATATAGTATGTATAATATTTGTATATTTTATGATGTCGTAACATAATCAGCTAGTTATTTGGATCCTAGATTATGTATGTACTTATATTTAGATTAGAAAATATAATTATAGCGTGTAGATATTAAGTTGCTAAAATAGAGTAGGTGTAATATTTGCATATTGTATGATCTCATAATAGATGGTACTATAGTGTAATAGCAATCGTAATATTTAGATTAGAAAATATAATTAGAGGAAGTAGAGTATTTATTCTGTTCGAATACATTGGATAAATGATATTAAGTTGGTAGAATAGAGTAGTTATAATATTTGCATATTGTATGATCTCGCAACAGAAGCAACTATAGTGTAACATTAATCGTAATATTTAGATTAGAAAACGTAATTAGAGCAAGTATAGTATTTATTCTGTTCGAATATATTAGATAAATGATATTAAGTTGGTAAAATAGATTAGCTACAATATTTGCATATTGTATGATCTCGCAACAGAAGCAACTATAGTGTAATATTAATCGTAATATTTAGATTAGAAAATGTAATTAGAGTAAGTATAGTATTTATTCCGTGCTAATACATTAGCTAAAATAGAGTAGGTATATAACATATATCTAATTAGTTATTTGGCCATTTACGTTTGTTTAGCAGAGACGCTATGACTATCCATATTTATTATGGAGAACGTCCCGCTGTTTTGCATAAGAGACTCGTGTCAATTCAAAACTAACAGCACGTAGAGAGCCTGGTTAAGCTACCAATTGATCTAGAAGGCTTACAAACACATGTTATGAGCCTTTTGCGTCTAAACCAGCAGTCCTATAATGTTATCCTAGAGGGTGTCAGGCCACGGCCTGTACCAAACAGCTCACTTATTGTCCATACTGTCGGAGAGTGAACTCCTGTCGCAGGGATCCCGAGAGACCCCTTTTTAGAGATTCGGCCGGGGGGATGATCCTGGAAAAACTTGTTTGGGAAATAAGCGGGAACGGAAATAAATACGATGGCTGGCGGGAGACGATCACCCTAATGCAAGAAAAAGTGGGTACGCCGGGTTTTAGACAGGTTCGGGCCGCACGGAGGCGTAACACCCTACTCCTGTATGAGCACTATATTTATCCTTGAAGGGAATTCTTCAAGGAGGTATCTGGTTCTAAGGGGAGAGCTGTTTACAAAGAGCTTGAGGCTCTTATGTTCTAGCTTAACTTGAGCTGGTTCGAGTGTCTGTCGATCTATCTTTGGCCTGGTTCGTCGGAGATTGTTGGTCGTCTGGTGGTCGAAGGCCTTTTTTCCTTGCTTTTAGTGTTCTCCATCCTTTCCTTTTATAGGCGCGCCGACCTCAACATATCCTGAATGGGAAAGAGGGGACGCGAATGCCAAGGTGCCACGGAGAAAGGCGTAATCATTTCATTTTGGCGAAGTGACAGGGGCGGTGGAGAAATGCGGCGCACATTCGACCACCAGCCGCTGCGTAAGCCTCGGGGCGCCCTAAAAGGGGCCCACCGGTCAGCCTCAGAGGTGCCCAGTGCGCCCACCCTGTCTTGTTCTTCTGCCAGGGCAGGGTGGCAGGCGGAGTGCTTCGATTCTGGCAACGTTATCCCGAGGCACCTGGATGAAACGGGACGGGACCCGTGCATTTAATGGACCCACGGCCCCCTGCTAGTGCATGGCAGGGTCTGACACTGGGGCGTGGGCAGCTGAGAATGTCAGGATGTCAGGATGTCAGACCGCGCGTGCCTATTAAATGCGGCATTGGGCTTTTGACTGGATGACACCCTGACGACGGGACCCTTCGGGTCGTTGAATGATCTTGCGCGAACCTTCGGGGCACCGAGTCCTCGGGGGCTGCCACGTGCAGCCCCGAACACTCTCTCCCGAGTACTGCGGTGGGACCTTCGGGGCACCGAGTCCTCGGGGGCTGCCACGTGCAGCCCCGAGCACTCTCTCCCGAGCACTTCGGTGGGACCTTCGGGGCACCAAGTCCTCGGGGGCTGCCACGTGCAGCCCCGAGCACTCTCTCCCGAGTACTTTGGTGGGACCTTCGGGGCACCGAGTCCTCGGGGGCTGCCACGTGCAGCCCCGAGCACTCTCTCCCGAGCACTTCGGTGGGACCTTCGGGGCACCGAGTCCTCGGGGGCTGCCACGTGCAGCCCCGAGCACTCTCTCCCGAGCACTTCGGTGGGACCTTCGGGGCACCGAGTCCTCGGGGGCTGCCACGTGCAGCCCCGAGCACTCTCTCCCGAGCACTTCGGTGGGACCTTCGGGGCACCGAGTCCTCGGGGGCTGCCACGTGCAGCCCCGAGCACTCTCTCCCGAGCACTTCGGTGGGACCTTCGGGGCACCGAGTCCTCGGGGGCTGCCACGTGCAGCCCCGAGCACTCTCTCCCGAGCACTTCGGTGGGACCTTCGGGGCACCGAGTCCTCGGGGGCTGCCACGTGCAGCCCCGAGCACTCTCTTTTGGTCTTAGTATTTGGACCCTGCAGATCATCGGGGAACTAGGGTGCTCGGGAACCAGAGGCGGCGGCCCCGAGCACCTTCTCCCGGGACTTAGCTTTTTCTTACCTCGCAGGGTGGTGACATGTGGTGGATAGCTGGCCTGGCCTCGGGACTTAGGGACCCCTGGTTCTGAATACACCGACAGTAGCCCCCGGGCCCGTTGGTAGCCGATGGGACGGAGACTGCGAATGGGCCCTTCGTCGCGACCGAGGCCAAGGCTAGCGCGGACGCCATGTGGCAAGCTTTCGAGAGGTGGCCCTTGCGGACCTAGACCTCAAGTACGTTCCAACGGGAAAATGAGTGGACGCGTGTCCACACAACTTCCGAAGGGTATGATAACCATACGGGCGGCACGCGCGGTCGCCGCGCAGATCGAGGAAAATACGCCTGGCAACCGCTGACATCGTGCGATCGGCGGGAGATTCGTCTGACAGTTGCGTCGATCGAGGCGACGCTTCGCCGAGCGAACCGTCTGGGGCGGCAGTTTTCAAATTTTGAGATATAAAAGGGGGAACGGATCGGTCCGTTTCCCCTTTTTACGCTCTCTTGCACTTGCGCTCCTGCCTTCTTGGTGCTCCGAAGCCCTCAGGAAAATCCCAGGCGACCGGAGCATTCTCCCTTCTCCCTCTTCTCCACCAAAAAACACCTTCCACCCTGTTGAGATGACGAGGGTTGGAGGAGGACGCCGGGATAGGACTTCGGACAGCATCTTGCCGGAGTCTCGTCTGAGGAACGAGGAGGCGGCGGATAAGATTAGGAAGCTGTTGGTACCGGAGGGTCAGGAAGGTGCCGTGGTGGTGAGGCCGGCGACTCTGACGCCGGCGACGACCGTCCCTGGGCGGACCGTTCTCTTCACCTCTTTCGTGGCGGCGTGGCTAGTGCCGCCGTTCTCCGCCTTCTTTCTGCAAGTTTTGGAGACGTACGGCATACAAATGGCGCACCTAAGCCCCAATTCCGTCGTGGCGTTGGCGGTCTTCGCGCATCTCTGCGAAATGTTCGTGGGGGTGATGCCGTCGGCGACGCTGCTTCGCCATTTCTTCGTTCTCCGGCCGGTGGGGAAGAAGAGGGGGCACTCCACGGCGGACGTCGCGGGGTGCTGCAACCTTCGGCTCCGGGAAGGCTTGGGGGATCATTACATTCCCCAGGTGCTGCGCAGCAAGTGGGAGGAGTGGCGGCGGGACTGGTTCTTCGTCGACATCGACCCCCACGAGCACCTCGAATTGCCAGAGAGGGCGGCGGAACCTCGGCGATCGACGTGGGAGGCGCCGCCGCCAGAAGACGCGAGGCTGAAGCCGGTGCTGGAGCGCATCTTGGAGCTGCGCGAGTCCGGGCTGACCTCAGTCATGGTGGTTGTGGACTTTCTACGTCGTCGGTTGGCACCCTTGCGAGAGCGGGCCCGACCAAGCTGGTTCTACACCGGGCCGGAGGACATCACCAGGACCCAGATTGGCGCGAGCTGGGATCTGGGGCAGGCGGAGCTGCGAGGGATGACCCGAGTGATCACCGGGACGGAGGACATGAGCCGGGCGGAGCTCCCGTGGCCGGAGATGGCGCTCTGCGCCAATCTCAACCGGGTGGCCATCATGGCGGGGCTGCCGGAGTTCGATGCCCAGGGGCCCGTGGACCGGCCACGAAGCCGGAGTCCCGAGGCCTCCGAACTCCCCGGCCTGGAGGAACTTCTTGGCGAGGAGGTCCCTGGTAGTTCGGCGCGGGCTGGCGACGGGGCAGCCGCAAGCAGCAGCCGCCGTGCCGGAGAGGAGGGCGCCACTGAAGTTGTTGAAGAGTTGGCGCCGGGAGACCGGGGAAAGCGACCCCGGGCCTTGATCCTAGTGCCGGATTCTCCGCCGTCGCCGACGGCAGCGGTGGCATTTCCGGTGCTGGAGCCGCGCCTGGTGCGGATGGGGCCTGCATCGACGCCGGCGACCTGTACGGCGGAGACCGAGACCCGTCCGGCGGCACCCGAGGTTCGCACGACGGCGCCCGTGGCCTGCGTAGTGGCTCAGCCGAGCCCCCAGCGGAAGAGGCGGCGGGAGGAGTCCGGACCGACGGCACCGGACCCGGACATCAGACTCCCAGCGGCCAAATGGCGGTATCGGTGAGTCTTCTTTCTTGCTTTTCCATGGGCATTTTCGGCCCGAACTAAGTTTTGACAACTTTCACTTGTCTCCCGCAGGCCAGCTGCAGGCGCTGCTGTGACGGAGAGAGAGCAGGCGCCGGAGCCAGAGCCGAGCCTGCCCGCTGCGACGGCGGAGGCCGGCATAGGATCGGCGGAGGTGCCAATCGACGTGGCGGCCCCTGGGAGAGAGGCGGAGGTGGCAGCCGAAAGAAGGGTGCCGACGGAACCTACCCCGGGCGCGGAGAGCCCGGGGCGGATAACGGTGGAGGCGGATGTTCTGCCGGGGCCGGTGGACAGGGCGGCCGATGCGGGAACGCGGCCGCCATCCGAGACCTTGGCTCCGGCGGAGCCTACCCCGGGCAGGCAGAGCCCGGGGCGGATGGCGGTGCAAGGCCCTGCGGAGAGCTCGGCCCCCCTGGAGGCACTCTGCGGAGAAGCCTGGGCCCCACCGGTGCCCGGTCAGCCCACCGATCTTTTCCTGGCCGCTATTGAAGGCGTTCAAGTAGCGGTTGGGCGGCTGGGCGCAGTGGTGAACGCCAAGGAGGGGGAGCTCGAGGCCGAGCGCGCCCGCCTGGCACTGGAGAAGGCGCAGCTAGCGGGCGCCCAGGAGGAGGCCCGTGCGGCAGCCGCGCGGGAGCAGAAGCTCCTAGAAGACATCCGCGCGGAAGCCGCGCGGGAACGAGAAACTCTGAAGACCGCGCGGGCAGAAGCCGCGCGGGAACGAGAAGACGCCGCCCGCTTGGCCGAGGCGTCGAGGCAGCAAGCTGCCGAGGCCCTTGCCAGGATGGGGCAGGCGCAGGAGAGGGAGGTGGCAGTCGCAGCCCGGGAGCAGGCTGCGGAGGAGCGGCAAGCCGAGCTGACCCGCCGGGAGGGCGCGGCCGAGAAGACGCGCGCCGACCTCCAGCGCTGGGAAGACGACCTCCGGAAGATCAGAGAAGAAATCAAGCGCTGGGAAGAGGAAGTCTCCATCCGGGAAGTAGACAACGAGCTATCGGCGTCTGAACTCAGTGCCCGGGAGGATTCGGTGGTCCAGCAGGAGGATGTGCTGGCCCGGCGGGAGAATGAGCTGAGCCGCCGAGAAGGCGAACTGAGTCGCCGAGAGGGCGAAGCTGCTGCTGCGGTGGCCGCCGCGGCTACCAGGGCGGAAGAGAATGCGAAGCACGAGGCGGAACTGGCCGCCCGTGAGCGCGCCTTGTCCGAGATGGTGGCCAAGGCGAAGCAGGCTGCCGTCCCCGCCGCAGCTGGCGGTTCTTCTGGTCCGGCCAGGGACCAGGGACTCGAGGCACAGCTGCGGGCCGCCAAGGAGAAGCTCGAGACCGCCTTTGTCTCGCGGGTCAACCTTGAGCATATGCTGGAGGACATCCTCCGGCGGATGCGACGGGCCGTGGAGAAGGGTGGTCTCGGACGGCTTGTCGACGACAAGAAGGGTGACGGCCCCGCACGACAAGTGTTGGGGCTGCAGCAGGTCTGCGAGCGCCTCGAGACCCTGCCCTGGGCAGTTCAGGAACTTGCCGCCCGGGAGGGACGTGGCTTGGCACGTGCCGTGGCCGAGCACGTCCTGGCCTGCTACCGAAGCAGGGACCCGAACTTCCCATTGGAGCCGGCGCGGGAGGGAGTAGTCGAGGCTGAGGAGGAGGCCGCCCGGGCAGCGGTTAGGAGTACCGCCTCCGTGGTGGTGGCCGGCTTCAGGCGAGAGGTGCCGCCGCCGCCAGCCCCCGGGGACGACTCGGAGGATTCAGCCGACGCCTCTGCCGCCGACTAGGCCTTCTGTGCCCTCTTTTCTTTTGTTGTAGATGTAGGAGTGAATATTAGGAGTGAACCCTTAGAAAACGCCTTGTATATGTCTTGTGAATATAATGGCAGCTTTTCCTTGGGCTCGCAACTCCAATTTCTCTGTGTGTTTGATGTTCCTTCTGGTGCTCTGCCTGGAAGTCCCGGGGAGTACTCAGTCGGGCCGTTCCCGACCTTCCCATCCCCGAGAAATGAAGTTGTTCCGGTCGCTGGCGTTGGCGCAGCCAGCCCTCAAGCTCTCGCGAGTCCGCACTGCCTAGGTTACGAAACGAAGACACAGACTCCCTTGCCCGGGAGATAGATCGATCCTGCTCGGAACACGCCGTGCCTAATGAACACTTTTTCACTTTGCGACCACTCAGTTAGTAGAAGGGAGACGTGTGCGGGCGAGAATGTGACCAAGAGTCCTCGCGGTCCGGTGGTGCCCGGGCTTGAAACGGGCCGGACCGAGCACTGACAGCCTGCCCCCGAGACCTGAGCTCCGGACTACCCGAGTAGCTCGAGCGATAGGATTACCCAGGGTACCCGAGGACTCGGTAGTGCTCGGGGTCCATAAAAGCAGACCGAACACCACGACGACCACGAAGGGCTTCGGTCAGGCATTATCGTAAGCACGGTACTCCTTTCTACAAACCGCTATGTCGTTCTGGGAAAAAGTAGACACGCGGCAGGGTTTTTGCGTGCAAGGAGACCACCTCGCCGAACAGATTAAAGCGCGAGAGCCCCCGAGAATGACTCGGGAACATAAATTTACTGAAAGCAGACTTGTCTGAATATAACCACTCACCGGACAGCTGTCGGCCTTCCGGCCAACCGATCCAGGAGGGGTGTGCTTCCGAGCTCGGGGGCCCGGGGACTTGATTCTTTCAACGGAGCGCCCGAGGGCCCAGAGGCATACGAGGCTCCTAGGGTCGGGTGGCCTCGACCACCCAAGCCTAAGTGGTAGGACCACCCGAAGACCCTTGGGGCCGACCAGAGACCGGGGCATTGAAGCCCTCGCGGCCGAACTACTTGTGATTGCCAGCCTGTGACTTGAGAGAGAATATAGAATTTCTTTGTCTGGTGCGCTCTGTTAGTGCGGTACTTGCTATAGACTGTTCTCGTTTTTGACCCGAGACCTCTCGAATACCCAAACCGGCGAACAAGAGCGGACAGAGGCATAACCTAGAGGTCCTATGGTTCGGTGGCGTCCGGGTATGACAGACCAGACCGAGCACCGACAGCCCGCTCCGAGGGCCCGAGCTCCGGACTACTCGAGCAGCTCGAGCGATTGGATTACCCAGAGCACCCCGAAACTTGGTAGTGCCCGGGAGCCTGCCACGACACCGAACACCACAGCCTACCATGCCGGACGTAGGTCAGCGGCGACTGCTCGCATGCATACCGATCGGGATTCTTTTGTCAGCGGGAAAAAAGAGAGAGCGAACTTTTTCTCGCACAACCGAGCTCCTCACCAGACATATTAAACATACGGAATCCAGAAAAAGTATTTTGATATAGCGATTGCTTATTGAAAAACTTAATGTGCAATATTTACAAGGTTGGGTGACATCGACTTACCCCACGGGGCGAAGCCTTCAGACTGCTCGGGCGGGGAGAAGCCCCCGGCCTTACTAACTTGAATCGCGAGCACGACCATCTACGGGTAGAAGCGTCGAAGATGCTCGATGTTCCACGGATTCGGGAGTGGCTGTCCTTCCTCCGTCGCCAACCTGAAAGAACCTGCCCGGGGAACCGCGATCACGGTGAAGGGACCTTCCCACACAGGGGACAACTTATTCATTCCTTCGCGCGACTGGATGCGTCGGAGAACTAGGTCCCCCACCTCGAGAGACCGGGCCCGGACATGGCGCAGATGATAACGCCGCAGACTCTGCTGGTACCGAGCCGCCCGGACAGCAGCACGCCGCCGGCGCTCCTCCAGGTAGTCTACGTCGTCGCGCCTTTGATGCTCCTGCTCACCCTCAGAGTATGCATGCACTCGAGGGGAGCCCAGAGTGAGCTCGGAAGGGAGGACTGTTTCGGCGCCGTAGACGAGGAAGAAAGGAGTCTCCCCGGTAGCGCGGCTTGGCGTAGTCCGATTGGCCCATAGCACGGCTGGCAGCTCGTCCACCCATCCCTTCCCGTGCTTAGCGAGCACGTTATAGGTCCGGGTTTTGAGGCCCTTTAGTATCTCCGCGTTGGCGCGCTCGACCTGCCCGTTACTCCGAGGATGAGCGACGGAAGCGAAGCAGAGCTTGATGCCGAGATCTTCGCAATAGTCGCCGAACAAGGCACTTGTGAACTGGGTGCCGTTGTCGGTGATGATTCGGTTCGGGATGCCAAAGCGGCTAGTGATGCCGCGGATAAACTGGAGCGCCGTGTTTTTGGTCACCTTGATGACTGGGACCGCCTCCGGCCACTTGGTGAATTTGTCGATAGCGACATATAGGTATGCATAGCCCCCGACTGCTCGGGGGAATGGACCCAGAATGTCCAAACCCCAGACCGCGAAAGGCCATGACAGGGGAATGGTATGGAGAGCCTGAGCTGGCTGGTGAATCTGCTTTGCATGGAACTGGCATGCCCTGCAGCGCCGAACCAGCTCGGAAGCATCCTGGAGAGCTGTAGGCCAGTAGAAACCTTGCCGGAAGGCTTTCCCGACCAGCGTGCGGAACGATGAATGGCCACCGCACTCGCCCTCGTGGACCTCAGCGAGAAGATCGCCGCCTTCTGCCCGAGAGATGCATTTCAGGAGGATACCTCCTGCGCTACGTCGGTAGAGATCCCCATCCACAATGGCATAGCGTTTGGACTGCCGAGCAACCCTTTCGGCAGACGCCTCATCCTCGGGTAGGAACTTTTCTTTCAAGTACCCTCGGATGTCAGACATCCACGAGGCATCTTGAGAACATTCGGCGAGCACAGCGCACTCGTCGGACGGCGGCGCCCTGACGGGGCTTCCCACTGAGGGCACCGCCGGGGTCTCCTGAATTGAGTTCGAGGTTTCCCCTTCATCCTGTTCGGCAGGCAGGACGGAAGGCCGTGCGAGTCTTTCTTCAAAGACTCCGGCAGGGACGCGCGCACGTGATGAGGCCAGGCGAGAGAGCTCGTCGGCCGGAGCATTGTCGCGGCGAGAGATATGCCGCAATTCGAGGCCGTCGAAGCGTCTCTCGAGCTTTCTGACTGCAGCCACGTACGCCGCCATTTGAGGATCCGTGCACTGGTACTCCTTGGACACCTGGTTGATGACCAGCTGGGAGTCCCCTTTGACCAGGAGGCGACGAATCCCGAGCCCCACCGCAGCTCGGAGGCCGGCGATGAGACCTTCATACTCCGCCATATTGTTGGATGCGCTGAATTGCAACTGTACGACGTACCGGAGCTCTTCACCCGTTGGGGAGGTGAGAACCACTCCGGCCCCTGCGCCTTTCAGCGAGAGGGAGCCGTCGAAGTGCATGACCCAGTACCCGGGCGCGTCGTGCCCGGGATAGGCAGAAACCTCTTCTGGGACGACGCAGGGGACGGGCGTCTACTCTGCCAAGAAGTCGGAGAGTTCCTGGCTTTTAATTGCCTGGCGACTGACGAAGTGTAGGTCGAACTCTGCCAGCTCTACTGCCCATTTGACAACGCGCCCGGTGCCTTCCCGGTTCCGGAGAATGGGTCCCAGTGGATAAGTGGTAACCACCGAGACTTTGTGCGCCTGGAAGTAGTGGCGCAGCTTCCGGGAGGCGATGAGCACGGCATAGAGCAGCTTCTGAGCTTGGGGATACCTTGTCTTGGCCTCCCGGAGGACCTCGCTGACGAAGTACACCGGTCGCTGTACCCGGCGGGCCCGGATGGTGGCCCCACCCGGGGGGCTGCCACAGCTCCCAGGGTCGGCGGTATGGTCGGGGTTGGCCGGGCATTCGAGCTCGATTCCTTGGCTGGGAAGAGCAGTGTGCTCGGGCTCGACCCCTCGCTCCGGGGAAGCCACGAGGACAGGTGAGTGGTCGGGGGCCTCTGGGAGCTGGGACCCAGCACCCGGCCCTGAACACTCGTCTCGCTCCACCACCAATACTACGCTCACAACCTGAGGAGTGGCTGAAACGTAAAGCAGCAGGGGCTCACCTTGAGAAGGAGCCACCAACACGGGTGGCGAAGTAAGGTACTTCTTTAAGTCGCGGAAGGCCTGCTCGGCCTCCGGCGTCCAGTCAAAATGACCGGATTTTTTCAGAAGCTTGAAGAGGGGGAGCCCTCGCTCCCCGAGCTTGGAGATGAAGCGCCCGAGGGCGGCCATGCAGCCGGCGAGGCGCTGGACCTCCTTGAGTCGAACCGGGGGTCGCATCTGCTCGATGGCCCGGATCTTCTCCGGATTGACCTCGATTCCTCAGCCAGAGACCAAGAAACCAAGGAGCTTGCCCGCCGGGACCCCGAAGACACATTTCTCCGGGTTGAGCTTGAGGCGGGTAGAGCGGAGACTGTTGAAAGTCTCGGCAAGGTCCTCGAGCAGGGTGGCGCAGTCTCGGGTTTTGACCACGAGATCGTCGATGTAGGCCTCGACGTTGCGGCCAACCTGCGAGTTAAGAGTGATACGAATGGCGCGCTGGAAGGATGATCCAGCGTTGCGCAGGCCGAAAGGCATTGACATGTAGCAATAAGTCCCCACCGGGGTAGTAAAAGCAGTTTTTTCCTCGTCCCCTACGGCCATGCGAATCTGGTGATACCCAGAGTTCGCATCTAGGAAGCACAAAAGATCACATCCCGCAGTTGAATCTACGATTTGATCAATGCGAGGTAAGGGGAATGGATCTTTAGGACAAGCCTTGTTAAGGTCGGTGTAGTCCATGCACATGCGAAGCTTGCCGTTGGCCTTCGGGACGATGACTGGATTTGCTAGCCAGTCAGGGTGGAGGACTTCTCGGATGAATCCGGCGTCGAGGAGCTTGCGGACCTGCTCGCGGATAAACTCCTGGCGCTCTGGCGCCTGCCGCCGGACCTTCTGCTTCACCGGGCGGGCGTCCGGACGCACGGCCAAGTGATGCTCGATCACCTCCCTAGGGATCCCGGGCATGTCGGACGGTTGCCAGGCAAACACGTCCACGTTAGCCCGGAGGAAGGCGACGAGCGCGCTTTCCTATTTGCTGCCCAGGTCGCTGCCGATTCGGACAACCTGGGTAGCGCCTTCGCCCACCTTGACCTCCTTCGTTGGAACAGAGGTGTCGGCGGCGAGTCGGGGTCTGGATGAAGAGGGTCCCGGGCCCCCTGAAGAGCCATCAACCTCGGCCTGTGCTGAGACCAGAGCCATGTATGATTGTTCGGCGCAGGAGATGGCGCCGCGGGAGTCGGCGACTACGGAGATAGAGCCTGCGGGGCCGGGCATCTTAACCGTAAGGTATGCATAATGCACGGCCATCATGAACTTGGCAAGCGCCGGACGCCCAAGGATGGCGTTGTAGGGGAGAGGGAGCTCCGCAACATCGAAGAGGACGCACTCCGTGCGGAAGTTGTCCCGGCTCCCAAATGTGACAGGCAACTCAACCTGCCCGAGGGGCAGGGAGTGCCCGGGAGTTACTCCACAGAAAGGGAGTGACGGCTTTAGGCGTCGGGAAGATACTTGCAGCTTCTCAAAAGTCTCCTTGGAAAGGAGGTTGAGGCCGGCACCACCGTCGATCAGCACTCTGCCGACCTTAACATTGCAGATAGTGGGAGACACAACCAGAGGTAGCCGTCCCACGGCTGCAGTACTGACGGGGTGATCTGCCATGCTGAACGTGATCGGAGCATCCGACCACCTCAGGGGTCTTGTGGCCTCCTCGCTCGGGGTTGCCGAGCACACTTCGCGCCGCATGACCTTGATGCCACGGCGCGAGCAGGGTGTGTAAGCGCCCCCGTCGACGAAAGGCCACCGCATGCTCGGGCTCCTGGAAGCCGAGCTCGGTGTTGTTGGGGACGACCTCGGCATCGCCTCCTCCGTGGGACTCGTCGCGCTCCCTCTGGCGCTGCTCCACGAGTCCTTTGACCGTACGACACTCCGTGAGGTCGTGCCATCTGGTCAGGTGTATGGGACACCATTTACCTGGCTCGGGCCCCGCGGGAGCGGGGACCCTCGCTGGAATAGGAGCTCGGCCAGGGGCCGGGGCTCTTGCTGGAGCTGACGCCCTAGCCGGTGCCGGGGCCCTCGCGGGCACAGAGGCCCGAGGAGGAGCCCGAGCAGGGGCCCTGACGGGGCGCCGATCGGCACCCGGCCGACGCTCTTGCCGGCGATCGGGCTCTTGCGGCTCCCTGTGAGCGGGGACTTGGGCTAGCTCAACGGGAGCGGCCTCGCGCTTCCTTCTCTTTTTCTTTTCTCTCTTATCAGAGCGGGAAGAACTTGGCTGGTCGGAAACGGGGCGAGGAGCATGCCATGCCCTGGCCTCCGCAGCCTTGGCGCACTTATCGGCCAGTGCGAAAAGCTCCGCAGGGGTCTCGATCTCGTGCGTACCTAGCTTCTCGAGCATCCGCTCATCACGGACGCCCTGCCGAAAAGCAACAATAACAGCATGGGGGGCCACTCGCGGAATAGTGTTGCGAACCTGGCTGAAACGCTGTATAAATCGCCGTAGCGTCTCCCCTTCCTGCTGTTGGACGGCGTGGAGGTCGCACTCCAGACCGGGACGTGCGAACGTGCCCTGAAAGTTGGCCACGAATTGGTGGCACAGGTCATCCCAGGAGCTGATAGATCCTGGGGGTAAGTTCATAAGCCAAGAGCGGGCGGAACCCCTCAAGGCAACATGAAAATAGTTTACCATCACCTTTTCGCTGCCTCCGGCCGCTTGGACGGCCGTCGTGTAGATCTGGAGGAACTCGACGGGGTCGATGGACCCGTCGTACTTCTCCGGCAGCTCGGGGTGGAACTTGGAAGGCCACCTCACCCGGCGGAGCTCGGTGGTGAAGGCACGGCAACCGGTGCCGTACGCCGCAGCACGAGCGGGGGTTCTTGGTGGCGAGAAGCGGCGAGCCGGGGATCCCCGGTGGTCATGGGCCGGGAGAGAGGAAGCCTGGACCTCTGCCCCAACCCCCTGCCGGGTCTCCCGCTGACGTTCGAGAGTGACTCGGGCATCTTCGTGGCCCCTCCGCTCGTCAAGGTGCAAACGAAGGTCCCGGGCTCCGGACATGGCCAGGGGGACGGCACTCCGCCTGGAGACCCCTCGGCCCGTGCGGGTGTTGCCCGCTGAGGAGCCGGCTCTGGCGGCACCGTGCTGAGAAGTGGCGCGAGGACTCCCGGCCTGCACCTGGGGACGAGCAGTGCCGACCAAAGCGACGACGTCTTGCATCCACCGGCCTTCCGGAGTGTTTGGCGTGGCCTGAATGGGCGGGTGTCTGAGGAGAGCTTGTGCTGCAAGCAACGCGCTCCCTGGGCTGGCCTCACTGAAAGCGAGCCTGCACCGAGGCGGCATCCGACGTGGTCCAGAGGCAGACCTGGCGGCCGGGGTCCCGACCACCTGCTGGGGGTCGGAAAGTATGTTGGCAGCGGCGGCGGCGCTGATGGGCCCAGCGCCTTGATCCCCTTGGGCGGGAAAAGCCGCACGCGTGGATGGCAGCTGCCGCGGGTACGCAGCAGCGACGGGGCTTTCTTCGTGGGGCAGCATTCCGTTACTGGAAGTGGAGCCGGAACGCTGGAGACGGTGCCCACCTACCATCTTTTCCTGTGGAGAAAAAAGTGAAACAAACAATCCAGGGATATTCCCCCCTACCTGGCGCGCCAGCTGTCGGAGAGTGAACTCCTGTCGCAGGGATCCCGAGAGACCCCTTTTTAGAGATTCGGCCGGGGGGATGATCCTGGAAAAACTTGTTTGGGAAATAAGCGGGAACGGAAATAAATGCGATGGCTGGCGGGAGACGATCACCCTAATGCAAGAAAAAGTGGGTACGCCGGGTTTTAGACAGGTTCGGGCCACACGGAGGCGTAACACCCTACTCCTGTATGAGCACTATATTTATCCTTGAAGGGAATTCTTCAAGGAGGTATCTGGTTCTAAGGGGAGAGCTGTTTACAAAGAGCTTGAGGCTCTTATGTTCTAGCTTAACTTGAGCTGGTTCGAGTGTCTGTCGATCTATCTTTGGCCTGGTTCGTCGGAGATTGTTGGTCGTCTGGTGGTCGAAGGCCTTTTTTCCTTGCTTTTAGTGTTCTCCATCCTTTCCTTTTATAGGCGCGCCGACCTCAACATATCCTGAATGGGAAAGAGGGGACGCGAATGCCAAGGTGCCACGGAGAAAGGCGTAATCATTTCATTTTGGCGAAGTGACAGGGGCGGTGGAGAAATGCGGCGCGCATTCGACCACCAGCCGCTGCGGAAGCCTCGGGGCGCCCTAAAAGGGGCCCACCGGTCAGCCTCAGAGGTGCCCAGTGCGCCCACCCTGTCTTGTTCTTCTGCCAGGGCAGGGTGGCAGGCGGAGTGCTTCGATTCTGGCAACGTTATCCCGAGGCACCTGGATGAAACGGGACGGGACCCGTGCATTTAATGGACCCACGGCCCCCTGCTAGTGCATGGCAGGGTCTGACACTGGGGCGTGGGCAGCTGAGAATGTCAGGATGTCAGGATGTCAGACCGCGCGTGCCTATTAAATGCGGCATTGGGCTTTTGACTGGATGACACCCTGACGACGGGACCCTTCGGGTCGTTGAATGATCTTGCGCGAACCTTCGGGGCACCGAGTCCTCGGGGGCTGCCACGTGCAGCCCCGAACACTCTCTCCCGAGTACTGCGGTGGGACCTTCGGGGCACCGAGTCCTCGGGGGCTGCCACGTGCAGCCCCGAGCACTCTCTCCCGAGCACTTCGGTGGGACCTTCGGGGCACCAAGTCCTCGGGGGCTGCCACGTGCAGCCCCGAGCACTCTCTCCCGAGCACTTCGGTGGGACCTTCGGGGCACCGAGTCCTCGGGGGCTGCCACGTGCAGCCCCGAGCACTCTCTCCCGAGCACTTCGGTGGGACCTTCGGGGCACCGAGTCCTCGGGGGCTGCCACGTGCAGCCCCGAGCACTCTCTCCCGAGCACTTCGGTGGGACCTTCGGGGCACCGAGTCCTCGGGGGCTGCCACGTGCAGCCCCGAGCACTCTCTCCCGAGCACTTCGGTGGGACCTTCGGGGCACCGAGTCCTCGGGGGCTGCCACGTGCAGCCCCGAGCACTCTCTCCCGAGCACTTTGGTCTTAGTATTTGGACCCTGCAGATCATCGGGGAACTAGGGTGCTCGGGAACCAGAGGCGGCGGCCCCGAGCACCTTCTCCCGGGACTTAGCTTTTTCTTACCTCGCAGGGTGGTGACATGTGGTGGATAGCTGGCCTGGCCTCTGGACTTAGGGACCCCTGGTTCTGAATACACCGACACATACGTTGTTCTATTTGAGAAGGAACAACGCATGGGCCTTGTACTCATGCAAGGTATTAGAGGAGAATTTTGAAATGGGAGTGTACGTAAACATAATATCACGATCGATGCATGGTGAAGCGGTGCCTACCGTGGAATGATCAGACCATAATGTGATGCATGATGATGCGGGAGGGAATGTCGGGGAGGGCACTTTCGGTACGGATGGACCCGAAGTGGACTATGGTGAGGTAGATGCAGGATGTATGGATGATGAAGCCAGTGGTAGTGGTGACGAAGAAGGTGCTGACAACGATGACCCGGTGCCGGCGATCCAGTACTTTTATGGTGCTGGGCTGCTAAATTGTACCATCATTGAGTATAACACCCTATCTAATTGAGGATACCAGAATAGCGACATCTAGGTGGGGCAACGGTTTCGGAACAGGGAAGAGGTCATCCACTTTATCAGCAACTATGCTGTAATCATAAGAAGGGACCATAAGTGTGCCCGGTCTAACCATACGGAGTATGAGATCAGGTGTAACAAGCACCCGACTTGTCCTTACTTCGTACAAGCCCATAAGCCAAAGCATGAGAACTACTTTGTTCTGAGTAGACACACCTCACATACATGCAGCGAAGAGGCTGTTAGGAATGTGAGCCATGCGGTTGATGCAAGGGTCATAACCCAACTACTCATCACCCTTGTTGGCATAAACATATGTTTATCACCAAAATCCATTATGGAGGAGGTGTAGACTAAGACGGGTATGCTGATCAATTACCACACCGCGTGGTGAGCGAAGCAGAAGGTGTTAAAGATGTTGTTTGAAAGTTTCGAAGACTCGTACCACTATGTACCGATGCTGCTGTAGAAGATTGCCATGACCAACCCCGGGACCCAGTGGGCCATAGCGAATGAGCCGATCAGGCTGGAGGATGGGTCATACAGCAACATTGACCGATACCTCATTAGGTTTTCTAGTCCTTTGGCCAATGCATCGAAGTTTTTAGACATTGCAAGCCGGTGGTTTGTGTGGATGCCACATTTCTTAGCGACAAGTACCATGGTAACTTAATGATAGCGATGGCGGCGGATGCAAACAATCAGATCATTCATCTTGCGTATGCATTGGTTGAGAGTGAGAACAATGATAGTTGGTCGTGGTTCCTCAACTTGGTGAGGACACGTGTTGTCGGCAATAGGGAACGAGTCTGCATCATCTCAGACCGCAATAAAGACCTCTTACATGCGTTAGATGTGCTGCATGACAACACAAACCCCTTCATTGCTTGGCCTGATGTGGAGAGAAGGTGGTGTATGCGACACTTAGGTGCGAACCGGTGGTTGGAGTTTGGCCCAGTGGATGTCGTCATTCCTGCGGAACAGTACGACGATAGCACGTACTAGGACTACCTTGCGTGGTATCAATCACGAACGCGTCCCACCTTACTCAGCAGTAGCGTACCGCCAGCCCCCAGAGAGTTATGATATATATAGAAAAACTAGTATGTACTCCCGAGAGTACATACTGATTCGGTTATGATTTATGCATAGAGATTCCATTAGGACTTCACAAAGGCGGTTCACCCAATCTTATCAGCAATGTAATCTTGAGAATCCAATGGTCTGAAGCACTAACAATCTATAGTAGCATGTCACACGAGAAAATTTTAAAGGGCTCATAACATGACTGCACAGATGGGAAGGCTTGAGAGCAGGCAGTTGCGTTGAGGCTACAAGTGGAGGTGCTAGGCCACCAACTAGCGCCGATGGCGGCAACGTCGGCTGCGGAATCCACGCAGTCTGTTGAGCTTGCTGTCCACGAACACGATTGAGGCGCTGATGGCACCGGAGCAGAGGATGCAGTCTCGCGAGTACGAGCCTTCTTCTCTCAGTGAGCCATCCGTCCATACGACGGATTTGGGGACAGATCGAGAGGAGAAAAACGAAGGATCGGCATTGGGGGATTGGCTATGGAGTTGGAGGGAGTGGAGTAAGAGCAAGGAGGAAAGAGGACGGAGGGTATCGATAGCGGCACTAGGACTAGATTGGGGTGAAAAAATGGTGGCAGCTTTGCCATTGTGCTACAAAAGAAAGGAAGGGTAGCAGAAGAGACAAAAGAAAAAAAACAATAAGCTGCACAACTGATCTCTATAGGCACAATAGATCATGCATGGGTCGGGAAAACACATATCGTGGATACCGCTCCACTCTCAGTGCAGCATCGAACGATATCTTGTGATATCCAAGATATCGAGCCAAGATTATATCTTTCATAAAATACTGTTATCTCTTCTCTCTTCTTTAATTACTTACATATCAATAAAAAATACCAAGATATCGAGCCAAGATTATATCTTTCATAAAATACTGTTATCTCTTCTCTCTTCTTTAATTACTTACATATCAATAAAAAATACCAAGATATCGAGCCAAGATTATATCTTTCATAAAATACTGTTATCTCTTCTCTCTTCTTTAATTACTTACACATCAATAAAAAATCTGACATAACATCTTATTTATGTACTGATACCCTGACAGTGGTTTAAAAAGACTATCACTCTTTTCCGAGAAAATCCACGTGGTTGCGGCCTTTTCCGGATCGCGTCCACGTGGCATGGCTATTCATGTTTTTTTTTTTATTACCCGCAGGGGAATCCGCGTCACCACCGAGCCCGAGACCCAACCCACGCAAAAAGCACTCAACTCGTCGCGTCGCCTTTCCCCCGTCGGCTGGTTTCGTTTCTCTCTCTCCCCTCAATCCCGACTCGAATCTGCGAGACGTGGAGGCGGTGGAGCGACGAATCGCCGCACCGGAGGAGGCCTCTGGAAGGTTCCGCGGGGAGGGATGGAAGCGGCGAGCAACGGGGGCCTGCTGTACCACGAGGTGCAGGAGGGGAAGCTGTGCGCCGTGCACTGCGTCAACACCGCCCTGCAGGGGCCCTTCTTCTCCGAGTTCGACCTCGCCGCGCTCGCCGCCGACCTCGACCAGCGGGAGCGCCAGGTCATGCTCGAGGGTGGCGCGGCCACCGCCGCCGCTGGGGACTTCCTCGCGGAGGGCGAGGGATCCCACAACGTCTCCCTCGGCGGAGATTTCAGCATCCAGGTCGGTCCATGCCCCTCCACGCTTCTTGGAGATTTTATTCGTTTATGCTTCATGGACTCGGTTAGTTCAACTGTTGCGGATATGGCCTTACAATTTACCACTCGGTTGTCTGTAAAATTGCAGCTTAGAATTTAGGGGATTTTTAATTGAGCATTGCTTTTGGGAAGCCGTCGATTGACTTCTAGTTGAAGATTCTAGGACATGAGGCCTGTACATGCATTGCTTTTGGGAAGCCGTCGATTTTTAAAGAACAAAGAGAGTTACTTGGAGCAGAGAGATTAGCAGGGTTTAGTTTAGAACGAAAAGAAAATTGGCTAGATACGCATCATCCTAGACATGGTGAAGGAATGCTTATTGTTGAAATCACTAGAGGCCTGCACATGCTACCACTAGACCGAAAAGAAAATTTCCAGTGGTAGTGCCACATGAGGCCTGTACATGCTACCTGTGGCGGACCCAGGTTTTGGGCGATGGGCATTCAAACTTTGAATGTAAACAAAATTTGGACAAAAAATGATGATGTAACGCAAGTTTCAAACCATTTTGCAAACATGATACTTTGTCTTCATATCTTTTTGGCTACAAATATATACCATTTGATCCAATTTTCATGATATATGCACAATATACATACTACATATTGGATTTTTTTCTCAAAAGTTTGGGCATTTAGCTGAATGCCTTTGAATTGAGTGAGGCCCGCCACTGCATGCTACCACTAGAGGCTTGCTCCTTGAACATAGATGAAATCATGCCATCCTAATCCAAGACTAAAGATATATGCTTAGGCAACCTCTTGGGCTTATAGTCGTGCTTTATCAGATGTGGAAGGGGGATGTCGAGGGACCATCAGTACTTCATTCTTCGAGAAGTGAAGAACTGCATTGACATTTGCATGATTATCTCTCTCATTCTTTTTATGGCCACAATCATGCAAGTTAAGAATTTATATTTATGATAGCAGGCGATTTCGTATAACTTGTTTTGCATTACTAGAAAAGTTTAGACGTAGTTGTTTCTTTCAAAGTTGCAGATCACACTGGCCACTTCTGTTTTCTCCCCTGTGTATATGAGTTATCAACAAGGAAAAAATATTAATAACAGAGGACCTTGTATCAACAAAAATGCAGCACCGATATGGATACGGGTATCGGTATCGGCCCGATACGGATGCGGGGATATGCCGTTTTTCCAAAAAATGCGATACGCGGATATGTTTACATTAAAAAAACATAAATAAGTTACTCACATATTCCAATAACAGAGAAATGATCAGAGGACAAGCAGCAAGCAACATAGTTACAGCATATAAATTGGAAAGCGAACAACACCATATAATTGGTGCAATTTGGGAGCAAAAGGCATGGAAGTTTACATTGATTCCCCTGTTTGCGTTGCCAACTAGAAGCAAATTATTATTCACCTGGAACAAAACAGTCCAGAAGGAAACACAATGACAGGTAGCAGAAATATAGGCAAATAGCATTGGTGAAATAAGCAAAAGGGATAGACAATCATACTGTGACAGGTAGCAAAAAAGGAAATAACAAGTTCTCACATAGCCCACTGCTGCTGCTAGCCTGTTACTTTGCTTCACAAACACAATGCTAATGACTTAGTAATGAGGTCCTCAGGTCCAAATTCAGCATGTATATCAGTAGATTAACTGATTAAGTAGCAAAAAATCGACTGGAGGCACACAAGTATGTAGATTAAGTGATTAACATATCATATTATTCACTGCCATCTCCCTCTAGTGTGAGTCAATTACTTTGGCACTACCGGCTGGAGAGTGGAGGCGCGCATGGGCATGGTTACTCACCAGTCATCAGAACACCTTGTGCGCTGTGCTGCTGCCAACTAGAGAGTGGCGAGGTGCGGCCAAGCGGGGATCTGTCGGCTGGATCCGCGGGTGGCTGCCGGCGAGGTCGAGAGTGGCGACGGTGAGACGGCCCGTGTGCTGGTGGCGGGCGAGACGTGAGACCGGGAGGCGACTATGATTGCGAGTGGGTGATACGCGAGACGCGAGAGCAAGTTAGGGATTTGAGTGGGCCAGGCCATATCCGCGCGTATGTACGAAGTATCCGCCAGGTATCCGATTTTTTCCTAATTAGTTTCGGCCGGATACTCCTCGGATATGTATCCGAGTCGGATATGGTGTTGGACTCGGGTACGCACCCGCCTGGGAGTATCCATATTTCATAGTCAACAATAACAAAAGGCTTCGTCATGGTTTGCACCTTTTTAAGTTACGTACTTGGCCTTCACCAATGCATGTGCATGCAATGATAATTTATTCTGTTGTTACACTGTCCATCATGAAGAGTTTCTCTGTTTTTTGTAGTTTGAGTTTTGTTGTGTACTGAATCGCTGATGTTAAGAATAAATTCATTGTATAAAACTTTAACTTGGTTGTTCTTTAGTTCTTAGTATTCAATGATTCTTTCATTGAAATTTGAATTAGTACAAGAGGAAAACATATGAGTAAACTTGACAGCGACATTGATGCTTTAAATGATATCTCTGGAGTTAATATGGTCTATAAACAATTCTGGAAAGAAAACTTGATGGACATCTGAATTCTGTAGAGTTTAACGATATCATTAAAATCCAGGTCATTGTACAGTCATTATTTTTGTTCAATGGGGACAAATGATATCTCATATGTAATTTTGGCTGGAATCTACTGTAAATCCAAATCTAGCAATAGACACATCCTTTTAATTCAGCTAAATATATAACGACAAATTTTGTGATGACACGGAAGGCCAAAAATATGGTGTACTTACCGAGCCAATTAACTGGTAAAGGCTGCAAAGCTGGCATTGGTCGAGTTTGTTGGTTAAGGCTAAGACTTGCCAAGTATTCACTATGCCATTGTACTACGGATTTGTTGTTGTCATATTAACTGGAGGTATTTCTAAGTCAATAGCACAATCAGAGTAGCCTTTTGATGCCCAGGTCCCCTTCACTAGGGTCCTACTCAAGCAAAGAGGCGTGCTGTGGCTGTAATAAGGGTAAATGAAACCATGGAAGGAAGAGAATGCTGCCCTAGATAAAACTCATCTCAGTCACTCAGAATATGATGAGTCCTGAAATGTAAGCACGGATAGCGGTCAACAGACCATTGTTTTGCATGCTGCTGATATTTGGATGTTTCACAGGCTTTTGTATGGCATCTGTGAACATCGCTATTAAATGTTAAGACAACATTAACTCGCTGTGAATATGCTTTAATGCTGTTCTGATACGATACTTGTATGGAGGCATTTCAATTTTTTAAGCTTTTCTTCTTCAGGATGTATAGGAGAAGGATCACCTGGCATATACAGCAATTAACTATTTCACCTTTTTCCTTGTGCACTACGTTCAATTTTTCATTGGTACTTTGTAGTTTATTGGCTACTGAATGCTGTATAACTACAATATCCTGATCAGACCCTTCTGATCTATATCTGGATGGGGAAATGATGACTAGGTATTCAGAAGCATCAATTCTGTAACCCAAAGCTCACTTGGGGAATGGGGCATACATTTTAGAACTTCAAAGTACATGTTTTAGATGTAGGTGCTTTTTGTTCAACGTTTGTAACAAACCTAGTTGAGTTCACACTAGGCCTTAATTTGAACAGATGGCACACAGTTATGTGTTAAAATATACAAATTTGTGATTCTTCACTTTGGTTATTCTCTACAGCCTTTATACTGCATTTGATTTGAACATTTTTTTTCCTCTTAGAGGAGCATCTATACCTGTGTCTTTGCAGTGAATCTGGAACATTGTTACACAGTCTATTGTTTCTATTCGTTTACATGTGTAGACTTCATGTGCTTCATTGGCTATATTTTAGCCAGATATGGTACTAGTGGTTTGGTGCTTGGATTAGTAAATAGCTATTCTTTATTCTAGCACTATAATTTGTTAACAGAGTAATTCAAGTTTAACTCTTCTTATTTTGGCTATGCTTATTTTCTGCAATGCACACTCACATTCGTATCTGAACTTAATGCTTTCTTCTAATAGGTTTTGCAAAAGGCACTGGAGGTTTGGGACCTCCAGGTTATTCCCCTTGACTCCCCAGCTGCAGGTTCATCCCTATTTGACCCTGAGCTGGAAGCTGCTTTCATCTGCCATCTGCAGGACCACTGGTTCTGCATCAGGAAGGTGAATGGGGAGTGGTACAACTTTAACAGCCTCTACCCTGCTCCCGAGCACTTGTCGAAGTTTTACCTTTCAGCTTTCATCGACACCCTGAAGGGGTCGGGCTGGAGTATCTTTGCAGTTAGAGGTAATTTCCCGAAGGAGTGCCCTATGGCAACGGAAGGCTCTAATGGTTTTGGGCAGTGGCTTACTCCTGATGATGCCCGGAAGATAACAGCCTCATGTAACCAGGTGGAAACACCTATTCAGCAGGCAAATACCTCTCGACTTGGTGATCAATCAGAAGGCATTAGTGAAATGGACATGATTGCAGCGCAGCAGGAAGAGGCGGATCTGAATGCTGCGATAGCTGCTAGCTTGATGGAGACCGGGGGTCTGTTTGCCAGCTATGATGCACATCAAGAAGATAGCAAGTCACAGGATGCTCCTGTAGAAGTAGCCTCGGGCACAATGAGCGAAGATAGTGACCAGGAAGAAGCTGATAAGTTGGAACCAAGCGAGCCTCCCAGTGAGAACACCCAGGAGTCTGCTTCAGGAAGTAACACAAGGGGGGTTGCTTCTTTAAAGAGAAAAGAACCAGCGGAAGAAGATTAGGATGGCATTCCCAAGGCTGTACATGCATTAGACTATACAAACAGAAACAAGAAAGGAGGGAGCGTTTGAAGGGCCTCCATTTCACTGGAGGAGCAATGCTTTTCTGATTTCTGAATGCCGTATACAAATTGCATAGTCTGAACTGCATGGCTTAAAAAACTTATTTAACTTGTGTAACCGTGATGTGCAAACTGCATAGAGACTATAAAATGGCGGTTTTGACCCCCCCCCCCCCCCCCCTCCTTTGTCATGTAAACTTTTGCTGGAACTCCTTTTACAGCTGCAGCTACTCTGATCCTGAATCTCTGATGCCTGCATGCGCGTTGTCATTTCTGCACGTTACTGCGGTTATAAAATACCAACTGATAATGTGTATGTGCTGTGGTTACCCTACCCATGTCAAGCCTTGCAGTTGGTGTCGAAAAGTTGTGCTAGTACCGATCGATAAACATTGGGAGCATGCATTGTTTCCAAGCTTTTGCTCCTCTTCGGGTAATGGCTGCTGCTTTGACTATCCGCAGCCTAGCTTAAGCCGAACTCAAAAGGCAGTGGCCGGTGGTTGGCCACACCTCAATGCACCGCCCGTTTTGTCTGTCTTTCTGGCGATCTGGTCAGGTGAAAAGAAAATCCTAGGATACCACGGCGTTGCTGACGAGGTAATACTTTCGGTGTCTCGTGGTGTGGGGTCCCACGCCACGCTTCTCTCTCTTTTTCCGTTTCTCCCTTGCAATTTCCAAAATCCAGCTTGAGAAGTCGGACTATACAAGATCAGTCAGTAACTGCGTTCATCCACTCCACCACTGTTCTTGCCTGCCCCCCAACTCACCTTTTCCATCGGCTATTCTGATCGGAGGAGAGATCTGTCCTGAGATGGACTCCCCAGGCAGAAGTTGCGGGCTGTTCGGCGCCCAGAGATCGCTGCATGACCTCCTCGGCGGCGGCACCGGTGAGCTCGGTACCTTCAGTATTGTGCTGTCAACTGCACCGTCTTGATTGTGTTGGTTGTGCGCCATGAGCCCATGAGGCTGCTCGATTTCGCATTTAATATTTGAGTGTTTGGTGTGGAAATTTCTGTGGGCGCAGTGGCGGATGTGGCTCTGTGGAGGAGAAAGGAGGTGGCCGGCGGGTTGCTGGCCGCGGTGGTGGCGTCCTGGGCACTCTTCTACTGCGTGCCCGGCTACACGCTGCTCTCCTTCGTGCCCCAGGTGCTTATGATCCTGCTCACCGTCCTCTTCTTCTGGGCCAAGGCTGCTCGGCTGCTCAACAGGTGATTCTCGTTTAATCTCTTACCCATTGACGCACCACTGTGGTTTATTTAATGTCTTGTGGATGCAAGCTAGCATGGTAAAGGTTGTTAAAGTTCTAGGGGGTTGTCGCCCTTGGTGGTATGCTAGAGCTAGTGATATGAATTGGCCTTGGACCTTGGTTGCACAAATTTGAGCATATTTTATATGTTGCTTAATAGCTGCAGTGGTGAATGTGTCAGTCCTGGATTCTAGTAGTCCATGACATTTGCAGATATGAATGTACTAGACTACTGGTAGATAAGTAAGCTTGGTGCGGAAACCTGATATCGAAATCAGAGTGATGTAGAGTATTTCGAATTTCTGGAAAACGCCTCGCATCGCTCCTAGGGTGACTCGGGCGGCTGCCACTCCCCCGCGCCGCCACCCCTCTCCCTAAGCCCCCCGCCTCGCCACCACCCGAGCATGCCCGGAAGTCCACGCAGCTGCAAGGACGATGACGGCGGGGTTGCCTTCAGTGCTTGGGACTGGTGGCCTCTCCCCAATGGCATTTTGAGGGACGGCCAGACTCCGCATTGTCGCTCCTGGGGTGGTCCGGATCTGGCGACGCTGTGCCCAGATTCGTCCGGATCTGGCGCGCTGCTCCTGGGGATGGCTAGATCTCGCCGGATAAGGGCGTTTTCGATCGGGTGCTTCCGCCGGATGCGTCATGGGCAACTCCCTTGCCCCCTATGCAGGGCGCGTCAGAATGAGCCCGGATGCGTCATGGGCGACCTTGCGCGGGGTCGTCGAGGGTCAGTGGAGAGGGCCGCCACAACGCGCGCAAGGGTTGCCGCTGCTGCTAGGCCCTGCTCCGACTGTGCCTTGGTGGTACCCAGGGCTGGTCTGACGGGTCTCCACCCCTTCCAAATCTGGGTGGTCGTGGCTGGCGGGTGCATGGTGGTCGTGGCCGCTGTGCGGCAACACAGCTTTGCGGGTGCGGCTCAAACTATTGGCGTTGTTCGGTACAACACATGCGGTGTGGTGATGCAAGAGCTTCGGGCGAAAGCCTGCTCAGCCTTCAGCCGGTGCCGACAATGATGACATCCCCCTCCTTGGAGGCATTATCGAGGTGCCCCTGTTTCCCCCAACCCTTGGCGGATTTCTCTGAGTGAAAACCCAAATCTGGCTTATCGGATCGGGAAACGACGGTGTCTTCGATATCGTGTCCTCCTTGGAGGCGTTCCCTTGGAGTTTACTGCACTATGTTGGATGTCCGCCGGCGTTGCTCAGATTGGCGGCAACAATGACATCTTCTGGTGAAGTCGGAACTTCCGTCTGGCGGGGGTGCTGGACCGACGACTTTGGGTTTATGGTCCCAACAGCGGGGAGCTGAGTGACGCGTCTGTTGCAGTTGGAGGCGAGTTTCTCCCCTTTGTTGTTTAGGACCTGGTGACCACTTGGCGGTAGTCCAAAGGGGATGCTTCGACGAAGCTTTTGTCTCTTGAAGTTGTGTTCCATGATGGTTTCACGGCGAGCGAGTGTGCTGTGGTGAGGTCGGAGCTGCTGCGTTGTGGGTGTGTGACCGAGCTTGGCAACGATGGCACGTAGCAGGCTCTTTCGGTGGGGACCATGCTCGTGGTTGATGCGATTTCGAGGTAAAGGCTGAAGTCCGCCGTGGTGAAGTCGGAGCTGCTTGGTCACTACTACGGTGAACTTGGCAGCGATAACTTGCGACAGGCTCCGTCGTTTGTAGCGTGTGGATGGTGTGTATCCACACACCGTGTTGTTTAGCCAACTAGTTGTGGTGGAAACGTTTGTCGTGGTAGTTAGTTGTTTTTCGTTTTAGCTCTGTTCCCCCGACGAGTCTCTGCTTGTCCGTGGTGTTGTAGTTCTTTCTTTTCTTGTTGCTTCGGCTTGTAATTTTGGACACCTTTGGTGTCTTGCTCTTCTTCTAATACAATCGTCCACTTTGTGGCTTTAAAAAAAAAAGATATCGGAGTGATGTTCCTCGCATACTTGTTATTCTGACGAAGCTTGTGGAAGAAACTTTAAGACAACTGAAGACTGAGGTGGATTTACACCTTTAATCGTGTAAAGCGTTTGATCTCTCATGCCGTTATGCTTATCTGAGTACGACTTTGAATGATGTGGCAAATTAGCCTTATATACAAATGCTCAAATTTTCGTATTGTTAAATTGCTAATGTAGTTGCACCATTAAAGTGACCCATTCGAATAAAATATAAATGTTTAGTTACTTTTTAAGTGAGTGAAATTTAACATTACCGTGCAATACCATGATCCTTACTGCGAAAACACAGCAAGTATTTGGAACTGGCCAAAAATGAAACGAACCTGGTATATAATTACTTTTGCTCTTTGGTAATTATGTAATCACTGTTGGTGCCAACTCTAAGGTTGTAAAAGAAATCGATGCAGGACTCCC
The DNA here is from genome assembly GCF_958298935.1 of Phragmites australis. Classification (NCBI taxonomy): domain Eukaryota; kingdom Viridiplantae; phylum Streptophyta; class Magnoliopsida; order Poales; family Poaceae; genus Phragmites; species Phragmites australis. Next base: position 44,722,645 of record NC_084922.1, on the reverse strand, counting down.
CCACCTGTTCCATTGATGAAAATCTCTGAAGATTCAATGAGTGAAGCGGCAAAAACAGTGGGTAACTTCATGAATAAGGTGCTCCAGGATTTTGAAAATATTGCACTTGGGAAGGACTCCAGCCTCTTCTACAAAGTGGCTTTTGTCTTGTTCTTGACCTCCATAGCTGGCCGATTGACTGATCTTATCACTTTGGTATATACAAGTAAGTTCTTTACTGCTTTACCTTTCTTAAGAATTAATTACCACTGGGTACGTTTACAGGAACCTAGAGATGTAAGTTTTTGTATTTTTTGGGTTGTTGCATCGACCCAAAAAATAATAAAAAAAAAAGAACTAAAGATTTACTCCCACCTAATTAAGTTAAGAAAAAAATGAACTAAGTTGTGACTCAAAACTACTCATTGGGTACCCACTTGCATCCCTATAGGAACCTCATGCTAGATTGTGATGTGAAAACATAGTAAACTACACTTATCATCAAATTACTGGGAATTGGACTGCAAATTGTGTGCTGGTTACTAATGGAAGTGATACATGACATGACAATGGAAACAGAACCAATTCTCAAATTATCAATTCTATTTTTTTTTTTGGGGTACAGAATAGCAGGCTAGCAGCATGATATTAGTTTAATAGAAAGTTAAAACTACAAGTTCTTACAGATTTGACCAGTACGGAATCATTTTAGCTAACACCTATTACTAGGCTAGGTGGAAATTATTCCTAACAATATACAAATAGATCTCAAACACCTTGTCAGAAGTTCTACACTAGCACTTCTGAATGGAGTCCAAGTAAGAGGTTTCAAGTGTAGATAAGAACATGACAGGGGGTATACCTGTCGTCTACTTCCTTCATAGTGACAGTAGATTGGATGCAGTCAAGCTAATGTGAATAGCTACTTGGAATTTTACGGTCGGTTATTGACAGCATGATCATCCTGTAGAAAGGGAACGAATTGCTGTATTAATCTTGCTGATCAAAGTCGAATCACTGACTTCGCTGAATCCCCCTATTCTGTCAGGTGTTGTTATTGCTCTCACGATCCCTGCATTGCTGGAGAAATCCGAAGAACACATTGATAGGTTCTTCAAGAAAGCTTCGATATATGTTCAGGCATGTTGGCGAGCGTGCGAAGAATGTAAACCCAAGGTGAAGAACGGGATATCGGAAAAGACGAAGCTGTGTTGATGTCAATGTAAATTCGCCAGAAAAAAAATTGCCTTGTGAATTAGCTTGTCTTTCAAAGCTAAACAGTTTTGACTTTTGACATCTATCACAATCTTGGTCTATCTATATGACACGGTAGCCTTGGAGCTGCAATGTTCTATAGTGCCAGACCAAATGGTCATTTTCTTTGCGTGGTTATGTTCTATGACTGTTTTTGTTGTCTCCGCTGGATCAGCAACCCAGCTGCGGATATGACTGTATGAGCATTCGAATCGGCGGTTCTTTTATCTTGTTATCCCTTTACAAAATATAATTCCTCTTTCAAGAGCTTTTGGTTAACCAGTATGTTGAAAATTTCATAGTTGAACTGTCAGGTTAACCAGTACGGGTCAGGCTAGACCGTGCATGTGCAGACGTGGAGTGGCAGGAGCTATACAGTAATGCATCGGTAACACACCTCACATCCCCCAGGTCTGACCATTGCCCTTTATTGCTGTGACTCAGGGGAGAGGATGATACCCGACCACAAGGTAGAATACAGAGGTATGAAATAATGTGGAAAGGGAGCCGGCCCTACTGGAGATCATTAGTAATACTTGTGAGAAACAAACAAAGACGGAGGACCTTGCCTCTGTCGCTTGTTCGTTGAAATCAGTTATGAAGGATTTGATGGCTTGGAGCTCGAGTAAATTTGGCAATGTTTTAAAGGAGCTACAAATACTGAGGACAAACCTTGAGACTCTGTAATCTGCTGGAGCAGAAAGAATGATCATAAAACAGAAATGTGATCACATGAATGAACTTTTATATCAAGAATAAGTTGGCTGAGTGAAGGAGATAAAAACACAAAACACTTCCATCAGAAGGCGGTGTAGCGGACAAAGAAGAACCACATCAGAAAATTAAAGAAGACAGATGTGGCATGGTGTGATGTACCAATGGACATGGAAAGAATGGTGACGTCCTATTTCAGGAGGTTTACACCAAGGACTCGGCTGCTTGCAGCCGGAGTCAGTCCTTTGAATTGATGGGTGTCCAAGTCATGGAGGAGATGAATGCATTGCTATGCAAAGAGTTTACAGAACAGGAAGTGTCGGATGCCCTTTTCCAGATTGGCCCTTTAAAGGCTCCGGGGCCGGACGGGATCCTGTCGATGTTTTTTCAACAAAATTGGGCTACTTTGAAGAAGGAAGTGTTAGCCGTTGTACTTGCTTCCTTTAGATAAGGAGTAATGCAGATGAATGTCAATGAAACAGCTACAGTGCTTATTCCAAATGTGGTGCAGCCATAAAGTTTGAAGGACTTTAGACCCATCGGTTTGTGTAATGTCCTGTATAAGATCGTGTCGACTTCGTCCTTTGCTAGAGGAGATAATTTCAGAAAATCAATGTGTGTTTGTGCCGGGTCGCTTGATCTCTGATAATGCAGTTGTTGCGTTTGAATGCGTACACTTTATCCAGCAAGCTGATGATGATCAGGAGCCACATTGTGCGTATAAGTTGGATCTTTCCAAGGCATACGACTATGTGGATTGGGGGTTCTTGGAGGGGGGCCATGAAGAAATTGGGGTTTTTAGAGAAGTGGATTGGTTGGATCATGCAATGTGTCACTACAGTATCATGTTCAGTTAAATTGAATGGTCGCTTGCTGCACTCTTTCTCACTTTCGAGAGGTTTACGTCAAGGTGACCCTTTGTCGCCCTTTCTTTTCCTTTTCATTGCAGATTCTTTATCAGCTTTGTTCCAAGATGTTGTTGTGACGAGGGGTTCCTATCCTCTCGTAATTTGCCCGACTGCACCTACAGTTTCCCACCCGCTGTTCGTAGACGACACCTTGTTGTTCTGTCGAGCAGCAGCGGATCAAGCGACGTTGATTCGGGATGTCACAAACCAATATGCTCTAAGCACTGGCCAACTTATTAATCCTGAAAAGTGTTCGATGTTGTTTGGTGATTCATGTCTGGCTGAAGTCAAAGAGGAAGTAAAGAACATTCTACAAGTTTTGCAAGCAGGTTTTGAAGCTAAGTACTTGGGCATCCATGTGCCCAAGGGAAGGATGAACAGAGGTAAATTCCAGACCTTGCAAGCTAAGATGAGTAAAAGGCTAGTGGATTGGGGTGAAAAATACATGTCAAGTGGAGCGAAAGAAGTCTTGATAAAGTCTATAGCTCAATTGTTGCCGACTTTTGTGACGAGTGTTTTCAAGCTGTCGCTAACTGTGTGTGATGAGCTGACAAAAATTTTTTTTTTCTAGAATACGCAGGAGACGTGCGTATCATTGCATTAAGAAGGACCCGGAGGAGATAGGTCCGGAGGCCAAAAAAAGAAGTTAAATACAATGGACCCAAGGGACCACGGACGAAAAAAGAAAGAGAGAAAGAAAGAAAGAAAGAAAGGAAGAGGGAAGGAAGAAGAACACGGAGGAAAGCAACAGGCAGAAACCAACTACCGCGAGATGCACAGCTTAATGGATAGACCGAGAGCTACGCAAGTGAGCCAAAAGCGTAGCTAGGTGAACTGCTCCGGCTACGCACCATTGCTCCGCCGCACTCCAGATGGAAGCCAACAACGATGCGGTAGAAGAACGACTGTTACTGAACACGATGCTGTTACGCGTCACCCAAATTGTCCAGGCAGCAAGGAGAATAAGAGAGTCCAATCCACGGCGCAGGTCCTTAACAACGCCACCACGCAAGTTGAGCCACCAATCACCGAAAGACGGTTGATCCAAAGGAGGATGAACTCCTAGCAGTCGCCACCAGATTTCCCTCGCCCAGACACAGTGGAGAAGCAAGTGGTCCGTCGTCTCCGGGAGCTGGGAACAGAACGCACAGGAGCCATCCGCCTGCAGCCCGTGGCACCGCCGTCGATCAGCCGTCCACAACCTCCCTATCAAACCCTGCCAGGCAAAGAATTTCACCTTTCTGGGCGCCCAAGACTTCCAGATCAACTTCGCCCCAACGAAGAACTCGGAACCCTGAAAAAGCATCCTATAGGCGGAGCGGGCCGAGTACTCGCCAGTTGCGGTCCACCTCCACACCGGCCGGTCTACACCAGAAGAGAGATGGACAGAATCCAGCCGAACCCAAAGCCACATGTACTGGGCAAGCATGTCCAGATGGAGCGGCCCTGACAAGTCCCTGGTCCAACGCCGCCCACACAGAGCGTCAGCCACCGTTCTTGAGTTGAGCACCGACGGCGCAACGCAAGGGAGGAGAGCAGGAGCCAGAGAGCGAATAGACTTCCCGTCCAACCAAGCGTCTCGCCAGAACAGCGCTCTTCTACCATTGCCGACCTCCACGGTCGTCGAAGCGTCGAAGAGAGCGAGAACCTGGCGCTCATGCTGCAAAGGAAGAGAGCCCCACGGCCTATCCGGGTCTGTCCTCTGCCACCACAGCCAGCGCAAGCGGAGGGCCACCCCGGCACGTCGGAGATCAAGAATTCCGAGACCACCATAGTCCAGGGGCCGACAAACCTTGGACCAAGCGACGGCGTTGCAGCCCCCGGAAGAGGTCCTCTCTCCGGCCCATAAGAAGGATTTTCTTATCCTGTCAACCTCCTTAATCGCCCAAAGCGGCACGGTAATGGACAGCATGATGTGCAGGGGCGTAGAGGACAGCACAGAACGCACCAGAGCCGCTCTGCCGGGTCTTGAAATCAGCTTAGCCTGCCAAGTCGGCAACCTGGCCGCCACCCTGTCGATTAAAGGTTGAAGATCACACCTACGGAGGCGGCCGGGAGACAGCGGGACACCCAAGTACTGCAGCGGAAAATCAGAAAGCCCGCAAGGAAGGAGTTCCCGGGCACGGCTGGTCTCCTCTTCAGAGCAGTTAAGCGAGGCCGCCGTGCTTTTGTTCAAATTAGTTCGGAGTCCAGAAGCTTCCCCAAAGAAGCGGAGGACGGCGAGATGGCCCAGAATATCTCGCCGAGACGGCGATAAGAAGAGCACAACGTCGTCCGCGTAGAGAGAGCACCGGTGCTTGATGCAGGCATGTCCAATTGGATCAACAACCCCGGCTTCCTCGGCTCTAACCAGGAGTTATTGGTGGGGTGCAGAGAATGGCAAGCGCAAGATGCACTGGGTTGCATGGGATAAAATGATCCTCCCAAAGAATCGCGGTGGTCTTGGCTTCCTAGATATGGGTCTCATCAATTAAGATCTTTTGGCCCGTAAGATGTGGAGGTTAATTGAAAGGCCAGACAGCCTTTGTGCTAGATTAATCAAGGCAAAATATTATAGAAGAGGAAATCTTGTCGACATTGTTTTCAGAGGCAGTCCCTCTGCTGTTTGGAAGGGAATCGAACATGGCCTATATTTGCTGAAGAAAGGAATTATATGGCGCGTAGGTAATGTCAGAGCTATATGTACCTCGAGGGATCCCTGGATCCCTAGGGGAGCCTCTCGGCGACCTATCTCTGATCAGGGTACATGCCGCTATACGAGAGTGTCAAGCTTCTTGGATGTACATGGTGCTTGGAAGGAAGATTTGTTGAGGGAGTACTTCCTGTCTGAGGATATTGATCTAATTCTGGAGATCAAAGCATCAAGAAAAGATGAAAATGACTTCTTGGCCTGGCACCTGGACAAATCTGGATTTCTCACTGTCAGAAGTGCTTACCATCTTGCAGTTGATGAAGCTTTTCAGAGCCGGTCGGTTGGGGCTTCTAGTTCTCGACCTTCTGGTCATAGACCAGACTGGAAGTTTATTTGGCAAACACCTGTTCCCCAAAAAATGAAGATATGTGCCTGGAGAATGGTAGTCGATGGTCTACTGACTATGGAAAATATGAAGAAGCATCATATTGAAAGGAATGCAAACTGCCCAAGATGTGAAATGTGCGATGAGGATACTTTTCATGCTAAGATAATCTGCCCGAATTCGTATGTTTTGTGGCAAGTAATGACCGATGTCTGGCCTTTGCCAGCCATTGATGATATCCTTTATACAGGCCCTGAATGGCTTTTTGACGTTTTGAGAGTGCTTACACAAAAGGAAAGAGCTAGAGTGCTCTTGCTCTTATGGAGAATTTGGCAACTGAGAAATGACACCACTCATGGAAAACTGAATCCTCTGATCCAGGTAACAAAGAGATACTTATGTAGCTACTTCGATACTCTGTTCTTGCTTCGACATAACGATGACCATGATATCTTAAAGGGCAAGCATAGTGTTTTTGAAGGGAGCAGGAATACTATGCATGGAAGGAGATCACAGTCTTTAAACCCACATCCATGGCCGCCTCCCGACCTTGGTTGGATTGCGGTTTCTTCTTATGCCTCTTTTCTGAATGGGGTTGCTTGGTTGGGTATTGTGATCAGAAATAATTTGGGTGGGGTGCTGTTGTCAGATTGGAGGTTTATTTCACATTGTACTAAAGCCTTTGAAGCAGAAGTGTTGGCTACAACTGAAGCCATCAAACTTGCTCTGCAGCATTCAAACAGGCCGATCATCCTGCAATCGGACTGCGAGGTGTTGTTGCAATCTCTGAGGAATAATGCCACGGATCGTTCAGGAGCTTAAAAGACTAATCAACGGAGAACGTGAGCTATTACTTAGGAAAGTAACTCGTCATCAAAATAGGACTGCAGATTTGCTTGCAAAATTTTCTAGGGAATGTGAAGGTTCAGATGTCCTGCATCTTCACACCTCGGTTTGAATTTCAGCATTGACTGCTGCAGATTGTAACCCTTTTCATGAGTAATATAGCTCATCTTTTCCCCACCAAAAAAACAAAGAGTTGAACATGTGTTATCGGAAAGAAGCAGCACTGTTGATAGCTAATACTGTAACTTCGCCGAAAACTTTGTTAAGTTCTCATATCTTTTGTTTTATAGATATAGTATTGTTTAGCACAGCTGAAACTTATGAGTTTTTACTGAAAAACGGTTTTTGCTGAAAATTGTTTATGACTTAAGTCAAAAAGTTTTTGTTTTTATAAGAATTTTTTAAGATCTTAGCACACCAGCTTTTCAAAAAAGTCACTCTCAGCTATCTTATTAATTTTTAGTTCATTTTATCAGAAATTAGCTTTTCAAAAGTCAGCAATAAATCAATCTGTTTATTTTAGTTTATAGCTTTTGAGAAGCAAAAGTCATTAATAAATTGTGTCAAATAAGACCTATAGTAAAGAGTTAACTTGTCTTTCAACGCTCGACAGTTCTGGCATCTGTCTCAATCAGGGTATGCGTGTATATTACAGCTGCAATGTCCTATAGCGCCAGAGCAATTCTTGTTCTTGTAGCCAAGAACGTTCAAGACCTTAAGCTGATCTGGCCTATCTTGAAGATGTTCCGACTCGCGAACAGCCGCCTGGTATGCATTGCGTCAGCACGACGATATCTACGATTCTTCTGCGTCGTCGGTTCCCCCACTCCTCGATCCATGGTTGCTGACGCTCCGACGCCGGCTGATCCAGAACCTCTTGCCTCCAGAGGCATGCCCAGTTGGCAGCAACACACGACCGATCATGTGCGCAATACGTCACATGTACCCTGCTGGAGTTCAGTTCATTGCTCTGAAATCCATCCCGTTGGGTGTCACGCTGTGTGCGTGTGTGATGATGAGCCGGTGGCGGTGGCCGAAGCTGTATTTGAGGCTGACGCTCCCCCAGACCCCAGTCCTCACGTACCAACCTGCGTGCATGCGCGTCCTCCTGTCCGATCTGCTGACTGCTCAGGGCTTCAGCAGTTCAGCCTCGGCGCATGCTGGGAGAGAGCGAACGCCACCGAGCCGTGGAGCGCCCGCGGGCCCGACCGTGCCTCTAAACAGTGGCGTGGTGTGGCTGTGTAACCGTCGTGCAGGGCAGGCCGCGCAGGGCGAGGTCACGAGCAGCTTTTGTGCGAGGCATACTAGAGCTCACGTTCTCGCCCGGCTCGGATGCTTTGCTTAGCGTCGTGCCCGTGGCCAGCGCTGCCGTTGAGGAGTACCGGCAGAGGCACGTTTCCGGTGATGGATGGAGTGCGCGGAGACCGGCGTGCAAATCGAATTGTTCGGTCACGGGGTGTTTGGTACCGCCAGGCTTGCCGTAGCTCTTCAGATTGCAGTAATATTTAGGCGGAAGAATTAGCTTACTGTTTATTCACAGATGGTCCTAATGTATATTCATTGATCTTGGGCTGGCTGACTTGTGTGGTGCGGAGAGAGTGTCTCATTGATCCATTGAACGACGAATAAATTGTACCGCTACCGATACCATCCAACCGTATCGCAAAATTGCAATGCGTGTGACCATCCACGTCTCACATAAGCCTCTGATTTGGTGGGTCCCTTATTTAAGAACACTCGTATTGAACGGACCATCTTCACGATTCTTAGCATATCTAGTCACATGTCACTTCAAATAAGTCAGGAAATTAGTGCTCAACCGGAAACCAACAATATAAAATCCTTTGCCGGTGGGAAAGAAGAAAAAGAGCAGAGGAAATTAGTGCTCAACTGGCACTCGTGGTGCCATGTGATAAGCAAGTTTGTTCACGACCACTAAGTGTACAAGTGCGCGTCTACTTAACTACACAACGACCCGGCGGCCACCCACCACCTCCGTTCGGTGGACTCCCACCTCGGATGTTGGCATCCGTCGGCACATCGGGGCTTGGCCTGACCGATGGAAACAAGAACAGCTCCCTCCTCCACACTGGCAACCATTGTTTCGGCACACGATATCATCCCAGGAAACCAAACCACCCTGCTGCCCGTGGAGACCCGTCGTGTCGCGCCCATCTGATCCGCACCGTGATCGGAGTCGTCCTTGGCGCCGGGGGGACTACGGTTGGATCACGCTTGACGAGATGCAACATGCTAGCCAACCAACAAAGCATAAGTGAAACGATAGGATTAGCTAGTCACTGTTTCACTAGTCCTTGTGTGCAAATAAATTATTATGATCATTTATTTTTATTGAAATTTATATTGAACAATAGATAAAAAAAATCATAAGTAGATAGAAGAATTAATGGATAAATAAATATTAAGTGAAAAAATAGATGAAAGGAATAAATCATACGTGCTTATGCATGCAGAGTTATCTTTCCCGATTCGCTAGTCACTGGTCCGCGTTCCCTGGCCTCCACGGCATTTCACGATGCCCACTCGGCTGATGTGAACAAGCGGAATAATAGAAGGAGCGGACGACGAGACCGGGCGAAGGAGGAGTAGGCTGTGGGCCTGTGGCTGCGAATACAGGGGCTCGCGCGTACGCGTAGGCTTGCCCTCGTGGACGTGGCTCGCTACAGGACGACCACGGGAGCCACGGTACCTGGCTTCCGAGTAGACTTTTCAAACGTACTTGGTCTTGCTGTGTCAAACCGTTTTTTTTGTTGTTGAAGCGGCTGTGTCAAATCGTTGACGCAGCACTATATAAATTGTATCCAGTATATATTCGGGAATCGGGAACTACGTCAAAGTGGAAGGAAATTTGGCCAGCACATCATCGGACCAAGTTAGGGAGCAACCAACACAGGATGACAGCTAGATCAGCGGATTTGGGTTCTCTTAGTTTTACACCTAACGGGTATAGATTCGGGTATAAAATTCTACTCACGGATCTAACGGGTCGAATATCTAACACTGTAATAGATCAAGTTCAGATTTTTTTAACCCTATATATGATCAATGGGCACCCGCTCTATCTCTCTCTCTTCTCCGTCACCTTCTTTCTTTCTCTCTCACTTGGCCTCCCTCACTCTCTTGCATCTTTTCTCTCCTCTTTGAGCGCTCTCTCTCTCTCTCTCTACCAGAGGTGATGGCGGCTCGATCCACCTCCCCAGCGTTGCCCCTCCCTGGCCTCCCCGCCCGACCTCATCTCCAAGGTCTCTCAGCTCGATCATTGCCCCTCCACGGTCTCCCTACCATCGCCCCCACCCCCCTGTCTCCTCACTGTCGGGCCTCCTCCCTGGCCTCCACGCCCGACCCCGCCTCCTCGGCCTCCCTGCCGCCGCCCCTCCTCCCCGACCTTCCCGCCACCTCCCCTCCTCCCCATTGTCGCCCCTCCTCCCCGACCTCCACACCGCCGACCCTCCTCACCTGCGCCAGGCACCACCCCTTCACGTCATGCCTCCGACCCTTCCGCGCCTTCGCCCCCTACGCGCCGCCCTTCAGTGCCTGCACCCCGCCTTCGCCCCACCGCGCCCTTTGGCCCCTCCGCATGCTCCGTGTTGATAAGATCTGATGGGTCCCCATCGGGTTTCGGATCCCCGTCAGGTTCGGGTGTGAAATACGTTTCAACCCGATTAGCACTTCGTGTGCGGGTTGGATTTCGTGATTCATGAGTTAAGTTAGATGTGATTTTGCTCCATCTGACCCAATCTGATTCGTTACATCTCTACAGCACACGTTGAATTGGCATCGCTCGAGACGTCCCTACCAAGTGCCAATATCTTCAGTTGAAGATCAGGCACGCTAGCACTAATAAACAGCAGGACCACGTCCACTTAGTGGAAAGGCGACAATTACAGTACGCATTAAGGATTGCACAAGTCGATAGCTCTGCTCACTGCTCGGTTTCAGTATGGGCCATTGTTCTCTTTGTATGCTTTCGCGACTACCAACTCATGCTACTTTCACGGATCAGCTTCACTTTGCACTGGTTGCTAGCTACATTAACGTGTGCATCTGACCAAGGGCTCGATGACGAGTCCGGATCTGATCCGTCTGTTCACCTTACTTGAATTGTTTTTTACGATCAATAATTTATAGCACTTAACGTTAAACATGGAGGCTCTCTTGCCATATAATATAGGTTTATTTAGCGGATTTCTAATTCTAATTTTATAAATTTGTGAGCTGAAGTTGAAACTGACGATATATTAGGATGTTTAGACAAGTTATTTTATCTATATTATAAATTAAAAATAGATATTTAAATTATTTTATATTAACTTACCAACATCAAATTTGAAATGAAGTTGCCAAACAAGGGGTAAGATAATAGATACTCATACTTTCTTAAAAAAAAAATCTCAATACAATTCATGGGCCCACCAGGTGGGTATTCGGACACGTAATGCAGTACGCCTGATGATTTCTTGCTCTCTCGATTGCCCAGACGGCTACACCCGCAGGCGTCGCACCCGTAAAAGAGATGTGCAAAAGCGACCTATATAAACGACGACGGCCACGAAAGCGAGCCGTGCGATCGAGGCATGGGCGCATGGCGCGGCCGAGGCGCCAACCAGACCAGTACCAGCGCATCAGCTAAATAAAACTTCCTCCTCTCCCCGTCCGCGCCCGGCGCAACTGGCAACAACGCGAGTCGGAGCCGAACCACCACGCCAGGGAGCGCGCACGCACGTCGCCGCGTGCCTCGTCCTCGTCCTCCTCCTCGAGTCGCACCGCGCGGCAGTTTGCCGGTTGGCGATCCAAGCGGCGAGCCAAGGCAGGGCGACACCTGTTTAATTCTCTCTCTCTTTTCATCATCTCCCTCCCCGCGATCGTGCTCCCGTGATTGGGCCCATTGCGAGCTAAGCAAAACCGGTGTTTCTAAGCCAAGGCACCGCGCGCGCTTCCGCCATGGCCGCGTCGTCGTCGTCGTCGTCCATGGCACCCTCCTCGGCGTCCTCCAGCCCCGTGCTGTCCGGGACGTACCGGCGCCGCCTCACCGACGTCGAGCGGGACGCGGTCGACGACGTGAGCCCGTGCGACGGCAGCGACGACGACGACGGCGGCGGCAGCGGGCCCCGCGGACACAGCGCCGGCGTGGCGGGTGTCAGGGCGCTGTTCTTCTTCAGGAGGAACAAGCGGGCGTCCGTGGTCGACCGGGCCTGGGTGAGGAGCGCGGTGGCGTGCCTGCTCGGCCTCGCCATGGTCGTCGCTCTCCTAAGCTCGCACCGAGTGGGCAACGGCGGCGGGAGGCTTGTGTGGAGGGTGGACGCCGGCGACGGCGAGGTGCTGGGGTGGAGGGAGGAGAACCTGACCGTCGTAGCTCGCCGTCCGACCGACCCGCCGGTAAGCACCGAAGTACTCTCGCCGTTGACTGCTCAGGTATAATTCTTACCATGCACAAAATCCTTCCAGTTCTTAGCATGCTAATTACAGTTAACTGATGCAAGCTAAGCTAAAACTAAAAATCTAAACTATGCATGAACTAGTAATCATCCGAACGTGTCATGTTAACGTGGATCGCGCTCGGCGACTGGACATAGGACCAGAAACAGAGAGCAGAGACGTGTTGGATCATTTGCTCTTCGTGGACTGGGTCTGGGCGGGCGTGCGCAGGAGAGCTTGAGAAGTTCCATGGCGGGCGTTCACGTCGTAGTTGCCGTCTTGTATCTTTGCTGTAGAATCACACTGGATACAGAAGGCATTTCAGAAGCTCCAGAATTCAGGAAGGGGCTCAAGGCCGCCCATCCGTCCGTGTCCTTGTCAAAGGAACAAGAGCCTTTTTTGCACATCGCTATTTCTTCCTTTTTTCGCGTAGTTATTATTGCTGGCCAGTCATAGGGAAAATTCAATTTGGAGAGTGATATATACCCTGCGGTTAATGTCATTGATGCGGGCCCTTAACAAAATGCTTCCAAAGGGTTGACGTCGATGTTTTCAAAGCCAGAATAGCTACGGCTCCACTAAGCAACTTGCGAAGTTGGAGTGCACCGCCACAGGAAACATAGCAGAATTACGAACTTTAAGTGAAATATAATATGGAAATGCGTTTAACACAAATTCGCATTAGCAGAACATCCAGATGATAACCAAGCTGGCAAACTACAATGATAACAGTTGCACCATGAGACTACAGACAAGTTTGCCATTTCAAAATCAAGACAGATATCCAGAGCAAATACCAAATCCTGCACATGAACAAAATTTTGGCGGTTCCTCACGCCGTCTAATTCTTAAGACAAAAAAAAATCTACATGAGCTTCTAGGGAAGAAAATGTGACTGTTGCGTTCCTTAGCCTTCCAAAAAAGAAAATAAAAGAAAAGGAGAGCTAAAAACAGGAAAGGACATAAAGTGAGAGTTTACATCAATCGATCCTATCCTCACGAAGTGCTACAATAGTGCTTCTATGACTAGAATACGGGCAAGAAAGAGCTCTTTGTTGATTGGACAATATGAAGCCTGAGCTCTTGCCTGTCTGCCGCCTAACTAAAGCATCCATCTACCTGCAAATAAAGTGGCAGAAAGAATTTATTAGATACTAATGTTCCTAATTTACATTCTTGATAGCTTCTACTTTTATTGATTTCAGATTTTTTTATTCATGAAAGTGAAGTAGTATTCGAGTGCTATGATCTGCTAGTTTTGTACTGAAAATTCGCTTTGAAATTCAACAGATAACCCAGATATGGATGAATCCGGATAGCGAGGGCTACACAAAATGCATTGAACGCCCAAAAAAACATTACAGTAAGCTCATCTTCCCCATCTTTCAAGTCAACATTAGTTCTAAGTAACTCCCTTCCATCTTCAAGTTAATAATCAACTAGTCTCAACTATAAACTGAGGACCTACATCTGGGCACATTTGCTCTGCTTTTTTAGGAACAAACAGTGCAACAGCTGGTTATATCATTGTTGATGCCAATGGTGGACTGAACCAGATGAGAATGGGAGTATGTACACAATTGTGTTAAAAAACTTGAACATAGGAAAATGCCTTTCAGCTGACATGCATTCCTTCAAAATCATTCTTGCAGATAAGCGATATGGTTGCAGTTGCTAAGCTCATGAATGCCACCCTAGTAATCCCTACTCTGGATCATAAATCATTCTGGACTGATCCAAGGTCCTTCTCTTTGCAACTAATACAATGAGCACCCTATATTTTTTGGTATAATGATGTTTTATCTTGATGTGTAGTGATTTCAAAGATATATTTGATGTGGATCACTTCAAGGAAACTTTAGCAGATGACATCATGATTGTGGATTCCTTGCCACCAGCTTACAAAAGATTGAAACCCTATATTAGAGCACCCACATCCTGGGCCAGGGTATGAACCAACTACTTTAGGAGCTAATCAAGCGGACATCACGGTTACATAAAGATCACGAAATTTGAGTGGGCTGAAAAAAAATTACTAGTTTTTGCAGGCTTCTTATTACAGAGCTTTTGCAAGGACATTGAAGAAGGCCAAAGTTGTGAAATTCACACATACAGATTCACGGATTGTTAACAATGGTCTCCCTCCTTCTATCCAACGACTCCGTTGCCGAGCAAATTACGAGGCACTAAGATACAAGCAAGAAATTGAAGAGCTAGGTAATACTCTAGTCGATAGACTGAGGAATGGGTCCAACCATTATATCGCACTTCACTTAAGGTGACTGACACTGCAATTATCTAATAAAAGGCTGACAGCATTTTGCTGCAGAGGAATTTGCAGATCAGTAATACCTTTTGTTTTCTTATAAACTGACAGATACGAGAAGGACATGCTCTCATTTACCGGCTGCAGCCACAACCTAACACATCAAGAGACAGAGGAACTGAGAGAGATGCGACTCAAGGTGCGGCACTGGAAAGAGAAGGAAATCAACAGTAAAGAGAAGCGACTCCATGGTGGCTGCCCTATGACTCCTCGTGAAGCAGCTCTTTTCCTTAAAGCTATGGGTTATCCTTCCAGCACGAAGATCTACATTGTAGCAGGTGAAATATATGGTGTACATAGCATGGATGCATTGAAGGCTGAGTATCCAAACGTGTATACACATTATAGTCTGGCAACAGTAAATGAATTAGAGTCTCTCAAGCTGTACCAAAACAGACTAGCGGCTGTGGACTACAATGTAGCCCTCCAGAGTGATGTTTTTATGTATACATATGATGGGAATATGGCCAAAGCAGTCCAGGGTCACAGAAGATATGAAGGATTCCGAAAAACCATTAAACCTGACAGGTAAATTTCTGGGAATGTTGTTTTGAGTACTTAGAACTCAATTCAAAGTGCTGAATTTTTTTATTTCTATAGGAAGAAGATTGTGGAGCTCATTGACAAGCTTGATGAAGGTACAATAAATTGGAATGAATTTGAAAGTGAAGTGAAGATGCATCATGAAAACAGACTTGGAGGTCCATATCAGAGGTTTTCTGGTCGAAGTCCAAGGCAAGAGGAGTACTTTTATGCAAATCCTCTTCCAGGGTGCTTGTGCAAAAAAGACACAGGATTAAGTGACATGAACTTACTCTAAAGAGGAATGGATACTTCGGTCTTCAAACACACTGCGAGCTTAACTGCATGTAACATGGACATAGATAGAATTTCCTCCGACTCATCAATATACACCAAACAGTGCAACTCCTGGTAAACTGACAGCAAAACCCCACATTATTTTCCTACACACGGATAGAATTTATGTAGTTTTGATTCTTACACAAGGATATGGGAGGGGGCGCTCACTTATTGTCCGAGATGTGCATTTTCAAAGAATTATTTATTCAAGTCAAAAAATAGAAGCAAAGAAATTCCAAGAGGATATATGTATGTACAGTACAACAGAGGATATAATTAGCTAAAACCGAACAGTTTCAATGTATGTTTGTACTTACTCCATAGTCCAAATGTACATTCTTACCTCCTTATGACAAATTTATTCATTTTATTATGCACGAATTTGTGCAAATCATGTGTATGCGCAATAATTGTCAGCTATAGATCAAGTTGTTACTGAATACTGACAAGCGATGAATTACATCCTATTGTAGCATAGTTATTACATTTAGCTGCTATTGAAATAAGTGGATGTTGTTATCGCATTTTTGGCATCATCAAATATTTTGTAGCTTAGTTCAGTCCACTAAATATTCTGTTTATGTGTCTTCCCCCATTCCATATTAGCTTAATGAATATATTCATTAATACCATTCATCTTTCCAGTTCCTCATAGTACTGGTGTACTTTTTCAGCACAGGGTCCCTGTTAAGGTTTAGAAATCATGAGCAAAACTAAAATGTAAAATGGTATCATTTACGGTCAAGATGCAATTATTTAACGTTTTTTTGGCACAATAGAGGCATTTCAGTAGCAGTCAAACTTTCAATGCATTTCATGACATGCATACTGCCCCTTAAGCTCAGAATTGAAATGATTACAGAACAGATGATAAGATGATACCTGAGCAATTGGCGCATATAAGTGGCACCTGTTAGCTCTTGACTCGTGGTAAAAAAAAAAAAAGTTATCTCGTTCAGTTCTGTTAAACCATTCATGAAGTATGCTTGTATTGTATATGTCGTTGTTCCATCACAAATGGTTTACCATTTCACCACATAGAAGGCACATAGACCTGTTCCTTCAAGTTCTGGGCGGCACTCTCAGTAGGAAACCCTCGCACGGCACCAATTGTCCACTGTGATATGATTCCAGCAGCAACAGCAAACCTTAGTTGCCTCTCCAATATATCCTGATCCTCATACATCTCAGGACAACTTGTCAACTTCCTAATAGCAGCAGCAACAACAGCATCCCCAGAGCCTGTTCGGTCAGTTGTGTATGGAGTTATGAGCGCGTCCTCTGTCCCAACCACACAGCCATGAAATTTGGGCGTGTAGTAGTGGATCCGAAGTGTCCCATAGGTCACAAGCAAGATCTTTATCCCATCATGCCAGATAGGAGCGATCTCTTCAGGGGTGTAGTGGTAGTACTGTGGCCAGTTTCTTGTGAAATGAAAACCTTCCAAATAATACTGAGGTGGAGTGTTCCTCTTGTATTCATAGTACTCATGATCAAGGAGGAATTCCAGCTCATCCCTTGACACCTCTATGATATCAGCCTCTTTCCATGCCCTCTTTATCACCTCCTTCGTCTCGTCTCTTGAAGTCCACAATGGCAATGGCAAATTGAGATCAAAGAATACTTTACTTCCAAATTTCTTGGACAGCTCAATGGCTCTGAATAGTGTGTCGTGCATTGAGGGAGTTAATAGGACTTCTGAATTGAAATGGAACATTCTGGCCTGTGTAATTAACACAGATTAGATTTGAGAAAAGAAAAAATGGTTCACAATGCAGTAACATGACCACATCAAAAACTCATCTTGTAAGCAACAACATAAAAGTGTGTCCTTTTTAATTTTATACTTTTTTTGCCAGCATGTGAACCTGAACAACACGCTTCTGCACTACTGTCTTTTTAACTGCAAAGTTGTTCATTTCAACCGTATATCGGTCAGATGTTCTCTATCATGATCATGAAAGTTGTCATGATTAAAAATAATAATAAAGTTGTACAGAAAAAAGTCTTAAAGACGAACCTATTGTGCAGAATCTTCAGGTTTATTTCATGGACTGCTATAACTAATTTATCTATAAAATGCAGCAATATACTGAAACATATCAATTCATCATCCCTTGCTACCTTAGATTATATAAAGCAGAAGAGGGATTCAAATATCCATTCATCTCTTACTGCACTGAACTCAAACAAGCTGAGTAGAAACTTTAGCATCAAGGTTAAATCATTTTATTAGAAGAATTGATCTTCCACGGCATCCCAAGAAAAGACAACTGGCAATCATGTTATGCTGCTAGAGCACATTAATTTTGTTTTTAACCAGGAATTGATCTGATGCAATTGCTCAACAGTGCACAGTGGCTATCCACATAGAGACATAGTTTGCCGTGAAATGACAAGGCGAGCATAAAGTCTGCATCGGTATCCAATATTTTACCAAAGGATCACCAACTCACCTCTTTCAACACATCTAAATTGACCTCGGTCTTGCGGAGCGAGTCCTCGGCAGAGCACTTCACTGTCTCGGCCACAAGTTTCGTGCCGCCATTGCCGTCCTCCCGGTCCCGGAAGCCCACCTTCATGCGCGCGGTGGCCGTGGCCGCTTTGCCGTCGAATCTGATGGCGCGTGTCTGCACCCGCTCGCAGTTCATGCGGTAGACAAGCTCGCGGCCGAAGTCGTCGTCGCCGACCTTACCCAGCACCGCGGCTCGCCCGCCGAGCCGGGAGATCGCGATGGCCACGTTGCTCGCCGCGCTCCCAGGCGCGCGCGCGAACTCCGGGGGCTCCCACTGCAGGTGCCGCCACGTGGAGTACTGGTCGGGGTGCATCTGTCTGTCCGACACCCGCACCGTGGGCACGAACTCCCACCGCGGCGCGCCGAAGCAGCACACCAGCGGCGGCCATTCGTTCGAGAAATCCACCCCGTCGTCGTTGTCGCTCTCCAGATCCACCCCATCCTCCTCTTCGGCCTCTCGATTCGTCTTCTCCGTTCCGTGGATCGCCGCCTGGGCCTCCACTTCCTCCTGCTTGGTCTCTTGCTTGGACTTCCTTGTCCGGCGGATGGTCCGCTTCGCCGGCTCCTCCTCACCCTCAGAATCCGACTCCTGGTCTGCCTTCTTGGTTCGACGCCTTGTCGCCTTCGCCTTTGGCGTCGACGGGGACGGGGACTTCTTGCGGCCGCGGCGAGAGGCGGGTTTGGGGGATTCTGGCACGGCGGCGCCATTGGGAGAGCAGCGGAGGTGGAGCCCTCTTGAGGAACTGCGGTGGAGGGGCGCGGCGAGGAGAGTGAGCTTGGGGAAAAACGATGGTAGGAGGAAGGCGGAGGCGGCCATGGTCATTGCCGCTCCTCTTTGTTCGAGCTGAGGAAGGGGGCGACGAGCGTTCGACTCAGTCAGACTCTATCCAATGCCTGTAGTGTGATCCGATAAGGGATTTAGCGACCGTTAAGAATGCTGGGTTTGCCCCCCGTAACGGGGTAATCGAGCAGGAGTTTTTATTTTTTATTTTGAACCTAAAAAATTACAAAAATAAACGTCCGTTTCAAAAAATTAGTTAAATATTCGTGTGTTGTAACAAAAATAAAAAAATTATAAGATAATATAATTGATTGAGTGAAACTAATACAAAATAATACCATACAACTAACTAGCAAAACAACACCACACAAACAAACAACATCAAGTTCAACACCTATTACGGAGAAGTTATGAGGTCATCTTCCGCATAATCAAAGCTATGATACACCATATTCTCTCCTCGAAAACGATCAATCCCCTTCATATTAATCTTGCTATAAAAAGTTTACCATCGCAACGAACTTCTTACATAGGGTTTGTGTCGCAATGCCCATTGCGCATTTTGACCATTTCTCCTTGCTTGTCTTATGAGTAGATGATGCAAGGGAATTAAAATAATGGATTACACACCAATGTCATGTCTCAATGAGAAATACATAAAGGAAGAGAGATGAGATAAAATTTATGCACATCAAGATTAACTAAAGCCAGGACAAATAGTGGAAATGAGAAACAAGCATGAGAAACTATATAATCCTCACCTCAATTGTGATGGACAATAGTGCAAATGGCAAACAGGATCCCCTCTACAAGCTAACAATGAAAAACATGTGAGAACATGCACACGGGATGAAGCTGAAGAATATGAGAACAATTTCTTTTATGCTACTAAAAATTCATCAATTCCCTCGTGTCACGACCCAGAGTTTCTAAACACGTAATTAAGTGCTAATGAGCATTATTAGCATCATTTGTTTTTGTTTTGAGCAGTATAGACTTGCAGTGTGGATTAAACCAAATTTAGTTGAACCAGGTTTAACTGATGCGTTGTAAAGCATCTCCCAAAACTTCTATGGAACATAGGGCTGGTGACAATTTTAGAAATTAGTAGATGCTAGGAGGAGAATATAAATGAATTTTCCCAAATTTTTGGGAAATATTTAGAAGGCATAAAAATTATCACAAGTTGGAAAAGATAGCATCTTTGAACAATTTTTATTCAAAATTGGCCCAAGCATTCTGGGTCAAACAAGTTCAAATGGGTTCCTTATGAATTTTAGTTTCAAACAAAATTTGTTTTACCAATTTTGGACCTTGGGAAGGCATTCAAATGGATGGTTAAAGTAGTGGGGATATTTTGCCGGCCGGTTATTGTTCATCGGGCCCACTTGTCATCCCCCCTCCGGTTTCTCTGCTCTCTTTGTCGTCTCCTCTCACAGAGCAAGCGGCGCCGCCCTTGTTGACTGCGGTGGCCAGGCCACGTTGCCGGAAAACCAGGATACGACACCGTGTCCTTATCCTCCCCTCCCCGCCCTCTGCTTTCTCTCTCTCTCTCTCTCGCTGCTCCTCCTCTCGCACGGTCGGAAAGCAGAGCGCAGAGCACACACACACGCACTGGCCGCCGCTCGAATCACCGCGCCACCGACGGCCTCCATCGAGCCCGGGCCAGGAGAAGCGCAGAGGAGGGTCGCCGAAGCTCTTCCCCACCGTTTCCCCTCCTTTCCCGGCGTTTCCCGTGCGGATTGAGCTCGGCCGAGTCTTCTCCCTCAACGCCGGCAGCCTCCTCTCCGCCCCTCTCCGTCGCCCTGCTATTCTACAGCCTCACCAGCCCAACCCGCTGCACGGTGAGCTTCCCCATGCTCCTGTACACCTTATGCGCGCGCCGTCTTCCCTCCGTCGCGTCGCCGGCGCGGTGGTCCACGATGGTCGAACCGCCGCCGCCTCCCCGCGCATGCCGCCAGCCGTGCCGCCGTCGAGCTCGGCGGCCGGGAAGCACGCCGTTAGGTCCACGCGCTCGCGTAGAACGCGTAGGTGTGCTCGGCCGGGCTTATTACGCCACCATCTAGCCGCCGGCGCGCTGTGTTCTGGGCGCGAGTCAATTTTGACTCGAGTCAAAATATGCCGACCCCACTGTCAATCACAGCGGCTGGCCGAACTCGAGTAGGAAAAGGTTTTAGGGTGTTTAAGTATTCGGAAAAATCGAAAAATGCGAAATTGGATGTTTGTTTAACTAATAAATCGGCTGAAACATTGTAAAATGCATAAGAAATGGAATGTGGCTCCAAAATTTGTGAAGCAAATTTTGTTAGCTTTATATGCTCATGCTCTACATGTTAAAATTATTAGTGACCATGAAATTTATGCTGGAATTTCCTTAATTAATGTAATGTGCTTAAAGCCTCATTAATTCATAACTAAATGCTGGTAACTCCAAAATTGATGAAATCAATTTTGTAAATCTTGTTAATTGATTCCCTGCTCATCAAAAATAATCACCCACATGTTAGATGTTGTTACAATTCTATATAGGGTTAAGCTTAATTAATCCTAGAAGTGTTCAAACGTTTAACAGTAATCCCACTTAAGAAAAAAATCTTCGATGCTTTAGAACTCGTGCCCTGATGATTTGCACTGTTATCGCATTCTATGGAGCATCCTTTATTTCATAACATTCATATTCATTACATTGCACGCGTGATTCTTTTAGGGAACTTCGACTCGGCGAACGAGGCTGTCCCCGGAGGTTCCCGCAGTGGTGATCATGACTCGGGTAGCTGTGAGCAGCAGCTAGGGCAGTAAGGCAAGCATCTATCATATTGCACCGTGTCAATTCGAAATCTAATATGTTATCTACGCTTATGTATACATTGCATGTGTCGGGTACCGAGTTGGGTAGAACCTATGCCGATGCATTATCCCATTTCGGTCACGTGTCATGTGTTATTCCTAGGAGCCTAGTGGTGTCATCGATGTCTAATTATAGTTCGCTATGCTTAGTGGTACTTAGGCTTTCCGGTAGAAGTCGACGACGGCGTCCACCGTTGTCGCGAGCCTAGGGCTTATTACCTGTTCACATTTGTGGTTGTGTTGATGATGAGTCGGTTTGGTGAGTGGTGAGTTGAGACGAGGTATGGGCGGTGTTAGGGGTGTCATCTGCTCATGAGGAGTCCTCAGGCAGTTCGGAGAGGGAACCCGGACACCGTAGACCGCTTGTACTGGTTAAGCACCGACCGTCGGTGTAGTCGGCTTTAGCACTTACCTTACTCACCACATGCTGATATAATGGTAGGCAAGCTGATTACATTCGCAGACGTGGTCATGTGGGCCTCTTCATAGACGGTGTGAGTCCGGTTTGAGTCCGGGCTTTTAGCGGTATTGGTTTGCTCATGGAGTAGTTCTAATACCGCCGCGCCGAGCTATGGTTGATCCACATGGTTGGGTCTGGTTGGGAAAGGTTGTCACGGGTACCCCTTGTGTGCATCTTAGCGGGTGGCACAAGTCGTATGATCCCTGTGTCGTGTGGGTCCAGGAGTATCCCCCTGCAGGGTGTATAATCAGTTCGAACTGCCGCGCTCTCGGTCATGAGCATTGTTATCGCTTATCTCCATCGAGCGACCATGTTTGGTCGTAGAGTTTCGATGTGGGTTGTGGCATGGTTGGTTTGGGTGGTTTGGTCGGTATGTGGTCGGTGGTTTGGTGGTAATGGTTTACTTTTATACACTTGTTGTTTATATATCTGTTCTGATCAGTTGGTTGGCAGGGTTTGAGTCGGTGGTTGGTTAAGTCAGTTGCTTACACCTAGAGTCTAGGTTGCTTACCGCTTAATGAACTTAAACATGTCTTAATCCTTGCTACAACTTTAAATGCATGATCTTTGGAGTCGAGAATATATATACTCATACTGTGTAAGACTTGCTAGTACCTTCGTACTAAGGGGTGCTGCCCTTAAGTTGTTTTCAGGTTCGCAGGTTGGCGAGGAAGAGGCAGTGTTCGGCTATTTTGTGCCTACCGATCAGGGTGACGGGCAGGAGTAGCACCTTCTACTCCGAACTCCGGCGCTTTTTGTATGGAGCCTAAGGGCATACGGCTCCATACTCTTTTGTTATATAGGTTTTTCTTCCGCTGCGTAGTTGTTGTTGTTCCTCTTTTGTTGTAAATTGTGGAAGCAGTTGCATGTTTAAGAATTGTAATCCAGTTTAATTACTTGCTCTCTATTAAACTGTGTTGTGATATTTGAGTTGGAAGTCATGTGTTCCGATCCTGGGCATAAAACACGTGCCGGGACTACCGGAATGGTACTCTGGTTAATTGTCGAGGTTGTGATTATGAATAATGATCCTCCTGATGATTAATTAGAATACTATTTAGATGGTTTCTCACAGCTTGGTATCAGAGCCTGGTTTAATTTAGTAGCCTAAACATAATTAGTGCGTTGTTTAGTAAGTCGACAACTCCACCTAAACAACCCACAATTTATGTTTATGCCTCTTCATGTTTAATATGTATTAAACTGCTATCGTTTATGCCTCTAAGTTAAAATACGTATTATGAGTGGCGTTTATATGTCTTATACCATATTGTTTCGCTTTCGACCCTGCATTGATTCATGTTGAGCATTGCATATTCGGCCTTGCATCGTCGGAAGGTAAGGTACGACGCTCGGTGGCGGTTAATCACCGAGGGCTCAGCCGGATGCGAGGCAGGGGCCCGGCGTGTTCCGTACGGCGATCCGTACGGGAAGTGAATACGCTAGCGATAGCGTATGAACATCCACCATGCGATGGGAGACATGGTCGTCTACTCGTGTGGCGATTACACGAGATGTCCCGTAGGGTATACGGGAAGTGAATACGTCGTTGTCGACGTATGGATTGTCGCTTGTACGGCATGTGGTACAAGGGCCGTTCGCGCTCTTACCCTTTCTAGCGCGAAGGGTACGTTCTGGATGTTATATACTGCCTGTGATTTTGATGCTTGCAGGTGCGGTTCTTATTTTGAGAAAGAAGTGGTAGCTAGGTTCGAGCATGCATCATTTCATGGCATTCATGCATGCATTCATACTTGTTCATGTATTACGGGATTCTAACAGTATATCCGGCGAATGCATTGTGCTAAGTCGGAATTTGACGTTTCCCCCTTTTGTTTTACATTTCAGAATGGTGGTCACTCGGCGTGGTGGGGAGGTTCCGGAGGGTTCCGGTCAGAACAACCCTCCTCCACCGCCAACCATGGCGGATGTGCTCATGCAAATCGAGCAGAACCGCCAAGTGAATCACGCTCTCCTCCAGATGAACCAAGCGCTCCTGGAGGCTCTCGTGCGCAATGCGGCTCCTCATGGAGGAGGTGGGGCCGTGCGCCGAGATGACTTCTCGGACTTTTTGCGAACTCAGCCGCCGGTCTTCTCGCGAGCTGAGGATCCTCTGGATGCTGATCACTGGCTCCGGACGATCGAGCAGAAGCTCGCCCTTCTTCGCTGTGAGGATCACGAGAAGGCGCTCTTCGCCGCCCATTAGCTTCAGGGCCCGACGGGTGCGTGGTGGTCTGGCTTTTTGGCGATGCACCCCGCCGATCACCGCGTGTCATGGGCGGAGTTTCGTGAGGCCTTCCGCTCGTTTTATTTTTGAAATTGAGTCTAGGATAACCACTCTATTAAGAGGGTTACATTTGATTGCTTGATTAGTGTCTCAATGCTCAAGATATCATTTAGAACCAACAAGTTGAGAGACACACTCACCCACGGACACCGGGTTAGTTCTGCAAAAGTTCACTGAGTCCGGATACTCCGGTACTCAGTGTTTAGTCCGGAGTCTCCGAGGTAGACTCTGGCAGAGAGTCTCGGTTTCGATTTATTTTTTATTGGAAAAAGACCGGAGTCTCCGGTGTTCACCGGATACTCCGGTAGTTTGTGGGTTTTGAGGCCGGAGTCTCCGAGGGAGACTCCGCCAGAGAGTCTTGGTTAAGTCTTTATTTTTATTGAAAAAGACTGGAGTCTCCGGTGTTCACCGGATACTCCGGTAGGAGAATAAGTTTTAACCGGAGTTTCCGAGAGAGACTCCGGTAGGGGTGTCTCAGTTAGCATTTAATCTTTTTGATAAAAAGACCGGAGTCTCCGGTGTTCACCGGATACTCCGGTACCTGGAGAGGCCAGAGGGTCCGGCAAATCTCCGGACTTAGTCTTTTTGAAAGCCCTGTCAGGACCGGAGACTCCGGTAACTTAATAGAATTGTAACGGCTAGTTCTGACATATTCTGAGACCGTTCCGACGCCGTTTTTGGATTTGGAGCTGGATACTCTGGTGTTCACCGGATACTCCGGTCAGGTCTGACAGAACAGTAACGGCTAGTTTTTGAGAGAGGGCTATAAATACTCCCACACCCATGGCATTTAAGGCTTGCTATTACTGGTGAACTTTAGACTCTTTGAGCACTTTAAGAGCATTTAAAGTCCCTCCAATCACCTCTAGTGCAAAGTTTACAAAATTTAGTGAGTTTGTGTTTGGAGAGGGTTTAAGCCACTTGAGCATTGAGTTATTCCTCGAGCATTCGCTGTGATCATTACTCTTGAAGCTTCGTGCTTCTAGACAGTAAGGCGTCGCCCGTAGAGCACCCAAACTTTGTAGAGTGCCACGGAAAGTTTGTAATCATTTTCGAATTGAGTAAGGAAATTCTAACTTGATCTTTGTGGTCGCTAGAAGAGGATAGGGTTGGAAAAGACCCGGCTCTTTGTGAGCTCCTCAACGGAGGCGTATGCACTTCTTTGTGAGGTGACCGAACTCTGGGATAATCTCTCGCGTTCTTATTTGTGCATTTTTGCTTAATCGTGTGAATTTGTGATTCTTCATATAAACTACCCTAGTGATCATCTTACTACTAGTAATTGTTATTTTAGCTCTGTGATATCTAGTAGACCTAGCTTCAACTATAGATTCTAGCTACTTGCCTTAATTTGTAGTTGTTCTTGATTTCCTGTATACACCGGAGACTCCGGACCAGACCGGAGTATCCGACCTTCACCGGAGTATCCGGCAGATTTAATCCGCTGTTTTAGTTTTAATTTTCAGAAAAGCCTATTCACCCCCCTCTAGGCACTTTCAACTATTCATCCAGTTCTACTGGAAACCAAAAAATATCTCATTCATTTATTCTACTTGACTTTGATTTCAGAGAAGCAAGCTGACACAATCTAGATGAACGATTCATGTGTGCACTTTAAATGAGAAATCAAGGTTCTTCGAGTAGCATACATGTACCATGAGTTGAAGCTCAAATGAAAAAGGAAGATTCTTTGCATAGGATCTAAGAAAAATGAATTTGCTAGTGTAATATGATACTCCTACTCCTTGTACAATCATAAACTAAAAAAAAGGAAAAGAGCACAAATGAGTAGATCGCGCTTTATTTTCTCCAAGCAGATCGAAGCAAGGTCTCCATGTACTTGATTTTCCGTGAATCCCAAACAAAAACAAGAATAATCATATTGATCTAATACTCATGCTCTTCGCACAATCATAAAACTAAAAAGGAAAAAGAGCACAAATGAGTAGATCACGCTTTGTATTCTCCATGCAGATCGAAGCAAGCTCTCCATGCACTTGATTTTCCTGTGAATCCCAAGCAAAAATGATGTGCTAGCTAATAGTTGGAGCTTGATCCCATTTCATGATCCCATCTTGTGATCCCTTCTTCCTACCCTGCCGCTAGTCTTGTCAGGCCGCTGGTCTCGATCTAGGTCCTACCGGAATCCATAGCTCAATTCTAGAAGGAAGAATCAAAGTAATTGAAAAAAGGAGAAGAAAAAGGAACCACGAGCTTCAAATAATTGTTGCTAGCTTGATTCTATGATTTACCTGACCCTAAAAGTGAAAATCTTATCTTCTGTAGCACCTCATCCTTGCTCTCTAAATCTGATTGAAATGAGAGAAGGAACAGACAGTCGTCAATTCATTGGTGGCCTCAACATGCTTGTTAACTCATCGATTAGCACAACAACTCACTGAATATGCAAGGCTCCATGCGACTGAAGCTCTTGAGCAGATTGGGGTCATGGTGGTCATTGCCGAACTTGGAGCACAACTCTTTCGATTGCTGATTGGTGATGCACATTTCATCAAACACCTTGCAAGCAACCATGCTGAGTGGTCAGAGGGGTACGAGCAACAGAGCGGCAATGACCAATGGGCAAAACGAACCTTTGGGGAGGCGTACAGGAAGACATGGCTCACGAGAGCAGAGTGGGAGAGGAGAGTGGAGAAGGGGGAGGCATGACGTCCTCACAACGTTGGTTGGAACCGGAGGCAGGGCCGTATGGGCAAACTGGACGGCGGCGTGCTGGTGGAGGACCGAGGCGACGGCACGGTGGTGACGGCAACGAAGTGGTAGAGGACCAGAGCAGTGGTGTCGTGGTGGAAGATCGGGATGAAGGCCAACTGGTAGAGCACCGGAGCACCTCAAGCTTGCGGTCGGGTCGGCAGGTCGGCACAGGAGGGCTCAATTTGTGATTGTGCGACGGGATTGCATAGAAGATGGAGCCTATGATTTTGCGGAGGTGTGTGGGTGGTTGGTGAGGAAGGAGGTGAGAGTAGTTGTGATTACGTGATTTAGGGAGAGAACTGCCGTGGATGGGAAAAGGGAGAGGCAGCGGCGTAGGGCCCACATGTTGGCAGAGAGGGCAAAATGTGGGGAGGATAGGATGTGAAGGCATGACACAGGAGGTGTAGGAAACATTATATATTTTTTAAGTAGTAGAGATTGCAGAACTAGACTACTGTTGTCTTTTCAACCGGCAACGTGTTTAAAAATAAAATAAAATTCCTTCTATTACTCTCAAAATTCAATACACTATCAAAATAGTCATGAAAAAAATCTGAAAAAATTTGGTGGTGTATACGATATTATGATCTAGCTCTCAAAAATATTTCAGACAAAAATATGAAATGTACAATGAGAAACAAAAAATAAACATTTCATTGTATAGAGTTAATGAAGTTTGTCCTTTTTGTTTCTTAGTGTATAAGTAATTGTTTAAGTTGAATTTTTTTTAGAGCTATATTATAGTATCTTCTACACCATATTTTTAGATTTTTTGATAATTATTTCGATAGTGTTTTGAATTTTGAGAGTATTAGAATGCTGCATTTTTTTGAACTTGTTGGTCGTTGGAAGGGCGGCGTGTTTATTTTTTAAACCTGTTGCGCTTCCAAGGGACGATAGTGGAATAATTCTGCAATTTTTTCAAACGGACGCCTATTTTGTTTAAAAAATCGAAATATAAAAATAAAGAATTCAATGGAGCAGGTTACGGGCTGGGCTGTGCTGTGAAAGCATAACATGGAGCTATTGAATTTGGGCGGCCTGGGCTGGGCTGGATTCGATCTGGTTCGTCCAAACAAGCAGTAACTCGCCGACCAGAACAAACGAAGTTTGATTGTTCAGGTGTTTGTACCGAAAAACCTGTCTAAAATACAGAGCCACGATAGGGTCCAGTACTTCACCGATGATTGATCTCGTTTCCCGATCATGTCGATATGTAAGCATCGATCCAAGGTTTCGAGTACTGAATTTCTCCATTATTCGTTGCAGCAAACATATGTTACAACCATTACACAAGATAAGACCAGTAAGACAACAGCTTCTAAAGGAAATACAGGTATTTATAACACTGACTCGCTGAGCGCGCGCCCCTGAACGGCAAAGAACGTACACTGAACAGCCGCCGCCGGTGGGCGGTGGCCGGATCACTCGACGGGGATCATGACCTCGTTGGTGCGCAGCGGTGGGAGCGTGAACGGCGGGTTGTACCGCGCCAGCAAGAACGGGCCTTTGACGGTGTACCCGTCCTTCTCCAGCGCGGCCTTTAGCCCCTCCGCCTTCTCCTTCACCGTCTTGTCACCGGCCACCCCGCTGAACC
Organism: Phragmites australis; assembly: GCF_958298935.1. Classification (NCBI taxonomy): domain Eukaryota; kingdom Viridiplantae; phylum Streptophyta; class Magnoliopsida; order Poales; family Poaceae; genus Phragmites; species Phragmites australis. Next base: position 44,694,102 of record NC_084922.1, on the reverse strand, counting down.
GCACCACCCCGTACTTCCTCTCCGCCACCTCGCGTATCACCACCCGCTCGTCCGTCGGCCGCGGCGCCTCCTCCACCTTTGTGTACTTGGACGGCAGCAGGAACTGCATTGTCACCTTGCCCGGCGTCTGCTGGGCTTCTGTGATGACCGGCGCGGTCATCGCGACCGGCTCGGGCTCGGCGGCGGCGGCGGCGGCGGCGGCGCCGGTGGTGGTGATGACCGGCGCCGTCATGGCGATGTTCTCGGACGACTCGCCCTCGCCGCCGGCGGTGATGACCGGGGCCGTCATAGCGATCTTCTCGGGCTTGGTGTTCTGCGGCTTGCCGAGGGCGCCGATGTAGTTGGCGAGGATGGTGAACCCGCCGTCGGGGTCGCCGCCTCTCATCTCCTTCGGGTCGTATGTCACCTCGGCGGCGATGCAGGGCGGGTACCTGCGGATCTCGTAGCCGGCGCCGGTGTGGAGGACCTCGTGCTTGGGCGTCTCCACCGTGATCTTGCCCAGCACCATCCCCATGGTCGGCGGCGGCGTCGCGAGGAAGCGGCAGGCGGCGAGCTAGGTGCAGGTCAAAAGAATGGTCTTTGAGCGGTCGGGTTCTCTGGATGTGTGATTCGCACTTTGGCTGGCACCGCGCTGGGCTTGGGGTTTTTAAGAAGCGGCGAGGGAGCCGGATGCGTGGACGAGCTGATGTCTGAGTCGTGGCGCGAGCTGCTCCACGCCTGCGTTTTGTTTCAGCTTGGAGGACAAGTTCGGCAACGTTCAATTTCGATACGTATTGGACCTTCGACTGGACGGCTGGCGCATGGTATTGCAGGTGGTTTTTGAGACGGGCCAAAACTACGGCCGAGCCGGCCTAGATAGAGCAGTTACGTAGGTGGCGCAAAAAGCCTAGAGTGCGAAAGGCCGCGCGGACATGGCCCGTCCGCTAGTATTTAGGGCCCCTATCCCCGTTGGAACACTGAAAATCCTGCCTCGCATCTCGGTCGGTCCTCCAGTCCTCGGTGTCGTTCGGCAGTTCGCGCAACACTTACACGAGAGAGAGAGAGAGAGAGAGGCGGCAGCGAGAAGGACAAAACCCTTGTCAGTCGCCGTGCTCCGCCTTGTCTGGCTTCCACCTCGCGCCGCCGGCTTTCCAGGCCACCGGAGTCGGCTCCGAGGTTCGTTCTACACCCATTCCTTCTCCTCGCCCCAACGGAGATCCGGGTCGCCGGGTCGCCTTCGGTCTAGGGTTGGGGTTTAGTTCCTCCATCGCGGGGTAAGGTTTTGGAGCTGGTGAACTACGAGATCGTGGAGGTACGAACCCCTTGCTCCACATTCCTATAACATATCTGCTTGGTCGCGATGGCGGTGGTGTGATCGGGAATTTAGGGTTTCGTGTCAGGTTGGTTCGTGCGGTACACGGTATCCTTTGGTCGCGCGGATGAGTTGGTTGCTGCGATTTCGCGCCGTTTGTGGTTGTTTGTTCGTTGATTAGCTCGTTTGAAGTAGGGAGACGTTGCCTGCTTAGATTTCCTATGGAGGATTGCCGCTGATTAGTTCTTGTTGGCCATGCCCTAAAACAAGTTTCACGTTGGTTCCTTTTTACGGTATTTAGTTGCTTTACGAGCTTCCTTCTATCACTGGTTTGGAAGGAGCGGTCGTTATATAATTGATTTCTTGGTTATGTTTGTCATGATACTGCACTAGTTTGTGTCAATGTATGTGGCGCTTTTGTGATCGCTAAGCCTTTTAGTGGCGTAGTGATTCATCATTCTGGCGATAAAGATTCCATTCCACTTGTTGATGACACATAAATCATAATCTGCAGTGGTTTATTTGATTTCTTTTCAAGGTTATTTAATTGATGATGATTTTATAGCTTGCTACAGGTATGATTCATGCCCATTTTTGTAAAACATTTTTGTCGTCCAGATCAGCATTGATGTCTACTCGCTTGATTCTCTTGTTTGTTTATATCGTGTCTTGCGCACGTATCATTGTTTTGGGTAATTCTTTGTTACGTGGCGTGACATTTTTCTTGTTGCATGCTATTACTTTGCGTAAGTATTTATTGTATGAAACTTTTCTGTTGATGGTCGTTAGTAGCATGCCAATTTCAGATTCAATAGTGTAGTCCGTTAATATTACTTCTTTTGTTCCACTGGTAGTAGTTGTGTTGGGTAGCTTCCCTATCTAAATTACCCGCCATAATTCTTATTCTTAATAATTAATTTGGCAATTCCAGCTTTAATTATGCAGTCGCTATTGCTACTTTTGGTTCGGTTTGCATGCCATTTCTACTCAGTTTAGTAACGTGGTTGGCTAGCTTCACTACCTTGATTACCGGCCATAGCGTTTCCCATTGGAAATGGTAAACAAGGCAATCTTCAGTTCTATTAATGAATTTTGTTACTAATGTTATACTGATTTCTGTGTATATCATTTCTTTTTAGCTCAGTGACACATTTGTCTAGTTTTATTAGCTTAATACCCTGCCCCATTTCTTGTTGGTAATGGCTAACTTGGCAATGTCAGCTTTAATGATATATTTGACTACTATTGATTCTTCGGTTGCACAGTATATTATTTTGTACGTTCTAAAAGCGCTAGGCGGGGGTGGGGTGGTGACTAGAGCCTAATCGCCACTAAACGGGCTAGGCGGCAATTGGGCGCTAGACGGGAGGGTTGCATCTAGTGCCTAGGCAGGCTAGGTGGTGACCTTTTGGAATAGTGGTTTTGTATCAGTTTAGTGATGTAATTCACTTACTTTTGCTGCATTTAATAGATTCCATATGTCTTTCCGTTGTACTTATAAGTGTTTCTCTCTCTAAATTGTTTCAACTCTGAATGGTGGAGGCACATGCTCTGTATGTCAAATCTTCTATCGTTTAGCAAGCACTTTAGTTTTTCTTTTCTTTTTCATTAGCACATTAAAAGGGACTGTTTTGGCAATTTGGTTCATAAGCTGACTATTTCACTGTGGTGACAGAAAACTTGCCACATATCACAGCTCTTGCGGCATTTTTCGCCGCACATTTTTCGTGGTTGCTAATTAAGCAGTCCTGTGGATGGTGTTGCGACTGACAAGACATTCTTTAGATTCTTTGCTCTGACCCTTTATAGCTGGAAACACTACTTCTCTATTTGGTTAGGACTTAGGATCCCAATATTTCCCCAGGTTCATTAGTTTTCAATTTTTGTGCTGATTATTATTATTATTTGGAACCACATTATACAAGCTGGTTGAATAGTTTATAATGTTTTGTACCGTAGTGCATCATTGCTTCGAACTTTTGCTTATTATGTGTTGATGTTGTGCATGTAGATTGATTGCCTGCTGATAACTTGTTTTCTCATCATGAATTCTATGAGAATGAATAGTTGCTTTATTTTGTTATTTCCTGGATGGTTTACTTGCCTTTCCTTTTCGAGGGAAAGACATGCTAATTTTGTTTGTTGTTTTTATCTTTGGTGGATTTCTGCTTTCAACACTCTGCACATATTCAATGCATAATCTTATCCAAGTATTCATGCAGGAATGCAGGATTAATACTTGATTGGGCAAAAATTAGCTAGTTTCGACAATGGGTTTTGATAATGAATGTATTTTGAGCATTCAATCCCTTCCTGGTGAATATTTCTGTCCTGTTTGTCGGACACTCATCTATCCCAATGAAGCTCTGCAAACTCAGTGCACACATCTCTACTGCAAACCCTGCTTGGCTTATGTAGTGGCAACCACAAAAGCTTGCCCTTATGATGGCTACCTGGTGACGGAAACTGATTCCAAGGTATGTATATTTGGTAATTTAATCCATTTGATGTAGTGGCTCTCCCCTTACAACCTGATTTGCAATATGCAGCCTCTTATGGAATCAAATAAATCCCTTGCTGAGACAATTGGCAAAGTCACAGTCCATTGCCTGTATCATAAGAGTGGTTGCCAATGGCAAGGAACGCTATCTGCCTGTATCACCCATGGCACTACTTGTGCATATGGGAACTCCCCCGTTGTTTGTAACCGTTGTGGTACACAGATTGTACACCGTCAAGTGCAAGAACATGCTCAACTCTGCCCTGTATGTCCATGTCTTCAGTAACTTCTTATGTATGTCTAGAACTGTATCGCTATTGATTATTTATTTTTACCTGTTCATTATTTGCAGGGCTTGCAATCTCAAACACAACAAACCGATGGTAGTCAGGCACAGTCATCGGTGGCATCAACTCAGGCAGTCACCCATGATCCATCACTTGTTGCCTCAGAAGGATCTGCAGCAGCTGCATCAACAACATTGCCATCTGCAAGTGCAGCCACAGCTTCTGCAGCAGCAACTGGAGGGCCAGCTGGTGCAACCACAGCAAGCACGGCAGCAGTGCCTCCTTCGGTTGCTGCATCAGCTGCTGCTACCCAAACTCCAACAGCTGAGCAGTGGTACCAGCAGCAGCAGCAGCTCCAATACTCACAGTACTACCAGCAGCAGTACCCTGGATACAACCCTTACATGCAGCAGTATCAACAGTATGGCCAATACCAGCAGGTGTACCAGCAGTACACACAACCTCAAATGCAAGTAGCATCCCAGAATGTTGTTCAAGGATCTGCGCAACCTGCTTCACATGTTCAGCCTCAAGGACAGCTCTCTCAGCCCCAATACATGATGCAATCCCAACCCGAAAATCAGCCTCAACTCCAACCACCGACAGGTCATCCACAACATCAGCAGTATCCAGTGCAATTCCAACCCCAAAATCAGCCCTACCCTCCCCATCTTCAAGCACCTGCAGGTCAGTCGCAGCCTCAGCAGCCTCCATCAATGCAATCAGCCTCTCAAGTTCCACAGCTGCAGCCACAAAGTCGCATACCTCTCCAGATGCCTGGCTCCCAAGCGCAACCTATAACACATCCACCAGCCTCTACTCAAGTTGGTAATCAGCAACTTGCTATTCCTTCTACTCAGTCCACACCTCTTCAAGTGCAGCCACATATACATGCTCAACATCCACAACAACAACAGATTGTTGCCCAGCAACATGTGCAACTTCAAACTGTACCTCCACAACAAAATCATCAACCTCAGATGCAGCTAAATTCTCAAATCCAGCAACAATCTTACCCACAGCCTCAGGCCTATGCTCAGCCTCAGAATACTCCGTATCTGCAGCAGCAGATGCCACAAGGTGCTCCATTGCAACACCCTGTACATGTATCTCACCAACAAGGACTTGCCCCACAGCATCCTGCACCGATGCGTCCTCCAATGCCAGGCCAACAACCAGCCATGCTACCTCCTCAAGCAGTTCAGTATACACAACAACAACAACAACATATTGGGTATCATGCTCAGCGAGCACCAATGCATTCCAGCATCCCTTCCCAGACACCGCAACAAGGATTGCCTCCCCACTCATCTGTTTCCTCACAAGCAGGTCAATCATATCATCAAGGAGTGCCTTCATCACAACAACAGGTGCATTCCCAACTTTCTCAGCCTCACGGTCCACCATATACACAACAGCATGTTCCTGGCCATGGCTATGCTGGGCATCATGTTCCAACTTCAGCTGTTAGACCTATGAGTCATGTTGCACCACCACAGCAATTTCAACATCCACCTGGTGGTTCAGTTAGCGATTTACAGTCAAGTGTTATGAATCAACAGCCACCAATGCCTAGAACATCTGATAATGTCGGATTAATATCTCAATCGTATGGTGGTGGACAACCTACTGGGCAGAGTTCTTTAACTTCGGAAACCCATGCTTCAAAATTGGGGAAGTCAGAAATTGTAAAAAATGCTGCTGATAATACCACAGTAAATGAAAATAAAAATGGTGGTGCTGAATCTGCTGTCATGAGGCCTACTACAATGTCACAGTCATTGGGTGATGAAAACATGAACAGAGAACAGAATGATTTTGGTAGTGTTAGAAAAGATGCGGTACAAACTGGCACTGTTTTGGACAGCAAAGATGGTTCAATTGTGAAGGATGAAATTGCTGGCCGGACAGGTAAGTCACATGGTCCAGGTGTACAGGGTGGCCAAGAGCATAAAGTTTCAGAAGCATCAAATAGTCTTGAGAAAGGAGGATCATTACGGCAGGCATCATGGCAAAATGCAGGGGCATTGGGGTCCTATGTGAACCCAGGCACGGTAGCACAACATCCAGCTGGACAAGATAGGATGCTTCCTCAGCATATGATGCATTCTGGTCCTATGCCGTATAATATGCAAGAGCAATCAAATCAAATGAGGCCAACTAGTTTCTCTGAAAGTATTCGGCCTCCAAGGCAGCAGCCATATGGCCCAGTTCATTCTGAAACGGCACCAAGGGTGTTCGGAGAGAACCAAATTCAGATGCCAATGCCACAGCCTGTGGGCATCAAACCTGGTGATGGTATGATTCGACCACCCATGGTCGCTCCATTACCAGGACGACACGACACTATGGTGCCTCCTTTTGCCCCTGAACATTTGGGTCGGCCACCTCCTCTTGGTAAATATACTCTGAAATCAGAAGCAAATACTTTAGTTTTTCTTTTCTTTTTCATTACAGGCATGCTGACAAAGCTTCCATTCACTCAGGAATGTCGAAGAGCAATGGTGTTGGTGGTGGACCTCTTGGAAGTGGAATGACTTTCCATGAAGAGGGCTTCACTGCTTCAGGGGAACATCTCAGGTCATTTGTCGGTGGTAGACATAATGTCAACCATAAAGATATTGAAGATGATCTGAAGCAATTTCCAGGGTCAGCCCATCTGGATGGTCAGGGCTTGCAAAGGGGCCTTAGACCTTTCGAGAGAGGCTTAGGTAGACCTGACGGTTTCCCTGATTCATTACCCGGAAGGCCTCCATTTCCAAACCAGCAAGGTCCATTTCCCGTAGGCTTCCATGAAGATTTTTCAAGGAAGCCCAATGCAGCTGGTCGCACTGACTTTATGTCACCTGGTACAGAATTTGGTCATCATAGGGCAGATGGAATGCCTAATTTGAGAAACTCAGGTAAGGATTTTAAAATGGTGTGAATAATTTACGTTTGATTTTGTAGCTGTTAACAGTAGTTCTCCAGGACTTCGGTTTTAGTAGTTCTCCAGGACTTCAGTTTTAGCAGGTGTTCATGGGCTCCTGTATGAAAGCTTGACTCCTTACGCCTTTCATAATTTGTTGATGATGGTCCTCTAATGGAATCAAATGTTTTTAGTTCCATTTTTCCAAGGGAAGAGTGGTGCTCCTGGTAGTCTCCGTACAGACCAGCTTGGCTCTGGTAACCTTCCTGGGGATGTACAGCATGCTTTTGATGGTCCAGGGTTCCCTCATACTCGCTTCCACCCTGGTGATTATTTTCCTAACACAAGTCTACCAATTGTTGGTTGGGTGGTTGAGAACCCCATGGAAATGGCCAACTGCACTTAATTGAACCTTCTAGCAACCACTATGCAGGTCACATGCATCCAGATGATCCTAATCTTGTTGCTGATTATTCCCGGCATGGATTTCCAAAAGAATCAGACCACTTCTGTTTGGTGGGTTATCAATCCTAATACATTAATTAATTTCTTATTTTGTTTCTTTATGATGCACTATCATTTTCTGATGCATTATGACTTTCCAAGTGCTGTTGTTATTGAGCTGTTGTTCGGTGTTCTGTCTAGGGCGGAGTCTTTAGAAATGGAGATTTTGGTTGGTGCCGAATTTGCATGTTCAACTGTGGGAGTGCAGAGAACCTGGATCTACATGTACAGACAAGGGAACACCAGCAATGTGCAATGGACATTGTTCTGAAAATGAAACATGATGTTGCAAAGAGGCAAAAGCTGTGAGCGATAATTTTTTAGCTGATTTGATTTTGAATATTCTAGGTTAAGCATCTCTCTGTTCTTAACCTCTGAACATTCACCTCTTACCAGGAATTTTGGAGGCCTCAAGTCGTTTCACAACAAAAAGATGGTGGCTGGCAAGGGCCACTTCCGTGGAAATAGGCGTTAGAACTCTTGTTATCTAGCTCAGCACTTGGTGAGATTTTGAAGGTGGGTTACGGTGGTTTCACAGTTTTCCTCAAGTACAGCCGTTTTGCCCCTAGGGTTCAATTGGTTACTTCCATATCTTTTGTCAGGTTGCTACTAATGCTTATGGACGTTTGCAAGAGAATTGAAAATTATGATCTGTTCATATGTCTGGGTTAATGCAGATCAGCATATCTGAAATGGAACTTGTAATGGTCTCAAACTTTTGTTACCGTGTTGGTTTGCAGACGTCACATGCTTTTATGGTTTCTATCACTACTATTTTGGATATTAAGTTGCAGAAGTTATTCCGGGAATGCTTAACTTGCTGAACCTCGACCCTTTAAATCTTCTATATTTGATAATATATGGATTGGGGAAACTTTTTATATGACACGTACGGGGGTACTGTGGCTGCTGGGAACCTAAGAACACATTGAAATTGCAGGGGTAAAAATGTAGTAACTAATATGAAAAAATAGTTCAATGGAATTTTTTGTAAGGGGCTAATGGAAAATTGTTTCTGGCACTTCCAATGCCTGACAGCTTTACCAGTTCTGCGTAGATTAGATCCCAAATAGAATGTCTAGAAAATGCTTCCTGTACATGGTGGTTTGCCACATCACTAGGCCCACACGATAGTTATTTTACAGATGTGATGCCTTATTATCTTTTATTGAATTACTTACCAGTGATCAGCTGCATTCCTGTCAAAAAAGGGGACAGGATCTGCTGCGTTCCCGATTGAAGTATGTACTAGAGGTGTTCACATGCCTACTTACTGCAATGGTTGTTTATTTGAGCTCATGAGGATGATTTTAAGTGTTAAAGAAGGAGAGGCCTAGTAGGATGGTAGAAAACACAAAAAATGTGAAAAGATTTGAGAAGGGACTTGTAGCCTTAATACTTGTGTGAGTGCATGCATTAAGAGACAAATTGGTTGAGTCTAATCGAAGGAGGATTCAGACCCAAAGGACATTGCATGGCGAGAGAGCGCTCATATGCTTAAAAGAAAAGAAAAATAAAGATGTCTACTCTGTTTTGAGATGGTTGCTGGTGCATGTGCATCATGTATGCATCACTGTTGATACTATACAGGACTTGTATTGTTCACTTCTAGTTTGGTATTGTTATTTCAGATAGTGATGTATGATTATTTGGTTTTGCCACTGGTTTGAGGTCGAGAATTGGACATCATTAGAACCTGGACACTATAAGGCCTGTTTGGAAGCGGTGCTTTGGGATCCAAATTGAACTAAATCCTAAAAATTCCTACAGTGACCCCCTCTTCCAAACAGGCCCTAAATGTTGTGGATGAAGTATTTTGATTTATAATTCACAATAGTTGGACATATGGCTTCGTCCGTTATGTTCAATGCTGTTACTAGCATATGATTTGTTTTGATGGCAGTAGCCTTTCTAGATGTGTTTGTTCCACGGTGATCATACAATCATTTGGATTTTTTTGTTGTTTGTTTGCTAAGCAGAAACTGAAAAGTTTAGGAAAATTTCCTGCTGAGGGATCTACTGTCATTCTTGCATGCTTTCCTAATGATGGTAAGGATGACATGCTTTCCTAATGATGGTAAGGAAAGATACGATTGAGATTTTATTATTAACTTGTTGACAAACATGCTGCCTAATTAGATCTGGGCTAAACTGCTTATTTTTATCTTTTGTTTGTAAATTTCTTGAACTTGATGGTTGCCGATCAGAAACTGCAATATCTCCTGGCTTCACTAAGTGATTTCGTATGTATACTCATTCCATGTTACGAGGACTGCCACTAGGACTTGCTTATATAGTTATATTAACACAGCAAGATCACTGATTTGTTGTACTGTGTCCTAGTGAAATGTTTGATTACCTTCCAGTCTTTAGTCAGTTTATCAGATGAACTACATAGAAGAATTTTCTCCCAAACAAAAGCTGCTTGGGTATTGCATTTAAGATATCCTCCCAAATACAAGTTGCTTGGGATTGTACTTGTGTTGAAAATCTTCTCCACCTGCTCATGAATTTGATCCCACATATTAAAATAGGCTCAATAGCCACATATGTGCATTTTTACTAGTATCTTTTGTTTGACTAACAAATGTCTTTGGACTCGTTAATATCAGCATCATGGTGATCAAGATGACATTAATCTATTGATGTGTTTACTTCTCTAGAGTCTTGACACCTTAGTTTAATGGTTCAATTTCTAGGAGAATTTTAGGCATAGTCTATTGGTTATTTAGCAAGGAGATCCTGTAGATATGGAAACTACTGAACGCAGTTTTGTCTACTACACTTGATTTGTAGTTATCATGTGTTGGTTTGGATTATCGTCAAACTTTTGAAAATCCTACCCGTCCCCTCTGTCTGTGTTCTTATTTAGTCCGGTTCCATGCAAATGTATTATCTAGAGACGTAGTAAGCAATCACATCATATTACGTTTCGTAATGGGGCAGCAATTGCCATACCAAACCCCAGTGGATTAAACTTTTTTGTAGATGTGGGTTTGTCATTGGTTGAGTATACCAGCTGGTGGGTAAGAAGCTTGGTTTCCACCTAGATTTGGACATAAAAACTGGTCTTTTTTAGCAATTTATAGTTTGAAGCTTCCACAGATTTGATTCTTGGGGAAAAAATTGAAGTGAATACAAGAATTTTGGTACTATATGACCTAGAGGGGGGTTTAGAGGCATGAAGTGGGATGGTGGGTACCGGCTACAAATCACCCTGCCGTCTTGGCCAAATACCAGCCGATTACCACGGGTTTCTTGAACCTTGGGTTCACTCTCTAATATTTTATTTCAACAGCAGAATGGCCGGTGATGGTGGCATTGAGTGCCGTCATTTGCACACAAAATTTATGTTTTAGTACAGCAACACAACTTCTTGGTTAAGTTGTCTTGGTTTGATAGCATTATCAATGGGGTTATTGCTACAATGATAACCTGTACGACATTTCTATATGGTAGCAATTAGCAACTGGGGAGATTGCTATAGTTTTAGTGCGTACTTGGCATGCTGGTATGATGTGAAATGTGTATTTTTCTTTTGCATCCGTTTGGGATTGTTGTAGCAACTATTGGGGGGATTCTTGGTGGATTTGCTCGCTAGACGTATATTGGTACAATCATCCGGTGATTGTTGGAATGACAATGCTTTGGCTCATTTTCTGCCTGCGTCAGATACTGAGACGAAGCCAGCAACTGAGATCTTCAATGTAAAATAAACGTGTTACTTCCAGCGGTGTATGCCTACTATTTAATGTACCAAACCTATGTAAATAAATTAATGTATTGGCAGTGTACGTAAATTCATGCCTACTAATAAATGGCTATAAGTGTTTTGTAATTTGGCAGTGTCTTGTTGCATTTATGAATTCATTGTAGTGTACGACTCAGGTTTGTGGTATGCGCTGGATCGATATTTTGATATAAGATGGTGCACATTATTTTCTGTAATGGTGTCAGTAGAAGTTCCTGAAAGTGTAACTGTGTGAGTATTTTTCACACTGGCTTTTGTTACGAACCTAACGATCAAAGAAACTGCCAACGGCAATTGCGCCCGTCATTGGGAAGGCATGTCTCCTAACCGACGGGATTCATTCACTTTGTATAGATGCACATCAAGAACAATGAATTAGAATACACGAGTTCATTCTCTAATTCCCGAGTTCTACACTATGCACCGAGTTCTACACTATGCATTTCTACTTACAGTTTTCTTGTGATCGCTGTTGTTTATATGCTGGTAGGCAGTATTTGCGCATCTGTCACATTTGTCAAAGTTTACACTTTACAGGTGATGATTTGGATTAGTAATTAATACTGAGACTGGATAATAAGAAACCGTTAACATGAACACCTAAACAATAGCTTTATTAATGACAGAAGCTTGAATAATAAGGAACATTTAACCTGGAACATGCATTCAAATCAGGCAGCGATAGACGAGAACAAACAATAAACACAACTGCGCGACAACAAATACACGGTGCCTCCCGCGCTCTTATCTCATTTCTGGTTTCACGTACTTCTCAAGCACACACGCAGTCTGTCTGTAGGTCACGTTCAGTGGCACTTGGGATAGTCGGGGGGCGGTAGAGTTACCAGATTCGGCGCCGGGCCGTTCAGCACCTCGAAAACCATTGCCAACCCCAACAGCAGGTGCGCGTCCAAGTGACGATGCATGAATCACATACCTGCAATTTGATCACAATTATGTTCAACTTTACGGCTTATATTATTTCAAAGTTTGAAACAATCAATCTATTACGAACCCTCACCTGGATTGTCTGCCGTGATGTGGATGACGCCCCAGCCGCCGGCCGGCACGGCGACGATGTTGCGCACCCGCGGGTTCACAAGATTGTACGTGCTCTTCAGGATCGTGTCGAAGCGCCCAATCCTCTGCACCAGAACGAAGAAGTTGAACCCGTGCAGGTGGATCGGGTGGTTCTCGGTGCCAAGGACGCTGCTGTACCCTTCGTTCTGCAGCACAACCTCCACCACGTCGTTGTATTTTACCTTCCTCTCCGACGTGACCTTCCTGGGTACCCGCACCGGCGGCGGCGTGCCCGGGAAGTCCTCGGAGTACATGTTCGGCACGCCCTTGAAGAGAGCCTCGAGGAGCGACAACTTCTCCGGGAACCTGAACGAGTATCTCTGTTCACGGATGCCACGATCGCGAACCCCTGGCACTTGGTCTGGTCCGGCGCGCACGGCGCCTGGTCCAGCCCGAAAGCGACGACAATGATGTGGTCCTCGGTTCTTGGCACCACCACTGTAGCGAAAATGACTATTAAATTATAATTATGATATTAATGATTAATGATAATATAATCATTAGAATTAATATATTTATCGAAAATATATGTTAGTAGATCTTATGGATATAATATACAGAGAAGTCACCATAGTCGGGATAAAGTTTGATTGAATTGGATAAGTCATGTAAAAAATGACTATGCCAGATGATCCAACGCAGAGAGCTTTGTACACGCCGGAGCATTTCAGTTTCACGACACTTGTGCACGTCAGATAGTCCGGCAATATGAAGATGTGCACGCATGAGTATTTCTAAAGGAAGATGTTTTGCAATGCAATAGACTGGATAGTTTGACCCTCTGAGATGAACATGCCAGACAGTACGCCGGACCAATTTTTGCAGAGAGGGGTTGCAGCTATAGAAAAATAAAGATCAACACACTGGATGGTCCGACGTAATGAAGATCATCACACCGGAGTGTTTCTCCATAGAAGAAGAAATCAAACAACACACCGGATGGTCCAGCGATAAAGAAAGACAACGTCGGAGTATTTTGTACCGAGAAGATGAAGTGGCTCGGATGGCAGAAGAAGTGTACACGTCAGATGGTTCGGTGTTAGAGATGAAGGTACACCAGAATATCCAGTATTCACAGAGGTTCACAGTAAATTTGAGCCGTTGGGGCAACGGCTAATCTGTGAGGTTGATGCTATAAATACTCCTCCACCCAATCAGTTGAAAGTGCTGAGTACAGAGAACCTCTTATACACTTGAAAAGACATCCAAACCATCAAAATGCTAAACATGATCATCCAAGGCAATTAGCACACCATTAGAAGAGTGATTAATGCTATTAGGCCTAGAGAGAAGTGTTGCTAGGTGTTGCAACCTAGAGAGTGGATCCAATCATGTACCGAGAGGTATGCCGACGCTTTACAGTCTTGGTGACTCGTCGGTAACTTATTGACCTTCCAATTTGGTGTGAAATGGCAGCAATAGGATGGTGCAGGGATGCAGAGACCTTGTCTTTGTGACTAAAGCTCTGAAGTAAAGAAGACGCATAAGTGACCAGAAAAGATATTAGTGATGAGATCTCATTTTGGTGGCTTGATGGCTCATTGTGCTTGATGTCTTATCTTGCTGACTTGGTATTTTAAGAGTTATGATTGGAAGAAACTTAGCGACCGAGAGCATATCCTTTGTGGAGCTCCAACTTGAATTAGGGGTGGTTTGTATGTTACCGATACTATGAGATAGAGGAGTATATCTTATGTCGAGTTTGTCTCTCTACCTTATTTACATTTCCGTATTTACATACTTACAATTTACTTTGATAGAGTAGATTGTAATCCTTTTGAGCAGTAGAGTAGGTATACTAGATAAACTTAGAGCATATTTAGATAGAGATTGAGATATGTTTGTCTTGTGAAATTTTTGGAGCCATTAGTTTCTAAGCATCTTAATTCACCCCCCACTTAGGACGTCACCGTTCCTTACAGACGACGTCGGTGTGGGAGGGCAACGTTGGCATGGATGTGGGGACGTAGTCCGACACACCCTTGTACTTGATGATGCTTGTGGCCACAACGCGGTCGAATGACTGCAGCACGGTCTTTCTCTCAAACGCGTGGGCTGCCATGTAGTACCATCCCGACATGGCCGAGGTGGTCATGAGGGCATCCATGGTCTGACCTGGCGCAACTATGATGATGTCAGTGGCGTATTGCTTGGTGTAGTTGGCATCAACAGCGACCACGGTGAAGGCGTGGCCAGCCACCTTGTAGAAGAGCTCGACATTGACTGCAACGTTGATGATGCAGATGAGATATGTCTTGGCGGAATCCACCTCCACTTGGTAACAGGTCAAACTGACAGAGACTCTATATAAATTCATTTGGAAATGGTCAGCAAACCAGCAATACTCGTCAGCATCGGCATGCATGGCTTTTTCCCATGGACAAACGGAGCTCCCTGGAGCGAAACAACTATGGAAGACAAAGGCGTCGGCGAAATGCAAGTTCTTCTTTTGGTTGGCGCTCTATGGTTGCTGCTGGACGAATGACCGACTACAGAGGCACAACTGGAGAAATGGCAGACCTTGCTTCCTATGTTTTCAGGCGTCTGAAACTATTCAACACCTGCTCCTCAGTTGTGTCTATAGCCGTGAAGTTTGGTTCCATCTACTGAGGCCGGCAGGACTCCATCGTTTCACCCTGTAAGCGGACATGGACTTGGTGGACTAGTGGTTACTGACACGCAAATGACTTCTAAAGGATCTCAGGCGCGTATTCGACTCCCTTCTCATTCTAGCTAGCTTGTGTATCTAGAAGGAGACGAATTAAAGAGTCTTCAATCATATCGCAACCTTGGCAGGTGATTTGAGCAGGGATATCCTGGACGAAGGACACTGTTGGGTGCAGGCCAGCAATAGGTGACTGCTGGTGGTTCTATAGCCATCTTAGCCCTGTTGTTGTTGCCTTTTTAGCATTGTTGTTGTGATCGTCACTTCTCTAGTTTTCTATAGGTCATCATTGTTTCATGGTATAATCCCCAATTATATAATCAGTCGCTCCAATTCGCTAGACGCGATTGCTTATAACTTTCCTCTTAATGAAATAACGTACTAACACGTTCTAAAAAAAAACCCCAATTGGTACATGCCGGCACCTGGATTTTGCCAAGAAACCAAACACATACACACGCCTCATACACACATGATTGCGGATTGACACGAATTGCATTTCGTAACAAGGCTCGTACGTGTGTCGTACCTTTGCAGGAGGTCTGGTCTCCCGGCAAGCCGTTGATGGTGAACGCGTCAGATATCTCCGGGCCCGGTCAAGAGCCCGTCGATCTCCACATCGTCCACATTCTTGTTCCACCACTCGCCTGCCAAAGAATTGCACATTAAGGTGTAATACTGTAGAGTTAGCGTCACATACTCACATGTATCACATTCACACGTATGCTCGTTGTGTTGCATACCTAGCAGGATGGGGATCTCGGCGTATGGTTTCGGGAACGGGTAACCACTGGGGCCGTTCCTTTGTTTGATGATGAGCGCGCCGTAGATGGTGGCCCGGAGGACCGAGGAGTGCGCGTGCCACCACAGCGTCCTCTCCTGCCCGGTGACGTTGAGCTGGTACGTGAACTCGCCGGAAGGCTGCATGGGGCACTGTGTGATCATGTTCGCCCCGTCGGCCCACCCGCTCAGCAGCCGAAATATGCCGTGCCTGCATGCGGAAAACGACACGGTGTAACGCGCGTACACGCGACGAAGGCGGAAGCATGGTTTGGTTGGTTTGCGAGCAGCGGCGGTGGGCCGGCGGCGTGAGGCAACGAGCGCCGCTGGCCGGCCGGGGCTGAACCGGTGTCCCGGTTCGCAGGCGGTTGTCGTGCCCAAGCTGCGCCAATCCACGGTGTATGTTTCTTACGTATTAATTAAAACAGAAGACAGATTATCCTCGAAAGGGTTTGAAGTTCGCTTGCCTCTGCAATCTTGTGCCCAGAAGACCAAGGCAGCTATGAAATCCGCGGCGATCAATATTTATATGAGCGTTGCAGCATTGACGATGGGCAAGAGTGCCGTGAGATGACTACGTCCATCGGCGGCGACGACCTTTTCGGAAGTTGCCTTCAGCTAGGCCAAATAGCCTATGCATGTTCAGCAGCTTATCTCAACGCGGCAATTTCAGTCCTTTGAGCGTAAAAGATTTTCAAAGATGGCAACATCAGGCACCCAAATCATAGTACAGTACTATATCACTGCGTAATCATGAATACATAGTCAAACGATCTGAACTTCGAACTTTGTTATGCACATCTTCCCTTGGTTGGGGAGGAGAATGAAGAGCACAATTACATCAAATCAAATTCATATACACATTGACAAAAGTTTAAAAACAAAAACAATGCTCACTTTTACTTACATGTAAACAAACTGCAAATCTTTGGGCGGGTATAAGTATAAGCTTAACATGCACTAGGCCTTCTGCTCACGAAGAACAAAGAAAAGAAGAATAAAACAGAAGAAACAAGTGAGATGCCCAATAGCTTTCGGTCCAGCAGCGGAATTAGCAGAGGGAAGCGTGTGCTCCCTGCGCTGGGGAAGAGTGGGCGACGGTTTGCGATCCACCGTGCGCGGTGGTTCCACCGCCCGCGGCGATTCTGCTGGTGCTGGTGCTGGCGCTGGCGCCGGAGCCGGCGCCGGCGCCGCCGCTTCCACCGCGGCTGCGTAGTGCTGCGGGTCACATACTCCTACCCAATCAGCAGGCGGCGGAGGCAGGGTCGAGCCGCGCATCCTCCCGCTCTCCACTTGAAACACCATGCCGAGGCCCATGGGCACGTGCGGGTCCAGGTGGCAGTGAAAGAACCACATGCCTGCGTGAAGTCCAAATCAGCACAGTAATAATATGGGCCCATAAAATATTTGGACCGAATCTACAAGAGAAGTGATAGTGCACACAGTACCTGGATTGTTGGCGACGAAGCGGATCACGGCCCACCCGCCGCCCGGCACGGCGATGGTGTTGCGCGCCACCGGGTCGACCAGGTTGTAGCCGGCGCCCGGGGTGAAATTGCCGATCCCCTGCGCCAGCACGAAGAAGTTGAAGCCGTGGAGGTGGATCGGGTGGTTCTCCGTCGGGACGGCGGTCGGGTTCTGCAGCACGATCTCTACCACCGAGTTGTACTTGAGCTTCTTCACCTTGGTCCCCACAGCCATCGGCGTGCCGCTCGGCGGCGGGCCGTCCGGGAAGTCGGCCGTGTAGACACCCGACATGCCGTTGACGTGTGCCCCCAGGAGGGACGTCTGCGGCGGCGGGAGGCGGAACGACACGCCGTTCATCGCCGCCGCCGCGGCGCTCCCGTTGCATTTTGTCTGTGACGGGTCGCACGGCATCTGGCCGAGCCCCAGCTCGATGGTCATGCTCACGTCCACCTTCGACGGCACGGCCGGCGCTCCGGGCGTGGCCAGGCCCCTCAGCCCGAAGTAGAATGCGTTGGCCGTTGAGGAGTCCGAGCTAACCGGCATGGTGGGCATCGCGGGCGGGTTGGTCGACGTGCCGTTGTATCGCAGGATCGCCGTGGCGGTGGTGGCGTCGGAGGCGGCCATCGTCGACGGGGTCAGGGTGTCGTGCGCCTGCACCGCCATGTAGTAGCTCCCCGGCGCGGCGTTGGTGGACACGAGCGCGTCCACGGTTTGCCCCGGCGCGAGCACGAGCGTGTCCGTGTTGAAGTTGGAGGTGTAGCCCGCGTCCACGGCGACGACGGTGAAGTTGTGCCCGGCCAGCTTGAGGAAGAGGTGCGAGTTGAGGCCGGCGTTGATGACCCGGAGCAGCACCCTCGTGTTGGGTGCCACGTCCACCGTAAACGTCTCATCTACAAAATCAAACCTCAATCAACTAATCACCAGATGTAGATTTCACTCGCAGGTAACTCTGTTACTACACTTAAGCACAATTTACCAACTGATGATGAAATGAGTACGAACTTGCGCACTGGTAGAGCTGGCCAGTTTTGCCGTTAACGGTGAACGCGTCGGACTGTGTGGGAAGCTGACCGGCCAAGATGGCGTCGCTCTCGACATTGACCACATTCCGGTTCCACCACTCACCTGTTGGCATCCTCATCCAGAGACCCCAAAAAAAACGTCAGATTCTTCTTGCTGTCCACACCAAGAAGATATGTATGCGGCGCGGCTGCCAAATGGCCAAATGCAGTACAGCGCAGCACCGGTTACCTAGTACGATGGGGACTTCTTTGTCCGGCGCCGGGAAGGGGTAGGAGTTGCCGCTCCTTGGCCTGATGATGAAGGCGCCGTACACCGTCGCGCGCAGGAAGGAGGAGTGCGCGTGCCACCACAGCGTGCCTTCCTGCCCGGGAACGTTGAACCGGTACGTGTACGAGCTGTTCGGCTGGATCGGGCACTGCGTCACCATGCTCGGCCCGTCCGCCCACGGTGTCATTAGCTGGAGCACACCATGCCTGTCCATTCTCCGGCACCAGCGGTGGTAGTCAGTTAGGCCAACTCCGGCAAAGTGAAGTGGACAAGTGGTCAGTTAGTGGCAAGCGCACTGAAGTCTGAACCATTGTTGTATTTTTCAAGTGGTCAGTTAATCTTTATGAGGGATTTTTGTTATATCCCACTATTGACTGTCCTAAGTGGAGTTTATATGCCTCACCTTTTGTGCGCTTTTTGGCTATACTCTGTTGTAAAGTTGTAAAGATACGCCTTATCATCTCTACGTTTGTCAAGTAACGGTGAGCTTCTCAACCGTTAGAGGCTGTGTTTCGACAGGTAAGGTGTCCTTTTCGGAGCTTTCATTTTCGGCTTTCAGAACAAAATCAGATAAACCTATCAAGACTATCGCATCCAAGAATCCAACAAAACACTGGGATGGCAGGTCACTTAGGCCATCTTAAATGACTTGATGTCACAAACCACTTGATGCTTCTAAGAAATATAGAGAAGTTTACAATAAATTCAATCCCGTTATTATTTTTTGTGACAGAACCCTATGTTCTCAAATGAAATTCAGGTAGAACCCTGCCCTCCCGTCTTACTACGACTGCGAAGCCTCAAGTTTAAGTAGTAGTAGGGGTTACCAGTGGATGGTTAAGTTGTACGGTGAAGCGTTGATGACTTTGACGGCAACCGCGTCTCCTTCGTTCACTTCTATCGCCGGGCCTGGCAGTTGGCCATTCACCGCAATAATGTTAGTGCTGCTGCATAGCTGACTGATTCGCATACTCCCCACCTAATATCAGCATTACAGATACAGAAAATCAGCATTACAGATAAGCATGTCATTTCGCAAGCTAGGGACCACTGGCCATGGATTGCAGAGATAAGGATGCGCCACCAAATGTAAGCAACTGAACTCTCCTAACAACCAGCAAGTTCAGAGTGTTCGTTGTATGATTTCTCCTCTTTTATCACGCATAAGACATAAGCTGATCCTGAATTCATGATTGCTAGTGTACTGCAAACGGGCTCGTAGCCCAGCGGTAAGGCTCGGTGAAGCCTTGTCTGCTGCCGTGGATTCGAACCCAGATTTTGCATACGGAAGCGCTGCCCCTTCGTGGCGCATCTCTGTCTCTGGTGGGCATCGCTCACCCCCGAAGCGGCCCCAGCCCTTTGAAGCTGAGGTATGGGTCTTGTTCGTGAAAAAGAAAAAGGAAAAAAAGTGATTGCTAGTGTACTTCACGCATAACACCTTCTTCTTCTTTTTGGAAATGCAACAGACGAACTGAGATAAGCTCGTCGTCTTGTTAAAAGCTTCAGCTTCTAAGTTGTACTAAATGAAAGCACTGAGAGGATGAGAGATGGAAGTACTGTGAACTTGTAGTTTGCGGTCGCCGCATCCACCACCGGTCCCACAAGAAGAAGCGCAAACGCCAGCAGAAGCCGCGCCATGGATGGAAGGTCGAGCAGAATTCAGCACTAAGCGGAGATGGGAGAACGAAGAGGCAAAGCTAGCTTGGTCTTCTTGGGCAACTCGGGTAGCTCAATCTATAGGAACACGATAAGTATATATACTACGGAATGCTTTTGGCAACATCTCGAGGAATCGCTTGGATAGGACTGCCGTATGTATGTCCATTTTCTCGTGATCACGACATAAAGCTTCTCCTAGCTTTCACACAGTTTTAGTCCAGGTGTTAGTGCTCCAAATTAGTTTATGCGGCCTGATTAAATGATAGAGAAATTAATGCCACCTCGTCCACTGTCTGACTGTTAACCTGCTCATGTCTAGCTATGATTGCAGTATCAAATTCTTGGCAAATCCAATAGAACAGTGTCAGTTTCTCTTTTCCGGCTGGAATTGCCGACACGTCCGCAATGCCGTTTTCATTAGAGGCAATCAGGAGTTTTACTTTTGTACACAACAGATATAGCTAGTTTTCTGACGAACTATCATGGTTAACGTACAGGCTAGGTCTGCAATCAGGGATTCCTGAAAAAACAACTACTAGGGGGAAATGATCATTGCAGGAATAACTAATCGCATGTCTCTCAGTGTCCCTAAACACCTTCCGGGTTAAGAAAAGCAGCAATCAAGCTGAGGTGTACCTAAAGGTTGCACCTGGACGATTTTTTTAAATAATATCATTTTATTGGAAATTGTAAAAATAATATCTAAAATCTAATATTTATATAAATAGATACCTATCAGTAAGCAGAATGCCGATTAGGGACTTGTCGACACTCTGCGTACTGACATGCTACATGTTAGTGTGCCTTAGGGCCTGTCGACATTCCGTGTACTGACATGTCATGTGTCTTGAGACGATATTAAAAAAATTATAATTTTTTTATATGATTTTGATAGAGATGGTCTTTATATGAAAATTATACCTATCGATAATATCTACAACTTTGTAGTTTAATACTTATCTATTTGAATCCGTTTAAATACACAAACAATGGTTATAAATTTCAAATTAAAAAACTAGATCTAGAATTTCTAGTCACTTTTAGGGTATCTAAGCAAATTAAAATGGAAAAGTGTTCAATTATAAAGTTGTATATATCATCGATAGATACAATTTTTATATAAAATTATCTCCATCCGAGATCATATTAAAAAGTTATGAATTTTTATTTAAATATTATCTGGTCGGCGTGTGGAGTGCCGACACGTCCTAGGGTCCACTACCAATTTGCCACGTAGTATTTTGACGCGCGGAGTGCGGACATGTACTATTTATACAAATATCAGATTTTGAGTATAATTTTTGCAATTTCCAAAAAAATAATATTATTTAAAAAATGTTCGCACCTGGACCACCAAGTAGCCCTAGACAGTGATTTGAATTCCTAAACGTGAAGCTCAGCTACTAGACAATAGTTAACTCCAAACAAATTAAATTATCCCCCCAAATTTGTTCTCACGGAGTGGAATTTAGTGGACATTGGCATCGATGTGCTGTCAAAGATGTAGTTAATACACTCTGCTTGTGCTTGACAGAAGGTATGTATGGACTATGCAGTAGGTGAACAAAAGGCAGATCAAGAGAGCTTATTAACTTAGCCTTCTGAACCAAATAATCACCTGCTGAATAATTGCCCAAGATACATTGCAGCCGGGACAGTAGCAAAGTCGAGTTGCATATATCGCATAAGATAACATGTAAAGAGGAAAAAGGGCCTGAAATAATCATGTGGCAGTTGATCACAGAAGCCTATCTTGACGGGATAACGCTTTGATGTTTATACATACGGGCGAGAAATCATGTAGGACATGTAGAGTTCATCTTATGGAGGTCTCAATTTTCCCTTGCATATGCGTCCGAGAGCATCCAGAGAGTGCCAGCCAGCTGAAGAAACGATTGAATTCTGAATGGACCGATGGCACGACGGCAGCCTCTCGTGCACTTAACTGACGGCTACGCTCAGGGGTCAGCACGTACGGTTGCCTGAACGGGAGAGAAGCAGGATATGTATTTGCTCATCTGAGACGTGTGCTTTGCTGGCCATCCGGTATGGGCAATCTTTGAGTTTATCACAATATATGTCCCTGTCCCTTTCAGAATTATCCTTGTCAAAATCAAGCAAGAGCGTTGCTTGATTTTTCGGTTTAATCCCTGCATTAATTAGACATGCATGTGTTTTCAAGACATCTGCCTGATTCCTTTCACTACACAATTCAAGCAAGCTCTCAACACTTGGGGACTTGGATGGCCAATTTAGAAATGTGCGACATCAGTATGGAGTACAATTCACAATTTCTTTACGAACAGCTAACAATTAAGGATCTATTATCTTAATATTTGAGAAGAAAAAAGAGATACCATATCTGTCCAATCGTCCTCAAGATTATTAAATTACCACATTAATGTTAAAAAAGAAAAAAAATCCAAACTACTCATTGTTATTAACAGCTAGCGGTCTAGATTTAACTAAAGAATCTATATTAAATATGATTAACTAGCAAAATGGTTTACACTAATAACGTGGCTCGCCACGCCGCAATATTTTATCACGATAATTTTTGATTAAAAATTAGTCTCTTTAGTTTTTTATGAGGTTAGTGTCATTTAATTACAAAACACATAAAATTAAAAGAAGAAATAAAAATTATGTTAGTAAAAAATTAAATTATTTATTCTCTAAACTTGTACCTAAATCATATACATGTATTGATATGATTCATATATATTTTAACCATCTGCAAAAATCGTGTGTTAGGTGTAGACAAACTAACCAAAATCGGAATATGTTTGTCTTACCTACGGGCAGTACCTTGTCTGTTGTCTACTTTATGTAACGAACTTGAGCTACACGGTGCTTCTTAATTTATTATCTTAGTAAGAATTTTGGAAAAATATATTATTATTTATTTTTTATTATGAATTTTAGCTATTGATTAATTGTATTTTACATGAACTCTTATTTTGCTATTTGATTTTTATAATAATTCTATTATAACCCTAATTTTAAGTATTATTTATTTTATTTTATTTGGACTCTTTATTTAGATATTTTATTTCTCAAACTGTATGGAAATCGAATTGCTCTTTTCATAATTTTAATTTCAAAATTAGGTATTATTAATCGTATTTGATATGGACTCTTTAGTTTTTGAATTTAGCTATTTATTAATCGTATTTGATATGTGTCTTAGATCTTTTTTTTTCCAATTAATGTGGTAATTTCGTAACTTTGAGAGCGAATGTAGTGGCTTCTTTTTCTTCTCAAATAATAATATAATAGATGATTAAGTACTTTTATAATTAAAAAGATATGAAAGATTAGCAGTTCGATTTGAAACGAAAAATATCTAAACAAAGAGTCTAAATAAAATAAACTTAATAATAAAAGATTAATTTTTAATTAAAGTTTATGATGATAAAATATTACAACGAGGCTAACAACGCTATTAGTATGGACCATCTTTCTAGTTACATTAAAGAAGAAAAAAACACTACAAAATATATCATAGTACTAGGTATAGATACACTTCATCATCCAATCAATCGTCCCTTTTTTTCCAAAAAAATCATACAATCAATCGTGAAATCGAACTATCGAAGTACACAGCCTGGGACGGAGCTAGCAGGGGGCTAGGGGAGCCATGGCCCCCTCATGCTTCATGTACACCCTTATATATACATGTTTTTGCTATGAAAATAAGGTAGCAAGTTAATATTTGTCCTCTTTACATTGAAATTGTTACCAGTTGGCCCTTTCCTTGTATTATTTTTAGCTCCGCGCCTGTACACAGCTCGCCTTCTGCTTCTCGTCCAAAACATTATTTTTGTTGACATCCATGTCCCGCCGGGTTCCATGGCCGAAGCACCCTTAGCACTTCGGGAGGTCCGGCGGCGGCGGCGGCAGCGCCGTGTCCGGAGTCGGCCCATCCTCCACCTCGAAAACCATCGCCAAGCCGATCGCGAGGTGCGCGTCGATGTGGCAGTGCATGAACCACATTCCTACACGTACACACCGAGTTTTCTATCTTGTCAGCATACATGTATTTCGTCGCTCCAAAGTCCAAACCATATCATGATAAGCTTCTCGAGAAAACAAGTCCTTCACTGACAAAAGCATACTACTCCAGTAGACTACTCGAAATAATTACGTATTGTACATGGACCAGTCTAGCTCTAGGCCCAACTCCTTTTCTGACGCCTTAGGTTACTGGGCTGGGGCAGAATGACCAGCTCAACCTGACCCAACCCGATCCAACAATTGCAGGAGCCTTCCTTTTTATTTTTTTTAGAATGAAATTTGAGCATATTTTTGTATTTCATCACAATTTTCATAAAGTTTAAACTTTACCTGGAGTTTGACTTGAAAATTTTTGATCTCACCATGAGGTGCTAAAAAGTCCAACCACTACACGACTTTGGTCTGTACAACTGTTCCATAGATTCGTTTGCGGGCATGCAACGCCATCGTAAGTCAAGTTTAAAATATCCGGCACTGAAGTACGTACAAGCCCGCGTTGAAAGTTTGTCGATCTAGATAGAATTTACCTGGGTTATTGGCGACGAAGCGGATGACGGCCCACCCGCCGGTCGGCACCGCGACGGTGTTCCGCTCCTGCGGGTTGACGAGGTTGAACTGCTCCGCGGCCGTGGCACCGTCGTAGTTGCCGAACCCCTGCGCCAGCACGAAGAAGTTGAACCCGTGCAGGTGCATCGGGTGGCTCTCGCGCCCGACCAGCGCCGTATTCTGTAGCACCATCTCCACCGTCGCGTTGTACCGAAGCGCCCTGACCTTCGTCGACGGGCTCCCCGTGGATGACAGCGTCGCGGCGCTGCTGCCAACCACATTTTTCGTCACGTTTGCGTAGTCGAACACCACGGGCGGCTGGTCGGGGAAGTCCCTGGTGTACACGCCGGCCGGTGTGTTCCGGTACCGCGCGTCGAGCATCGAGATGGCTGTTGGGAGTGCGAAAGACTCGTTATTCATGCTGGCCGCGACCCCGCCGGCGGTCCCGCGGCACGACTTCTGCGCGGGATCGCAGGAGGAGAAACCGAGCCCGACAGTGACGAACATACGGGTGTCGACGTCGAGTGGCACGGTCGGCTTGTCAGGCCGGACGAGTGACGTCAAGCTGGTGTAGAACCGGTTAGCCGTGGTCGTGTCGGTCAGTTCCGGCATGGCGGGCAGCGCCGGAGCGTGCTGCTCGCTCGGCGCCGCTCCGACGTACTCCACGACGGCCGTGGTGACGTTGGCGTTGAAACTCCCCGGTCGCAGGGGGAACGCGCTCTGGTACGAGGAGATCACCATGTAGTAGCAGCCTTGGGAGGCGTTGGCCACCATGAGCGCGTCGACGGTCTGCCCCGGCGCGATGACGATCACGTCCGTCTCGTACGGCGTGGTGTAGCTCGCGTCCGCCGCGACGACGGTGAACGTGTGGCTCGCCACCTTGAAGAAGAACGCCGTGTTGAGTGCAGCGTTGATGATCCGCAGCAAGTAGGTCGAGCCGCGGCGCACCTCGAACTTTGCGATCCCTGCAGCCGAAGCATGCACGCAGTCGCAACTTCCAAGTGAGCAACGTACTAATCAGTCATGTCCGAGTGTTCATGATTACATCGATCAACTCGGCTTACTGTTCGGCGTGGTGTGGCAGTCGTAGAAATCCCCCGGTTTTCCGTTGATGGTGTACGCGTCGGCGCTTCCCAGGGAGCTGCCGATGAAGAAATCACCGTTCCTGGCGTCCCACCACTCGCCAAGCAGTACAGTCTTCTCCTCGTCGGGCTTGGGGTACGGGTACGCACCGGCACCCCGCCTCGGGCGGATGATGAGGGCGCCATGCACGGTGGCGCGCAGGAACAAGCTGTGCGCGTGCCACCACAGCGTGCCGTCCTGCCCCGTGACGTTGAACCGGTACGTGTAGGCGTGGCCCGGCCGGATGGGGCATTGCGTGACCATCGACGGGCCGTCCGCCCACGGCGTGCCCCGCTGGAACACGCCGTGCCTGCATCCATGACGCCGAAGCAGCGACAACGTAGCTTGGTCAGTACGTACCGGTTCAACGTCACGCAATTTAATAGATGGTTTAGATCATGGTGAGATCAGAATTTTACCTAATTTAATAGATGCATGCATGTGGGTATTTAATAGATGGTTTAGATCATTATTTAATTTATTTTTACCTAATTTAATTAGGTGGGAGTGAATCTTTAGTTTATTATTTTTATTTTAGATTAACATAATAACTCTAAAAGTATAAAACTTGCATCGCTCCCTATCAGTCAGCGGCTGATGATCAGCGGATCGGGCACCGGCTCGATCGATCGTTTTGGCTGAAATCGTGGCCCTGGTGATGGTAGATTAGTTATTACGTACGTACCAGTGGACTGTCACGTTGTATGGACAGTCGTTGATGACGTGGACCACCACGGTGTCGCCTTCGTTAGCTTCGATCTTGGGACCGGGTACTCGTCCATTCACGGCAGTGATGCTTATATTCCCCGGCTGGCAAACACGGGGCAGTGATAATGTCCTAACCTGAAAATTTAAGGATACCGTGTATGAATGGGCATGAAAATCAAAGATGGCCGAAATCTTTGAAACAGAGTTTTGTCTGGGTATAAATTATAAATTTGGATGTTTGATAGTTTTTTTCTCTCAAAACGACGGTAAGAGTATTACTAATTTGTTTTATAGAAAAAGAAAGTTAGCTTAATTGATAAGAAAAATCGAGTCCAAAAACTTCTTAATCATACAATTAATTAGAGAAAAAACCGACATAATCCTGCACAACAGACAACCACACCAAAACAACAACCTAAAAAGGCAAATCAGCATCCACTTAGATACTAGAACTACTACCAAACATCGACAAAACTAACTATGATGAGAGAGAGTACATTGAAGGTATGCTCCACGGTAGCAGATCGAGCAACGGCTGCAGCAGCAGACAGAGCAAACACTAGGATCAGCCAAGAACGCGGCATGCGACTCGACTTAGTTTTGCAAGACCGCAGCTTGTGATGACGATACCCTGAACTGAGCTTCCTGTGGACCTCACTAAAATGCAAGGCATCAACAGACTAGCAGCTACTAGCGGTGATTCAACCTACGATGATGGTGCCTTTTATACATGTTTGCGCCGACGACGTAGTCAAACACTGTGAGTATATGGTACGAGAAATTAAGTTGAAATGTATTTTAGCTTATTTATGATAAGTGATTGATATTTATATTTATTTAGTTTGATGATTTTGAGTTTTGTATGAGTTTTAATGTGATTTGAACTGATTTGTGATTTTATTTGAGCATATTGATTATATATTAATTGGAATTAGAATTGGAGATATGTGTTTGATTGCCTCATAGTGTGCAGGTAATAAATACAATTTGACGATTGATAATAGGATGATCGGGGCCAAGCGGAGTGCTTGATGCTGGACGATTAAGGAGGCTAGACGGAGTCAAGGGTGATCCTAGCTGAACACGTAGAGGTCAAGTAAAGCATGGAAGACGAATGAAGATGGCATATTGATAAAGTCAAGCGAAAGGGGTGTCGATGCAAGTGATGAAGTGGCCCGAGGGATCGAGAGCGAGAAAGACTTGCCAGTAGTTAGAATCGCAAGACGGAGTACACACGTCGACATCGGAGCATTTACTTAAGGTGTAAGCAAGTGGGGAATCACGCTTTGAGAAGCGTGCCAAGGTTTCGCGGCTTGGGCTCAAAACCGTAGGAGGACTGGAGGAGTATGTAGCACCATCACGAAGCTTGCGTCGAGGTGAAGCTAAGTCATGAAGGCGCTGCGGCTGTCTGATAAATCAAGAAGAAAGTGAGCCAAAATATTCTCAATGGTAGGTATGAGTGTATTACAAGAGAGAGATATTTAGTGAAAAAACTATAAAATTTAGGGGCCAAGTTTTCTAGCTTTATAAACAAAAGGGTAGGGTTATAGGAGGAGGAATAAGCCATTTTGAGTCCCTTGTGTCATCCATATGAGAGCGTTGTGCTAGAATTTTTGAGGTGAGGAAGAAGAGTGTTTATCCTATGTATTAGATGGGAGCTTTGCATATCTAAAATAGGATTGACCTCTGCTGCAATAAAATTTATTTTTCTTCATGTTGTGCTCACCTCTGTCTAGTTTCACTCTATTGGTTCCATTGCAAGTTTGTAAGTTTTTTTTTTCGGATTTGATTTTCGTTTTGATTTTTGGACTGAAATTTTAGCACCTTACGAGGTCATTCTTCGTTTGCCTCTAGATAATCAATTTGGAGAGTTTCATTAATCAGTATTTATTTTTTCTTGTTTTTTTTTGCAAGTTGTGATATTTCAAGTGCTAAAATATATAGATTAATCTTAAATTGAACCTATGATTCATATACTATCTGTAGAATCGTGTTGCCTCGATTTTCTCTTGTTAAAATGTATCTTAATTTTTTTTACTTTCATTTGAGTTTTAGTGCATTAGGTGATCCAAATAAGAGACAGCTATTGATTTCATCCACTCTAGTCGCTAATTTCTTTCCAATAGGTTGACTCTCCTAGCTATTTATTTAATTATCTAATTAGTTTAACTGTAACACTCAAGGTCCTGGCTAGACTGCTCTTCGAGTCAATTGATGCCCCGACTGAAATACCTCGGCCCCTGATTAAAAATAGTTAGCATGGTAACTCTCTCGGTATCTCTCAGGACCGAGAGATGTTCAAGTGACTAACTACGGCCTCCACAACCACAACTGTGAACAATTTTCCACGTGATGATCGTAGCATTAGATTGTTCTAATTCTGAACAACTACTCTACCAACTACTTCGTTGACTTGACCTGCATGAGATGCCTTGCGCTTGCTTGCTTCCCCTACTCATTGCACTGTTCTTTCTCATTTTTTTGTGCATAAGAGGCTGCCGTGGTAAGGGATTAAAATTTCTTTGAAATTCAAAATTTCGGGAATTTTGAATGGGAATGAAATACCTAATTTCAGAATTTTCTCTCACTAACACGTAGAACTCACATAGCAGAAGACAAAAAATTATTTCGATCCTTTCGCCAGTAAAAAAAAGATTGTAAAACGAAATTGAAATCTTTGATCATGGTAAAGATCATGGATGACCATGGTAACCATCGGCATCCCTTTGTAAAAGTTTGATGATTGCCTAGGGCCAATGTACTCTTTCCTTGAAATGAATGGCAATGCTTTCTTTTCTTGTTTCAAAAAGAAAGTGTTTGATTATTGCGACATCCTATATAAATCAAAATAAAGGTATTTATAGTTATTGTAGAATGATCAATCATCAATGCAATTGCTATATGTGGATTTTCCACTATGTTTTTTTCAGGGTCTGTTAGTTTCAAACAAAAATAACGATGTAAGTTGGGGCTCAAACACGGCCTGTTTGTTTGCTGCTTCTGAAACTGCTTCTGCTACTGGCAGAAGCCAGAAGCCAGAAGCCAGAACAAACGAGGTTCTGGAGAAGTGGCTTCTGGAGAAGCCAGAAGCCTGTTTCTGAGGAAAATGAACTAAGGCCGTGTTTGTTTGAGCTTCTCTGAAAAGCAGTGCTTTTGGCTTTTCTGAAAAGCTGCTTTTGGAAATAGGTTGTTGGCTTCTACAATAAATTTTTGGCTTCTCAGCACATAGCTTCTCAGAGAAGCACATCTCAGCGAGCTTCTCAGCTTTAGTTCATTTTCCTCAGAAACAGGCTTCTGACTTCTCCAG
This sequence comes from Phragmites australis, assembly GCF_958298935.1. Taxonomy (NCBI): domain Eukaryota; kingdom Viridiplantae; phylum Streptophyta; class Magnoliopsida; order Poales; family Poaceae; genus Phragmites; species Phragmites australis. The sequence goes on along the minus strand of NC_084922.1, from coordinate 44,664,220 downwards.
AAGCCACTTCTCCAGAACCTCGTTTGTTCTGGCTTCTGGCTTCTGTCAGTAGCAGAAGCAGTTTCAGAAGCAGCAAACAAACACAGCCTTAGACTTGTAGTTGAGAGCTTGCTTAGGAAGAATACATTAGCCAATTGTGTCCAACTTGTATTATAATTTTATCACAGATATTTAAATATATTAAAGAACAATTCAAAATAAACACAAAAGTTTCAATGTCTTGATGATTGATCATATATGTAAAGCCAATTAACCTTTACCAGAAATATCCGCTATGATTGGGCCGATTCAACCTTGTTCTGGAAGAACCTTTCTGTTGAATGGCCTTTCTAAACTTTCTTCAGTTTGAACAGAATATTTGCTTGACCTTATAAAGGGGCTTAAATAAATAAACAAAAATATATGCAGTGCAAAGAGCATCTCCATTGCTGCCACTCCTTATCTGTACTGTCATTTTCCAAGAAGCAGTAGCGTTGGATATATCCTCGTGCAGCGTAATCTTGCACTATGCTTTCGACAAGGAAACATCTTCGAAACTCTCCAGGGGACTTGCTACCCTGAAAATTAGCAGAACAGAAAATATAAACAAGCTTTTTCAAAGAAATGCCTACGCATGCAGTGTTTAGTATTCCTGAACGCTTTTAATTTTTAAAGCCAGTGAGTGCATGACGACCTGGAACAGAGTCCTGGAGTGAGTACAATTAAGACATTTCTACAGACTACCTACTACGGAGTTTAATTTCTACCTCTTGGCTGTCACTTAACAGATGACTGAGATTGGCGAATCCATTCATCAGGCGCGCATCCAGTGTCGTTTAACTTTTCTATACATAAGATATACCGTATACTCGTAGAATCTTTTGCGTTCAGTTTGAACGAACTCGATCCAAGAGCATGCATCATCCGTAGGTAATATATGTTTGCCAACAGTTGTCAACTTGCAAAGATATATTCTTTTGTGGTACCTGATGGACCCAAATTTTATCTGAAGCTTATTTACTAAGTCACAACTCTATATGGTTCAGTAGCATTTTGTACGTGTTCTTATGCATCTTAATTAGGCATTAAGCACATGCCCTAGAAGTCTTGCAAGTTTTGTCTTCTAGCTACTTATTTTTCAAAAAAAAAAAAAAACTCACACGCCTTCAATTTGTAATTTACTTCGTCTATGTCTGATTTGCCTAGTTGCCACTAAAAAAATTCAACCTATGAGAATAGACAACCAACCATGACATTGCATTAAAGGTTGAGAAAATGCATCGAAAGTCGGTTATTCAGAATCACAGTAAAAACAATACACAACAAGACGTCTTTTTGCGAGAATCAGGATTCGTTGGTTGCCCAGTTGCCACTAGCTTCATGCTTTCCAGCAATTTGTCGATAGCTCCTCACCAACCTTCTCCGTGACTTGGCCATCATGAATCAGTGATTGCGAAGTACGTGTGTTTTTTCCTGTGCTCAAGGTTGTGAGATTGTCGCAAGCTGGTGGAGAACTTCGTGTTGCATGCTACCGTGCATTCGTTTACAAGTCCATGAAAGAACCAGCAGTGATCAGACATCAGGGATGGATTTTGCTACGAGCAGTACCCGGGGTGAAAGCGAAGTGAAAGAAACGTACGTAGCAGACAGGCTGGTGGAGAGAAATGTCTCGTTGTTTTATTTACCGACTTGTCAATCAGTAGCAACTGTCTTCGTGTCATTTTTTTGGTACAAGAAAGCAACCACAATTGCACATGTACATGCATATTCCTTTTTTTTTTGTGCTGAAAGTGAGTGCTTTATTGATTACTCAGGAATACGAGTTCATTCATTTTTTAGATTATTCAGGAATACGAGTTCATTCATTTTTTAGTAACTCTAAAACACAATGCATATTCCATTTTCACGAGCACGTAATGTCGTGCATCACCTCGTGTACGTACTACGTGTCTACGTAGCGTAGCAGCACAGAGCTGTTTGACTGACTTTTAGAGGGACGCATTATTATTATTTATTGTTTTAGATGATTTATTTATTTATTTTTTGAGAGGAAGAGGGAGATGGGTTAAAACTCAGGCTTTGAATCCTTTTACAATACTGGGCTCAACAACAAAAATGCAGACTATCTCGACAAGCCCATATACTAATTGCAGGGCCTTAAAACGGCCCAACGTGAAACACTAAGCAGGAGAGAGTAGAGATTGACAAGTGGGACCCACGTGTCAGTAACGCGGAGACAAAGCGGCACTCCCCCGGAACACTCGCTGCATCCACCATGTCGGCCGCCGAAACCGCCGTTTCGCCGCCGCCGCCGGATCCACCCGCCGCCGCCGACTCTTCCAACTCCACCCCCATGGCCTACGAGGTGCAAAATCCGACCGATGCTCAGCCCCAGCCCCAACCGCACTGCTCGTCGCCGCCTGCTTCGGTGGAGGATGACGACGGGGCGGGGGCGGCTATCTCCGGCGCTTTCGCTGGAGGGGACGCTGCGGCGGCGGCGTCCGCGGCGATGGAGGAGAGGGTGAGGGGGCCGTGGTCTCCGGAGGAGGACGCGGTTCTGAGCAACCTGGTGGAGAAGCTCGGAGCGCGGAACTGGACGCTGATCGCGCGCGGCATCCCGGGGCGCTCCGGCAAGTCCTGCCGCCTGCGCTGGTGCAACCAGCTCGACCCCCAAGTCAAGCGCAAGCCCTTCACTGGTACACCCTCTTTTAATCTATGTGTTGCTATTTTTAGCCCAATCATGGGGAATGTACCGAGACCTAACCTTGGCCTGAAATATTATCCGTTTCGAAATTGCAGTTAGTAGCTATGCTGGTTTTTAGTTAGCGTCATGAACATGATACATTGTGCACTCAGTTCGTGTGAATGTTGTGTGCATATCTGTCATAGTTGCTTGTTAAATATGTGATCTTTGGCTGCAGAAGAGGAGGACCGCATTATAATAGCCGCTCATGCAGTCCATGGGAACAAGTGGGCATCTATCGCGAAGCTTTTGGTTGGGAGAACCGACAATGCAATCAAGAACCACTGGAATTCTACCCTGAGGCGTCGATACTGCAACAGTGGCCGATGCACACATGGTGCTGCTGTGGAGCAAAGTATCCCGGAAGTGTCCAGGGAAGTTTCAGAAGAACCTTGGCCTTTAGGGGATCTTAGTTCCTTCAACGCTATGGATGTTAGGGATGCTCCTGCACAAACAGTGCCTGAAAGTTCTGCTGGGGCATGGCACATCGGAGGTCAGAATTGTATTACAGAAGCTGTTGATCCACCTTACCTGGCCCGACCAGCTGCAAAGATCGGAGCTTTCAGACCATACAATCTAGGACATGCGGAATCAACCCAACAGGAAATGCCAAGGTCTGTCTTCAAGTTTGACTCAACCCTTAAAGCTTTGAATCCTGAAAGTGAGGTATTCAAGTTTGTTGACCCTACATGCTTTGCTGCTGACGTGCCAAACAAATGTGGACATGGTTGCTGCAATGCTCAGGAGCAGCCTCGAAACAATTCATTGCTGGGTCCTGAGTTCAAAGAGTTTGAAGATCATCCACGAATTTTAAATAGTAGTTTTGCTTCATTGGTATCAGAAATTAGCAGCATTGCCTGGATGATAAGTGGTATGCAAAGCAGTGACGCCAGTAGCTTATTGCAGTCGTTTCCGCCAGCCTGACAAAGTAGGAATCATGTGAACTAGCATGTCGGAATATTTTGCAGTTGTTCGTTATATTCAGACATAATGAGGTCAAGTCAGTGATTATAATCCTGTGCTTCACTGGCTTTGGTGACGATGCATTTGCTTGTACTGGCTTTGGTGCATATTTATTTCCGCTGCTTCCACCATAGTATTTTACCGTGTTAGTCTATAATAGGAATTCTACTGTGTTGCACGTGGAGGTTCTGCTTAAGTTATTGTACTTGTATATTGCGCTATAGAAAAAATAATCTGAGATATTCCAGTTACATGCCATTTATTTGTTGTTTGTAGTTATTGTCAATTCATCACGGGGCATTCAAATTAAAATAAGTAAGCACCGAAAATATTTTGACAAGGGATTGATCATTTAAGAGAATATATTTCAAACTAAAGTAAATTGCTAACTTATGGCCGCTTCTTTGAGTTATTTCAAATGAGTCTCCATTACTTAGCTAACAATAGAACATTGTAATGATGCAGTAGCTATGGGGTAGTGATTTGATTTCATTTGCATGTTATTTTATTGATCATTTGTTACATTGTCCACTATGTTATGATTGCCCAGTAGGTTATGATTGTCATGGATGACACTTCAAGTTTGCATGCTACATATGGTTTGCTTGAATACATTTTCTTGCATGTCATACATATTTACCTTAGTCCCAGCTATCATTTGCAGCACATGCTATAGTTAAAAGCAACAACACACCTTACATCGGTATTTGTGTCTGACGACATTCTCTGAAAAACAATTGGATAATTACAATCCATAAAGCTTCTGAAGTAGAAACAAACTGTGCTCACAAATCTTATGTTCTTTGCCAATGGAGATGTAGTACTTTTCCTTAACTGAGGACCCGATGTAAATATATGTCATTCATACCTTTTGCTATATTTTGATTGGAATAAATTTAAAACACTTTTGAAAGGTACTATGCAAAGGAAGTCTCAAAGATATTTTAATATCTGCATTCACAAGTCTGCAGATTCATCTTCTTTCTTTAAAAAGTTTAACTTGCTATATGTGTCTGTGTAATGTTTGATGTACATCTTTTGGTAGCATTACCCAATTTGGTTTGAACAAATGCATAGTATTGAAAAAGTTTCAGCATTGTGTTACTTATTCCCTAACTGTATTCAGTTGCACAATTCGTGAATGGGAGGGGTGTAATTGTGCGGAACTGTTTTCTCTCTCTCTCTTGCTTGTTCTGGCTAATGCCTATCTCTTTGCCTCTTTGGTGAACACGTATGTTCTGTCTTATTTCCCTTTTGATTGGGGTATGATCACTAAAAGGTGATGTACTCTGGAAATATGACTTATGTGCTATATACTTCTGGTGGTGTGCGAGTTTGTCACGATGCAGTTTTCTTTCTCTGGAAACATGAATGTTCCCTTTTTAAGTTGAATTGAAACAGAATAAGCAGTTTGCCTGTTCTATGGGCACATGACATAATTTCTTATCTGGTAGTGTTTTTTGAAAGGAAAGCAGCAGGGGAATCCCCCACTGTATCTTATCTGGAAGTGTTATCATGTATTTGCATTGCTTTGGTGTAGCATGTTAAATCCTGTGGCATTTTATCTCTCGCTTCAGATATCTTCTAGAAAGCATATAAATCCTAAACGATGGTGGCAGAAGCTACTGTAGCTTCATGTCTTTTTGGGTTCCTGTACAAGTCATCCTTACCAGAGATCAGTCTTTCTAGGTCACCTTTGCTGCTGTTGTCTGTCCAACAGGCTTGTGTACGGCTAGATTCCTGTCTTCCAAATGGCACTTTGATATTGTTGAAGACATCCAGAATATTACTTGTCTTTATAGCAGCTACGTATTCTATGAACATGAAAATGTGTTTGTCATCTGCGTGTTATAATCGGTTAGTACAATAATCGGTAGGCTGGGAGTTGGTTAATCTTACTTTCATTAGATTGTATATTCTGCTTTGCAATTATCAGGATAGACCAGAAGTTATCTTGCTTTCAAGTTTCTATTTGGGACCATCTTTTGCCCTCTGTGACCATTCTCATTCATAAATGCTGGTATAACCTTGCTTTCTCATGACTAAGGTTTGTTCCATGTCTGGTGGCCATTTCCCTTCATCCTTTGTAGTCCTGCTGTGGTGCTTCCCTCTAATTGCATTCCTTCTATGGGATGGGAAACACTTGCTATTTGTAAGGCCTTTTGTCGTTTAATCTTATCTCCTATTGCATGAGCATTATCTGCATCAATGTGGTATCCTCTTATTGTTCTCTCTGGTAGGCTCTAGGGTTACATCCATAGTCACCGGTGTCGAATATCTAAATATGGAGTATATACGTATAAGGATATGGATAGGTATATCATGCACATGTATAATAATTCTAGATACTACAAAACCGAATCTGCGGTACCTGATACGCTCGGAAATCTAGAAGATGTATACTAGTAATGTTTTGATTGGTTGCTCAACTCGAGAACGACTAGCATTCAAATCAGATTAATCTGTTTTATCTTGGTAGACAAGATGAGGACTTACTATCGACTACGGCTGGATAGAAGATAACATATCAGTCCTATATAAAGTGAGAACCTAAACCCCTGGAGAAAAAGTGAGAGGAGGAGAGAACTCATGCATTTGCAATTCGACGTAAACACCAAGATCATAGGAAATACTCGGCAACTTCAGTTCTAGATTAGCTTAGATCCAATTTGCTCCTTGTAATAGGTCTAGCTATATTGCTTGTACTTGAGAGAATACATATACATCATCATCTAATCATGACGTATGGTATTACTCCAACCGGGAGCATAAACCTGTTCACATCGTGTGTCTCATTTCGTGTTCAATCCCTAATCTTGAATGTACCTCAATCAATTATAGACATATTGTCAAGAACTAATATTCGACAGTTGACGTGCTAGGTAGAGGCATTCTTCTGCTTTTCAGGATTGATCATGTCTTGAGTTCACATTCGTACTGGTTTCTCTGACGATGGTTTCTACGACCACTTCAAGTCGGCGGAAGCCATCTACTCATCACCTCCTGTCGGATCTGAGATCCTCTTCGGAGCTATGATTTTCTGTTGGGACAATCAAGGCAGACTGATCCATAGTAGTATCCTCGAGTCCAGCCCATTGGACGCATACCGTGAGGTAGGACATCTCGACTGGGATCGCAAGGAGCCTAACGTTCTCCAGTGTATAGACACCGACAGCGTGGACGAAGATCGAGAGAGTGGCAACGACAACTCGATCAATAGCCAGAGCAGCCGAAAGAATCGATTCGTGTTCATGGCTTGAGGAGTCGGAACCCCGCCTGATGACCCTATGGCGGTAGATCAAAACACCGCAGAGAATAATGGCGTCAGGGTCCCTGCGAACCTAGCAGCGGCAACCGCCGCCCACGGTACCGGCATCACCGGAGATATACCACCAGGAACATTTGTAGCTAGTGCCTAATTAGCTCATAATACTACTAATCATCGATGAACCAAGGAGGTCAGATGCCCTTTGATCTTCAATGACGACTTCCTGTAGGTACCCCTCCATCAGCACCGGTCCCGAGGTCGAGGAACAGATGCTCTCTGGACAACTGTCATGGGGCTTCATCGACTCAACCGCAGCCAAGCCTCGGCAGTGGTGTCTTTAGTACTCTAGAGGCTAACATCCAGGACGCTCATCTGATTATAAGATCCTTCCCTGAGTTGGATCCGGTGAATCTTTCCCGATGCTTAATCAAGTGAGGATGCTACTCGATGCGGCTCAGATCTAGGCTACTTAAGTAAACAACCCTGACAGTTCTAAGCACCCGAGTTGGCAAGGCGTCGGTTCGAGGAGCCAATGATGCGGACATCGCCGAGTTGAAGAATTGCAGATGGGAAGCTCATGCGGTTAGGGTCGAGCGTAGTCTTGCGGGCTCGACTGTAACTGCCCTATTCATAGGCGCATGAATCAGGAAGACCTAAGAAATTGCATCCCTCACAATCGACATGATCTACGGAGAGTGATAGACAACTGTCGTGAGGAATGCCGTGAGGACAACCGACACTATAATGAGCGCAGATCTCTAGGACGGGACGGTTGACGTGACTCCCCTGTTCGAAGGAACAGGCGTGACAATCCTCATCCTCCGCCTCCGAAAGAGTTTGATGGAGGTTGCGTAGCCTTCGCACCTGATGTAACACCCTAATTTTTCTAATTTCAAATTGTTCTCAATATTTGTTAAAGTTCAAATGAGTTTAATTATTTTATTTTAAAAAGAGAAGAAAACCCTATTTTATATGAAAGAAAAAGAAAATGACATAGGATATAAGTGAATATCTTGCATTCATGCTGAATTAGGCAAATAAGATTTTTATTTGATTTTTGATGAATTTATTGAAGAGTTTTTGCCTGGATTTTGAATTTGAATTTGGATTTGAATTCATAGGAAAAAGAAAAAAAGAATAAAACTTCTCCTAGGCTGCCTTTCTCCTTTTCGGCCCAACTCCTCGGTTTTGGCCCAGCCGCCGCCGATCTTCTCTCCCACCTAGGCCGCCTGCCTCGGCCCATCTCCGCGCGCCATCCCCGCGCGCCGAACCACCCACCCGAGTCGTTGACATGCGGGTCCCGCATGTCAGGACCATCTTCCTCCTTCAGTCGGACTCCGACTCAGAGACGGGAACACGTCGGCCGCTGATTTCCGTTCGAATCCGAGGCCAAACCGAACCCGAGAGCTTATAGAGAGATGCCAAATCAAACCCCCGGGATCCCCTCTATCTCTAACCTACCATATCTCTAAGGATTCCGCGTTTAAACGGGGAAACCGAGCTCGGATTTGGTCCTCCGCCGCCGTGTCCGAGTCAAATGCGTTGCGCCGTCGCCCTGGACACCCCAAGCTGCCTATATAGGTAGAGCCTCCCTCCCCGAACGCATCTAAACCAGAATTCGCCAAAACCCGAGCCTTAGACGCTGAGTTTAGAGCTCGCCGCGCCGCCCTGCCGCCGCTTCCGCCGAGCTCGCCGCCACGCCGTTCCAGAGCAACACAGAGCATCCTGAGCCCACTATCGCGAGTGCCTGCCACCACAGAAGCTTTTTCCGTCGTCGATTTGATCTCTGCGCCGCTGGAGAGCCTTCTCCGACGAGCTCCCGAAGCAGCCGCAGCCCCCTTCCGTCGCCGACCACCTTCCCGTGACGCGCCGCCTCCGGTAAGCCCCAAAACGAGATCGCCGTTCCCTCCTGATGCTTTTCCTCCGCTTGTCGTCGTGAACCGAGGCCGGCGACGAGGTTTGCGCTTGTCTCCGGCGAGTTGCTGCCGTGCCCGAGCTCGGCTCCGCCGAAGAACACCCTGCCGACCGCCCAAACCTTCCCCAGCCGTCGGATCCGAAGCCCTTGGCCTAGATTAGATCTGTTCTTACCCCTTCGGTCAACCAATCAGAAGCTGCCACGTGTTGCCACTTATCCCAGTCAGCTGCCATGCCATGTCACCCATCCACCTCAGCCGCCACCTCAACCTTTCTGCTGATGTGTCACCCTTGTCACCATGCCACGTCAGCCTGAGCTACCCAGTCAGTAATTCAAACATTTTTCAGTATAAAAATAAATTTGATAATTCCTTTAATTGCTAATTTTGCAATTTAGCCCCTAAACTTTTCTAAAATAACAAAAATAGCCCTATCTTTTTACAGTTAGGTCCCTATACTTTTTCATAATTACATTTTGGTCCCTCTATTTTTACAAAAAGGTCCCTGGATTTTCTGATAATTCAATTTAAGTCTTTTTCTTTTTCCAGATTTAACCCTAGACTTGTTTTAGCCCTAACTTTTCCATCGTAACTCCGATTTAAGCGATTCTTGCGTCGATGGATTCGTTTTTCAATGCTCTTTCTTTTTAGCCAGTTTTTTTTTTATCTCGTTGTTCTTTTGTTTTGTGCTATATTCTTAGTGTACCTTGTTTGTTTGTTTGCTGGTAATTATGCGATTAGCCGATAACGTCCCGGATCAATTTGAAGAACATCAAGACCAGGAGCAAGAATACACTGAGCAGTAGCAAGGAGAAGGAAAGTGTCCTTGATCATATTGAACCTACATTTTTAAATATTTTGTTTTACAAAACTGCATGCAATATCTGTCAATATGATGGGTAGTCACCTATGTTAGGGTTTTTTCCCTTGATATTTCCTTATCATCCCTTGGAACCTAGATGGTTTATGGTTAGGAGTCTTTTATGGGTAGATTGCTTAGCCTTGCTTTTGGGATATTGGGAAGTGTCATAATTTTGACTAATGAACAAATACAGTAATGATGGTTAATATGATAATGTTTTAGCAACATGGAACCTTAGGTCTTGAGCATATGGATGTTGGTGATAGTTGTCATGGTTATGACGTTGGTTTAGTGTTTGCTCAAGTAACCTAAGTAAGGACCGGTTCGTGGAGCGACCACCCAAGAAGTAACGTACCAACCACGAGGCTGATATGGGTAAGGTGATATACTGATTAGAGTCTGTCCAGTGTGCGTTGGGTCAGCACAAAAATAGGCTTCTGGGTAGGAGCTTTGCTTGCGTAAAGCCTGGCGGTGAAACCTAGTGGGCAGACATGCACTGGATTAGTCTCTGGTTAGTGGAAAGTGTCATACAGTGATTCTTGGCGGCACACCACTAGCGTGTGTTAAGTGTCTTGCAAACACGGCAACATGAAATTCACTGACTCGTGGGTAAAGTTGGACAACCTCTGCAGAGTGTAAAACTATTATAACAGCCGTGCTCACGGATATGAGAGACTTGGATCCTCACATGATTAGATGGTGGGTTGGTTTTGGTTCTGGTACAGGGAGTACTAGATGTTGTGGTTTGGTCTTAGTACGGGGAGTACTAGACGGTTGTGGTATGCAGCGTGGGGAAACCTTGTATGCTAGATGATGGATTGTTGAGTTACATTCATTTAATACATGTCTAATGCTTTTGAGTCCAAATGTGTTTTCATTACTCGCATTTACGCAAATAATACCTTGTGTCAGCCTATCCTTGATATAAGCCTTCATGTCATTATTTTTTCACACTTGCTGAGTACATTATGTGCTCACCCTTGCTTTCTCCTACCAAAAACATATGCTGCTTAGTGGAAGACTTTGAGGATTTCCAAGACGACGACCTGGTGTTCTAAGGAGCGTGTCTTCCAGTCGGTGCCTGTGGAGTTTTGGTCGCCAATGCTTTCGTTCCGCTGCCGTCGTTTAGATGATGTCGCTTATGTTAATTTTGAAGTTGCTTAGGTGAAGTCTTTTATTGTAAGAGGTGAACGTTTAATTGAATAAAGTATTGCTTTTGTTACTTCACCTATGACGTCCTTATGTGTGTTAAACTTTCTGGGCACACATAAGCCGCACTTGGTTTTGGCCGTTAAAACCGGGTGTGACAGAGGTGGTATCAGAGCCATACTGACTGTAGGATCGCAAGCCTAGTTAGCATGGTCGTCCTAAGGAATTGCCTAGTCGTCTAAACCCATCCAAGCCTTCCCATAGTTCTCAAACTTGTCTCTTGCTATCCATAAGACTATTTCTTACATCCTATCTCTTCCTTTTTAGATGGTTCGCCAGCTACTTACTACCCGCAAGTCAACCGGAGGACGTCCACCCATTCTACCACGTGTGCCAACTGAAGAGGAGATTGATGACCCCACCTTCCGGAATATGGATCCCGTTCCTGACATTTATGAGAGTGATGGTCTTCATGCTGGACATCTTCCGCGCCTTCTTTGGGGGATACTTTCTGGACTTGGACATACTCAGAAGCCAGTCTACAGGGGAGTGAAGAAACTATACCCTGGATATGTGGAATGGAAGGTTGAAGTCGCTATCTATGACTACGAGCGAAGTCAAGACGAGGGTATGGAAGTTCGGAGAGTGGTGGGCATTCACTCAGCAATGGTCCCGAGAGCAACCTTCACCGCTGGAGTTCGAGATGCGGCTCGTCAAGCCATATCCCGTGTTCGTGATCAATACAACAACAAGATGGACAACTCTCCGTATACTTATTGTCCCCGCAGAACTCGGGGAAGTGACGAACCGTTCGTGAAGAGCACCTTTGGAGAAAACCCCAAGCTACGAGAGCAAGTTGCCCTTACCATGGCCTTGGAGGATGAGCTCAACTGTGCTTTATGGGAGTTGGGAGAAGTTCACCAGCACCTTGCCTTCGTCTCCGCTTCCCTTGAGGATGAACAAAATGCAAATCAAGAGGAATCTGAAGATGACGAAAAAGACTTGTCTATCCACTAGCCCCCGCGCAAGAGGATCTGCTTCAACACCCCCACCACCTCTGAGGATGGATCAGTTGATTCCTCCCCCTTAGGGTCCCACACTAGAGAGGAGTCCCAGTAGTGTAGTTAAAGTTGGCAATAGGTAAAATGCCCGTGGGCAGAGGCTACACACGCCCGCGCCCGCGAGTTAATTCATGTGCCCGCGCCCGTGCCCGCCACCCGCCACGGGCAGGAAATGCCGCCCGTGCCCGCTGCCCGCGGGCACACCCGCGGGCAAACCCGTATGCCCGCCAGCGTTGTGCCGTTGGCGAGCTCCGGGACGGGCCGTTGGCGAGCTCCGGGACGGGCCGGTGGCGGCGGGAGCAGATCGGCGTCGACGAGCTCCGGGACGGGCCAGTGGCGGCGGGAGAAGATCCGCGTTGGAGAGCTCTGGGACAGATGCGGGTCGGCCCGGTCGGTGAGCTCCTGGACGGACGGGTTGGCGACTCGGCGAGCTCTGGGTCGGACGGGTCGGCGACGGCGACCTCCGGGAGACCGGGACGGACGCGGGTCGGCTTGCTCTGGGTCGGGTCGGCGCGGGCGTCGGTGAGCTCCTGGACGGACGCGGTCGGCATGCTCTGGGTCGGGTCGGCGCGGGCGTCGGTGAGCTCTTGGACGGACACGGTCGGCGTGCTCTGGGTCGGGCGGGCGTCGGCGTGCTCTGGGTCGGACGGGTTGGCGTCGGCTGGCGGCGGAATCACGACGGAATCCGGCGACTACTGGAGGCGAGATCTGGCGCTGTGACTGTGGTCTGTGGAGGCGTGGAGCGGCGGCTGCAGGCCCTGGAGCGGCGGCTGTGGCCGGGTCGGAGTGGAAGGAGAGAAAAAACCTAGATTTTTTCTTATATACTAATGTCTAGGGCCCACCTGTCAGCGGCACTAGAGCGGGTATGCGGGTGGAGCGGGTACGGGCACAGTTTTTTCATACCCGTTTCCTGATGCCCGTTGGGTTTATACTTAAATCCGCACCCGTGCCCGCGGGCGAAGAATGGCACCCGTATCCACGCCCGTCGGGTTTTTTACCCACGGGCACACGGGTAATCTGTGCCCGTTGCCAAGTTTAAGTGTAGTCATTCCATAATAGTCTTTTCCTTATTAGAACCTAGCGTCGATGTAATCGTTAAGGGTAATATTAATGTTAGTGTGAGCTTTGTTATGGTGCTAAGTGTGCAAGTTGGAATTTTTGTTTGAGTGCTGATGCGAGCTGTGGGATGCTTTGGCACTTTGTCCACAGACGCATCTTTATTTCTATATAATATAATATAGATGGGTTCCTTTAGTTAAACTTCTCCAGACTTGCTCATCTACTTCTGTTCCTTTCTTCAACCCTAACCAGATGGTTAACACAAGGAGGAGCATTAACACTCAAGAGGAGAACAACAACAACCAGAATCCACCCCCGCCCCCTTCATCAACCTTGGAGCAGCAGATGGCTATGCAAACTCAAATCTTACAAGCTTTAGCTCAAACAATGGTGCATATGCAACGACAACAACCAAACCATGTTCCTCAACCACATCAACCATCAAGGCTTGGAGAATTCAAACGAACTCAACCCCCGGTCTTCAGTCATGCAGTGGAACCAATGGATGCAGATGATTGGCTGAAGGATATAGATAGGAAGCTACACGTTGCATAGTGCAATGATAGGGAGATGGTTCTCTACACCTCACATCAACTCACTGGTCAAGCCCTAGATTGGTGGGAAGCCTACTGCACAGCACATGAAAACCCTGCATCTATCACATGGATGGAGTTCAAAGCTAGTTTCCGCACCCATCATCTTTCCTCTGGAGATGTACGTCTGAAGAAGAAGGAGTTCATGAGTTTGAAGCAAGGACCCATGACTGTGAGGGAGTACCTGACCAAGTTTACTCAGTTATCCAGATACGCACCCAATGAAGTGGACACAGAGGAGAAGAAACATGAACGTTTCCTGGAAGGCCTGAATGACGCCATAGAATATGCTTTGGTACCCCAGGAGTTTCACAATTTCCAAGCATTGGTAAACAAAACCCTAATGGTTGAGCACAAGCGCCGCCAGCTGGAAGAGAAGAAGAGGAAGATGTCATTCCAAGGACAAAGAAGCAACACACGATCCCGTGGAGCTACACAGATGTCTCCGCAAGGCCCTATGTTTCGTTCCAACGTTCAGTATCGGACTCAAACACAAAACTCCGTTCAGCGCTCCAACTATCAGATGCCTCGATCAACCCCACCGGCCACACCTCAAATCAAGAACAGCCCAGCAACTCCAGGCCCGAACAAAGGGTGTTTCTATTGTGGAGAAGAAGGGCACTATGTGAATAAATGCCCTAAGAAGATGCAAGATCTGGTCCGAACCAACAACACACCAAGGACAACTCCAACCCCAGCCCAGTCACGCAATGGAAGTCAGAACCCCAGCCAGAATAATCGTGGACAACAGAACTATGTGCATGGGAAGGTCAACCATGTCACAGCAGAAGAGGCTATTGATGCTCAAGATGTGGTGTACGGTATGTTCCTCGTTAACTCCCGACCTGCATCTGTTTTGTTTGATTCTGAAGCTTCACATTCTTTTATCACCATTCAGTATGTTGCAAAACATGGATTGCCTATGGTTATGATGAAGAATAATATGTTTATTAGCTCACCTGGAGGGAATTTGAAGGCAAAATATATATGTCTTAGGATGAGGCTTAGCATAAGGGGGGTAGAATTCCCCGCGAACCTTATAGTTTTGGAAATCAATGGCATAAAACTAATCCTTGGAATGGATTGGTTAGCCAAGTTCAACGGAGTTATAGAATGTGCCAGAAGAGCAGTTCACCTGACCAATAGAAAAGGTACCAAGGTGGAGTTTGTAGCCACGGAACAAGCAACAGAGGATCGGTCTCTCTATTCACTTGAAGGAACAACCATTGAGCAGATCAAGATAGTTTGTGAGTTTTCCGATGTCTTCCCTAACGAATTGCCAGGTATGCCACCTGATCGAGCAGTCGAATTTGTCATTGAGTTGGTACCTGGTACGGCCCCTATATCAAAAAGGCCATATAGGATGTCGGCTAACGACCTAGTCGAGTTAAAGAAGCAAATTGAAGAGCAGTTAAGCAAAGGTTTTATTAGACCCAGCGCATCACCTTGGGGAGCCCCTGTTCTCTTCGTAGATAAGAAGGATGGTAGCCGAAGGATGTGTGTAGATTACAGGGCACTTAATGAGGTAACCATTAAGAACAAGTATCCGTTGCCCCGGATTGAGGATTTGTTTGATCAGATGAGAGGAGCCCAGGTGTTCTCCAAGATTGATCTAAGATTAGGATACTATCAGTTGAAGATTCGACCGTCGGATGTACCAAAGACGGCTTTCAGTACTCGATATGGGCTATACGAGTATACAGTTATGTCATTCGGATTAACTAATGCCCCAGCCTACTTCATGAATCTCATGAACAAGGTATTCATGGATTATTTGGACAAGTTTGTGGTGGTGTTCATTGACGATATTCTAATTTTCTCCAGAAGCAAAGAAGAACACGAAGGACATTTGAGAATTGTGCTACAGACACTTAGCAAGTGTGATTTTTGGTTAGATCAAGTCGCGTTCCTTGGCCATATCTTGACCGCCAGAGGTGTAGCGGTAGACCCTAGTAAAGTGAAGGATGTACTGAATTGGTTACCACCGACCAACGTATCAGAAATCAGAAGTTTCCTTGGATTAGCAGGGTACTATCGCCGCTTCATAGAAGGGTTCTCTAGGATAGCTCGACCTCTTACCTCTTTGCTTCAGAAGAATGTGGTGTTTAGATGGAGTTCTGCTTGTCAGGCAAGTTTTGAAGAATTGAAGAAGAGATTGACTACGGCCCCAGTGCTAGTACTACCTGATATTAGCAAGAATTTTGACATCTACTGTGATGCTTCGCGACAAGAACTTGGATATGTTCTCATGCAAAAAGGTCGAGTCGTGGCCTATGCGTCAAGACAATTAAGGAAGCACGAAGAGCACTACCCCACCCATGATTTAGAACTAGCAGCTGTGGTTCATGCTCTGAAGATTTAGAGGCATTACCTCATTGGAAAACGATGTGAAATATACACGGATCATAAGAGCTTGAAGTATATTTTCACTCAACCGGATCTAAACCTTCGTTAGCGCAGATGGTTGGAGTTAATTAAAGATTATGATGTGGGAATACACTATCACCCAGGAAAAGCAAATGTCGTGGCCGACGCCTTGAGCCGGAAAGGTTACTGCAATTCAATGATGGTTCAAGATAACCAACCTGGGTTATGGAAAGAGTTCGAAAAGCTCAACCTTGGATTTGTGGCAGACATGGAAACAACCACCATGGAAGTAGATTGTACCCTTGAACAAGAAATTCGGAAAAGTCAACTGGAGGACGAGAAGCTCAAGGGGATTAGACAGCTTATTAAGGAGGATAAAGCTCCAAGTTTCACAGAAGATAGTCAAGGTACAATATGGTTCAAAAAGAGAATTTGCGTACCCAACTGGGAAGATATTAAAAAGACGATTCTGAGAGAAGCTCACGAATCAGCTTACTCCATTCACCCTGGGAGTACCAAGATGTACCATGATCTTAAGGATCGTTATTGGTGGTATGGAATGAAAAGAGAAGTTGCAGAATATGTAGCTCTGTGTGATACTTGTCAAAAGGTCAAAGCAGAGCATCAGAGACCAGCAGGTTTACTGCAACCCTTGAAGATACCTGAGTGGAAGTGGGAAGAAATTGGAATGGATTTTATCGTTGGATTGCCTCGTACCCAGAGTGGATATGACTCTATTTGGGTAGTAATTGATCGCTTGACAAAGGTCGCCCATTTCATCTCAGTAAAAACCACGTATAGTGGAGCTAAACTAGCAGAGCTGACCACCCGCGAGCAGGCCCTCTCTGCCCTTGCAGAGCGGGTGAAGCAGGCCGAAGCCCAGGCGCCCGACGCGGCCGGGGGACAGAGCCTCAAGGAGCGACTGCGGAGCATGACGGAGGAGCTCGAGGCCACCGAGACCGAACAGGCCAACGTGAAGCTGATGATGGAGGACGTCCTTCGGCAAGCACGAAGGTCCGTGAGGGTGGCTGGGCTCGGGCGAGTCCATGTGGGAGCGAAGGGGACGGGCATCAGCGACATCGCCCTTGGCTTCCAGAGAATCAGCCAGCGCCTCGAGGCGCTTCCCCAGGCGGTGCAGGAGCTTGCCGCCCGGGAAGGACGTAGCCTGGCCCAAGCGGTGGCTGAGCACGTCTTGGCCTGCTACCGAAGCCGGGACCCGAACTTCCCGCTCGAACCAGCTCGGGAAGGGGTGGTCGAAGCCGAGGAGGAGGCCGCCCGGGATGCAGTTCGGGGCGCCGCCACCGAGGTGGTGGCCTGCTTCACGCGAGAGGCGCCGCCGATTCCGGACCCAGGGAGCAGCGGCGAGGAGGCCCCGCTATCTTCCGAGGGCTCCGACTTAGATTAGGCTTTTGTAATTTTCTTTTTCTTTGACTTGATGTAAATATGGGAGTGATCCCTCAGAATAGCTGTCCTTTCTTGTGAATATAATGGAAGCCTTTCTTTGGGGTCGTAACTCAAGTGTTCTTCTGAGTGCTTGATGAAGTTTCTGTTCTTTTCACTTGATGCCCCGAGGAGTACTCAATCAGACCGAGCCCGACCTTTCCCTCCCCGAGAACGAAGTCGCCCCGACCACTCGCCGCCCGAGCAGTGAGGCCTTCTCTGCGCGTTCAGCCCCCGAGTCCTCGCGAGTCCGCAGTGGCTAAGTCAAAAGACAACGGCACGAACTTCCTTGTTCGGGAGATAGATCGATCCAGCACGGAGCACGCCATGACCAGTGAACACTTTCCCACTCTGCGACCACTCAAACAGGTAGACTGGAGACACGTGCGGGCGGGAATGCGACCAAGAGTCCCCACGGTTTGGTGGTGCCCGGGCTAGGACGGACCGGACCGAGCACCGACAGCCCGCCCCCAGGGTCTAGGCTCCCGACCACTCGAGCAGCTCGAGCAGTGAGATAACCCGAGAACCCCAGAGGCTTGGTAGTGCCCAGGGCCTTTTAAGCAGACCGAACACCACGACCACCATGAAAGACTTCGGTCAGACATTGCCGTACGTACGGTACACCTTTCTACTGTCCGTTCCAGGAAAAGCGGACACGTGGCAGGGTTTTGTGCGCGAGGAGACCATCTCGCCGAACAGATTAGAATACGAGGGCCCCGAGGACAACTTGGGAACAATATATTACTGAATGTAAATTCATGTGAATTTAACTACTCACTGGACAGCTGTCAGCTTTTCGGCCGACCGATCCAGGAGAGGCATGCGCTCTGAGTTCGGGGTGCCCGGGAACTTGGTTCCCACGGCTGGGGTGCCCGAGCACTGGGGGGCGCAGGGGGAGCCCGGCATCAGGTGATCCCGACCACTCATGCCTGAGCAGTAGGACCACCCGAGGACCCCTAGGGCCGAGCAACGACCTGGGCACTGAGGCCCTCGCGGTCGAGCTGCTTTCGCTTTTGATTGTCGATCTGTGACTTGAGAAAAATAGAAAGATTTTTTGCTTGGTGCGCTCTGTTAGTGCGGTACTCATTATAAACTGCTCTCGTTTTCGACCCGAGACCTCTCGAATACCTGGACCAGCGGACTAAACAGGCAAAGGCATAACCCAGAGGTCCTATGGTTCGGTGGCGCCCGGGTATGACACACCAAACCGAGCACCGACAGCCCGCCCCTGGGGCCTAGGCTCCGGACTACTCGAGCAGCTTGAGCGATAGGATTACCTGAGAACCCCAGGGACTCGGTGATGCCCGGGAGACTACCACGACACCGAACACCACAGCCTACCATGACAGACGTAAGTCAGCGGCAACTGCCCGTGCGCATACCGATCGGGATTCTTTTATCAACGGGGAAAATGAGAGAGTGAACTTTTCTCGCACAATCGAGCATCTCACCAGACAGATTAAACATATGGAATCCAGAAAAAAATGAAATTTGACATAAGAACTGCACATTGATAACATATATACTTGTCGGAGGGTGAACTCCTGTCGCAGGGATCCTGGGGGACCCCTTTTTAGAGATTCGGCCGGGGGGATGATCCTGAATATGTTCGCCTGAGAAATAAAAGGGTATGAACGTGATGGCTGGCGGTGTGGAGTGATGTAATGCGAAAAGGAGTAAATGCACTGGTGTTTAGACAGGTTCGGGCTGCTGGGGGGCGTAACACCCTACCCCTATATGGATACTATAAGTGTCCTGAGGAAGTCCCTCAAGGATGTTGCTGGTTACAAGAATGTTGGTCTATCTTAAAGCCTGGGGCTCTTTATTCTTCGGCCTATGATCTTCTCTTCTCTCTTTTTCTTTTGTTCTGTCTCTTTTTCTTTTTTCGCCCCCCTGCTTCTGTGCCGTCGGCCGCTTTAAATACCTGCCGGCAGCAGCGTGCCCCGAACGGGAGGGGGAGCACGAGTTCCGAGACACCACAAATGGAAAGGGCGTCATCATTTCCTCTGGGCGAAGTGACCGGGGGTGGGAAAAGCGTCCCACGCCCAGTCATCCGTCACCATAAATGCACTGGCAACGGGCGCCGTGGAGAGGGCCCACCGGGCAGTTGCGGAGCGGCCCGGCGTGCCTGCCCTGTCTTGTTCCCCTGCCATAGCAGCGCGGCAGACGGAACACCTCGGCCCTTACGACGTTATCCTGAGACGGGCCGGATGGCACGGGATGGGACCCGTGCAATTAATAATCCCACGCGCCTCTGCCAAAACGTGGCAGGAACTGACGCTGAGCGCGGCGGGAGCAGTTGGAGGTGACAGGCCACGCACGCTCTTTAAATGCGGCCTTGGGCCTTTGACTGGCTGACACCTCATCGGTGGGCCCCTCGGGGGCCACTGCCAGGGGGCTCTCTGGGTCGTCGGGGTACCGAGTGCTCGGGGGTCGCTGCTCGACTCCCCGAGCACTCTCTCCCGAGAATGCCCTTTCCTGTCCTCGGGGAACCGAGTGCTCGGGGGTACTGTTCACCCCCCCCCCCCGATCACTCTCTCCCTGGCACACTTGTACGGATCCTCGGGGAACCGAGTGCTCGGGGGCTGCCGCGCGTAGCCCCGAGCACTCTCTCCTGGAACTTCCTTCGGTGGGTTCTCGGGATACTTGGGTGCCCAGGGGGCCACCGCTAGTGTCCCCGGGCACGTTTCTCCCGGTACTTAGCTTTCCTGGTCGTCGGGGTACTTGTGTGCTCGGAGGTCACCGTACACCTTCCCGAGCACTTTCTTCCCGGTACTTAGATTTCGTGGATCATCGGGGAACTGGGGTACTCGGGGGCCACCGACTGCGGCCCCGAGCGCCCTCTCCCGAGACTCGATCTTTTTCACCTCCCGGGAGAGACTCCGCGGGATGGCACCATGTGGCGGACTGCTGGCCTGGCCTCGGGATTCGGGGACCCCCGGTTCCTGATACACCGACAATACTGTATTGACAATTTTTTTACAAGACTGGGTGACTTACCCGGTTAGTGGTAGCCCCCGATCAACTTGGGCAGGGGGGGGAAGCCCCTGGCCTGGTTGACCTGAGCCTGCATACATGGCCATCTACGGGAAAAACTTGCGCAGGTGCTCGATGTTCCACGCGTTGGGGAGCGGCTGCCCATCCTCTACAGCCAACCGGAAGGAGCCTTCTCGCGGGACACCGATCACGGTAAAGGGGCCTTCCCACATAGGGGACAGTTTATTCCTTCCTTCGTGCGATTGGACGCGTTGGAGAACTAGATCCCCCACCTTGAGAGACCGGGCACGGATGTGACGCTGATGGTAGCACCGTAGGCTTTGCTGGTAGCGGGCTGCTCGGACGGCGGCACGCCGCCGGCGCTCTTCCAAATAGTCAACGTCGTCGCGCCTTTGCTGTTCCTGTTCGCCTTCAGAGTAGGCATGCACCCGAGGGGAGCCTAGAGTGAGCTCAAAGGGGAGGACCGCCTCAGCGCCGTACACAAGGAAGAAAGGAGTCTCCCCGGTAGCGGGACTCGGCGTGGTCCGATTGGCCCATAGCACGGCAGGCAGCTCGTCGATCCACCCTTTCCCGTGCTTTGCGAGCATGTTGTAGGTCCGGGTTTTGAGCCCCTTCAGTATCTCCGTGTTGGCGCGCTCGACTTGCCCATTGCTCCGAGGATGAGCGAGGAGGCCGCAAGCGATCCGGCGCAGAACGGTGGCCCGGGCGCCGTAGGCGGCGAGCCGTAGGCCAGCGGTGGGGCCGCTGCGGGCAGCAGCCGCCATGCCGGAGAAGGAGGCGCCGCCGACAGCGGGGCAGCGATAGCGCCGGGTGACAGAGGGAAGCGCCCCCAGACTTTCGTTCCTGCGCCGGCGTCCCCGCCATCGCCGTCGCCTGGCGAGGAGGGAGGCCGGGGCGGTCAGTTGTCCAGCGCGGGGCCGTCGACGGGGGCGGCATCTACGGTTCTGGAACCAGACTTTGACCTGCTTGGGCCTGGTCTGAAGCCCGGAGACCGCACGGTAGCCCTGCAGAGCCCCCCGCGGAAGAGGAGGAGGGAGGACTCCGGGCCCACTCCATCGGGCTCAGGGTACAGGATCCCGGCATCGAGGTGGCAATACCGAGGACCCAAATCTGCGTAAGTTTTCCCCCCTTTCTTCATGAGCATACCTCGCCCGGAGCGGCTTTGGAGACTAACCTTCATTTTTCTTCTGCAGGCCGCCGGTGGAGCCGGAGCTGCCGAGCGCGCCGACCGAGTCGGAAACACAGGCGCCGCCCAGCCCCGAGCGGGTGGCAGCGGCCGTGCCTGAGCAGCCGGCGCCGGCTGAGTCCGCCCCGAGCGTGTCGAGCGTGGGGCGGTCGACCTCATCGTGGGCGGTGCCCGCATGGCAATTTTCGGGGACCCCGAGCCCCTCGGAGGAGGTTCGCAGGGGACCCAGCGCCCAGCCGTCGCCCAGCCAGCCCGCCGACCCCCTCCCAGTCGTGCTGGGGAGCGCCCGGGAGGTGATCGGGTGGCTGGAGGCGGTCGTGGCGGGGGAGATGACGCAGCTTGAGGCGAACCACGCCGCCCTTGCTGCAGAGAGGGAGCGGCTTGTCGCGGGCTGGCGCCTTTTTGAGGCCCGCGTCGCCCGGGCACTCTCTCCCGGGCACGCTTGTATGGACCTTCTAGGGACCGAGTGCTCAGGGGCCGCTGCACGCATCCCCGAGCACTCTCTCCCAGAACTTCCTTCAGTGGGTCCTCGGGGTACTTGGGTGCCCAGGGGGCCACCGCTCGTGGCCCCGGGCACACTTCTCCCGGTACTTAGCTTTCTTGGTCGTCGGGGGACTCGGGTGCTCAGGGGTCACTGACTGTGGCCCCGAGCGCCCTCTCCCGTGACTTAATCTTTTTTACCTTGCGGAGGAGACTCCGCGGGATGGCGCCATGTGGCGGATTGCTGGCCTGGTCTCGGGGTTCGGGGACCCCCGGTTCCTGATTCACCGACAGAGGTGATTGAGCATCGACTAGCTATGAAATCCGGTGCCAAACCCGTGGTGCAGAAACAGTGAAGGTTTGCAGAGGATAAGAAGCAATCTATCCAGGATGAGGTTATCAAACTCCTAAAGGCGAGCTTCATTCGAGAGGTTCGTCATCCTACATGGCTCACAAATTCCATCCTTGTAAAGAAACCTAATGGCAGGTGGAGAATGTGTGTTGACTTTACCGACCTTAATAAAGCATGTCCCAAGGACTTTTTTTTCTCTTCCTCACATTGACTAGATCGTCGACTCTACGACAGGTTGTGCATTGCTGTGTTCCCTAGATGCCTATTCGGGGTATCACCAAATTAGCGTGGGGGTAGAGGATGAGGAGAAAACTGCTATTGTTACTCCCTTCGGTGTATTTTGTTATGTAAAGATGTCTTTCAGTTTGAAGAATGCTGGTGCTACTTACCAATGGTGTATTCAAAACTGCTTATAACCCCAGATTGGGCGTAATGTTGAAGCTTTTGTCGATGATATTGTAGTCAAGTCTAGAACCGAATGCACATTGATTAATGGTCTCAAGGAGACATTCGACAGCCTCAGAAAGTATCGCATGAAGCATAATCCCAAGAAGTGCTCGTTCGATGTTTCATCTAGCAAGCTTCTCATCTTTCTGGTGTCAAGTTGGGCATTGAGGCCAATCCACATAAAATTGAGGCGCTCAACCAAATACGATCACCTCAAACACTGAAAGAAGTTAAAAAATTATCAGGATGCATAACAACCCTTAGTTGATTCATCTCCAGGATGGACGAGTGAGGGATGCCTTTCCTCAAGTTGCTAAAGAAACACGACCGGTTCAAGTGGACAGAAGAAGCAGAGACCGTCTTGCATGATTAAAAAGGTATTTATCATCTCTGTTAATTCTAACACCGCCTAACGAAAAAGGTGAGCTATTTTTGTATATTGCAGCAACCCCACAAGTTATAAACACGGTCCTGGTAGTCAAGTGGGAATGTCCTGAGAAAAAGGCCAAGGCCCAAAAATCTGTTTACTAAGTGAGCGAAGTCCTACATGATACTAAGCTACAATACCCGCAAGTGCAAAAGTTGCTATATGTAGTCTTGATATCTTCTCGGAAGCTACGACACTATTTTTAGGGGCATAAGATCACTGTTGTGACAACACATCCACTGAGGAATATCATACGCAACAGGAAGGCTATTGGACAAATCGTGCAATGGGCGGTCGAGCTCAATGAGTTCGACGTACACTATGCACCGCAAATAAGCGTTAAGTTGGGAGTACTAGCGTAATTCATCGCCGAATGGATAAGCATTTAAGAAAGAAAGCTAAGTGTGGTCGAGGACCATTGGACACTCTTCTTTGATGGATCGTTTACGTTTCAGAGCTCAGGGGCTGGCATTGTACTTAAATCTCCAAAGGACGATGAACTTAGGTATGTTGTTCAATTAAACTTTGAAGCTTCCAAAAATACTGCAGAATACAAAGGACTGGTAAACGGGCTTTGCATAGCTTCATCACTTGGAATCAAACGACTTCTCATGAAAGGGGACTCACAACTAGTCGTAAACCAGGTGCAAAAGGAGTACCAGTGCTCAGACGATAACATGGTGACTTATCTAAACAAGGTGCGAAAGCTTGAGGAAAAGTTCGAAGAGCTAGAAGTAACACACACCAGAAGAAGTGATAACTTTGGTGCGAATAAACTTGCTAGACTCGCTTCTTCTCGAGCACCAGTGCCCATGGGAGTCTTTGTTGAGAAACTCCTCAAACCATCTGTTCTGATAGTTCAACGAACGGATGCTGCCCAACTCGACCAGCAGTCTGTTCAGGTCAGGCAAAACTTGCAGACACGGTAGCTGCGCTACTCGAACGCGAGTCAACTTGGACGACCCCATTCCAAGCCTATCTCGAAGGTTGAGAGGTCCCTGACGATGATGCGTCTACAAAGAAAATTACTTGTAAGTCCAAGCTATACACTTTGGTAGATGACAAGCTCTACCGAAATGGTAGTAACAGAATCTTGATGAAGTGCATCACTCAAAAATAGGACAATAAAATATTATTCGATATTCATGGATGCATGTGTCGTAATCATTACCGCACCTTGGTCGAAAAAGCTTTTCGTCAATGATTCTATTGGCCGACTGCCCTTCAGAATGCTTTCGAGCTGGTCAAAAAGTGCAAAAACTGTCAATTTTTCATAAGGCACACCACTCAACCAGCCCAAGCTCTGCAAATAATTCCTCTTTCTTGGTCTTCCTCTGTCTGGGGTTTAGATATCCTAGGACCATTTTCAAGGGCCCAAAGTGTTTATAAGTTCCTATTCATAGCTATCAACACGTTCACTATGGATCGAGGCCGAACCTGTGGGGAAGATAACCGTCGAAGTGGCTAAGAAGTTCATGAGGAGCATAATTACTCGATTCATAATTCTGTATCGGGTAATTACAGACAACGGTAGCCAGTTCAAAAGTGAGACCTTTATTGCATTTTGTGAAGAATTTAGCATCAAAACTTGTATAGCTTCAGTAGCTCACCCTCAAAGTAACGGTCAAGTTGAGCGCGCCAATGATATAGTCTTGCAGGGTATCAAAACTTGGGTTTTCAACAGGCTAAAGGCCTACTCGAAACAATGAGTGAAAGAGCTTCCCTCGGTACTATGGGTTGTTCGCACCTTGACTAACTAGTCCACCGGTGAAACTCCTTTCTTCTTAGTCTACGGAGCAGAAGCAATGCTCCTGACATAGTTGAAGTATGGATCGCCTCGAGTGGAAAGTTACTCGAAAGAAGGGAAAGAGCAATCAAGAGCGGATGATATCAATTTACTCGAGGAGTACCATGATCGAGAATCCATTTGAGCGGCTAAGTATCAATAAACGTTGCGTAGATATCACAGTCAGAAAGTCTAGCCCAGGAAACTTGCTATTGGGGACCTTGTTTTACGAAATGTGCAGAAACTGGCTCAGTGCCATAAGTTATCACCTAAGTGGGAAGGGTCCTATATAGTAGTCGAAGTAACGTGACCTGGATCAGTACGGCTATCTACTCAAAATGGTAAGATACTCAAAAACTCATGGCACATCGACCAACTCCGGCAGTTCCATTCATAGATAAGGTAAGTCGATTACATTTTGATAAAACTGACTATCCTATTATATATTGTCAACAGAAAGGATTCGCCTAGCTCTTGCAAATAGTGAAGATCCAGCACCTCCAAGAGTTTAGAAATATGTGGACCCCTACTTGCCCTCAAACGAGTCGAGGAATCTCTTTCGTTCCTCTGCGAAGCTGCAGCTGATCACCACGGGGATCAACCATTGACCAGCATAAGGGCTAAGGTAGGTGGCTGAGGCGAAGACCCTATTTGAGCTGCTGACTGGGGCTGACGATGTTGAGAGACCCTCCGCAGGACGTGAAAGTGATATGTCAGTTGTCGATGGACAAGACAACCGCACTTTCTTAACCACTGGAGGCTCAGGGGCTCTATCACTGAAGTCCTCGTTGGCAACCCAGTTGATGATCTCATCAAGATCACTACAATCTTCATTTCCCTCATGTGTGGCTCACGTCGCCGACTTTTGTGTCGCTCGTTCCGTGGCATCAGCGTTGAGGAAATGCTGGAGGTGGTGGGTGAAGGACCGACGACCTCCATCAGACATTCTATTCCTTCTCCTATTAGGATTTTTGATCAATTCCTCCTCGTCGGAGGAAACGATGATGACACCGGGTGGAACCATTGCGAGAGGCCTTGGGGCTAGAGGTCCTACTCCTCCTATTTCTGAACATGGCTTAGGAGATGATGATGGAGTGGAATCCATGGTTTCAAGATCTATGAGTTTCTACTGGGCAATGGGCAGGGAGAAAATGAAGGTGGCGGGGTGAAAATGGACAACCCTGGATGTACCTGATTATAGCTATAGAAACGGGTCATGTTATGGAAACAGTGTCGTCAAGATCCAATAGCGTTGGGCGTGATGGTGAGGCTGCTTCGGTTGCGCGACACGTTGGGCGGAAGTTGAGGCGTTGTTGAGGTGTTATGGCCAGTCTAATCTTTGCAAATAGGGGTGTGGTGTCATTATGACACATGAAAATCAAATGTTGCAGTGAAAACGAGCATGAACGGGAGTGGGTTTTTAATGCTCACCTACCCGACTACTCGATTTTCACTCGATGACCATAACATAATTGATGTCGTTTCCCGGGGGGGTTATACCCTCGAGCATGTGGTTGATAAAAATGAGTTGATGCTTATGCTCTACTCTCTGCTCGATCCAGTCATTGAGCAGAAAGTCGGGGGTTGCGTCATATATTTTTTATGCTTATACTTCACTATTTATTTAACTATCATGTCCATCGGGTATCTTATGATGCTACAGCTCTACTCTCTGTCTTGATTAACACATCAAACAGAGAGTCAAGGGTTACATTGTATACTTTTGATGCTACGGCTTTACTCCCACTCGATCCAATTATCGAGTAGAGAGTCGATGGCTAAATCACATACTTTCGATGGTACAGGTACGTTCTTTCTTACTCTCCGATCGAGTATGTTTTTCTCCTCGACTAGAGAGTCCGGGATTACATAGTAATACCATATTTATTCAGTAAGGATGTACTTTTTGCAAAAAGTTTATTTGTCTTTGCGTCGACTGCTTTGGATAGAATCAGTAGATGCATGTGTTGGGTTGATTATGGACAACTATACCTAATAAGGTATAACGGCATAAGAGATTGTCAGACATCTCATGCTGTCGGTGACATGGGAACCAGGGGTCCCCGAGTCCCGAGGCTAGGACAACAGAATGCCACGTAGCGCCTCCCTTTGGGGACCATCTCCCCGAGGCCTGAGAAGACTCAGTTTCGGGAGGGGTGCTCGGGGCCATGAACAGTGGTCCCCGAGTACCCGTAGTTCCTCGAGGGCCCGGGAAGACACAGTTCCAGGAGGGGTGCTTGGGGCCATGAACAGTGGTCCCCGAGTACCCGTAGTTCCCTGAGGACCCGAGAAGGCACCGTCCCAGGAGAGGGCGCTCGGGGCCATGAACAGTGGCCCCCGAGCACCTGGAGTTCCCCGAGAACCGAGAAGAGACGTATCCGGGAGAGGGCGCTCGGGGCTATGAACAGTAGTCCCCGAGCACCCAGAGTTCCCCGAGGACCTGAGAAGCCCCTTGTCGGTGGACCCCATAAGGGCTCAGCGGTGAGGTGTCAATTGGTGAGAGGCCCGATGCTGCATTTAAAGAGGGAGCATGGCATGTCACTTCCAACCACTCCCCCCCCCCACGCCTGTTGTCAGTCCCTACCACCGCCTAGCAGGGAGGCGTGGGGACATTTAATGGGACGGGTCCCATCGCACATAACCCTGCGCGGCTTGGAGATATCGTCGCTGGCCTCGAGGCATATCGCTTGCCGCCCTGCTGTGTCATACCTGCTCTGACCAGGCGGGCACGCGGGGTTGCTCGGCGGCTGCCCGGTGGGCCCCCCCTGCTGCACCCGCTAAAAGGTGGCGTAATGGGCGACAGGACTGGCCAAGGGCGCATTTTCAACCTCCTGTAACATCAAACTGCCACCCCATGATGGTTGCTTTCCATTTATGACTCATGGGGACTCGTGCCCTCCTTTCTAGGCACGCCAAGCCTCCCCCGACGGGATAAAAAGGGGGGGGTGCACCCCGGAGAAGAGGGAGGTGAAGACAAGTTTTAGAAGTTGAACAAGCCAAAGCACGCGAGTTTGAGAAGCGGAGCAGAGGTTCACCAATCTCGAAGTAAGACCTAAGCTCTAGACTTAGACAAAAACCTTGTAACACAAGAGATCCAGAGAAAGACATTCCCAGAGCATTAATAGCATACACACGGGAGTAGGGTATTACGCTCCGTGCGGCCCGAACCTGTCTAAAATCCCTCGAGCATTTACTCCCACTAGCATCCGATCATCCTGCCTACATCTCATATACTCGCATTAAATCCACGTACAAGGTAGATTCAGAATCATCCCCCCGGCCGAATCTCAAAGGGGGTCCCTCAAGATCCCCGCTTGAGGTGTTCATCCTCCGATACATGCCTAACGGCTAATAAGGTTATGAAGTTCTAGTCGATTCTATGTGTGTCTCTATCGAGTTCATGTTTGTGTGCTGGTCAAAGCGCATGCCGATGAAAATTTAAATGATTATCATGTTATTCCTGTATCTAGTTTTATACTAGTCTTTTTTTCGTTATTATGGTTGCTTCGAGTGGTTACTCAAAGGCCAACATATCTAATCATCTATCTATTTAAGTTTTTAGGCATTAACGAACAACTAATCAGCAAATCTCGAGGATGGTCTAAGCGCCTTACTAATCAGTATTTGCATCTACTTGTGCTAACTCAATTTCATCGATAAGGAAATAGCAAGAAGTGGCATAATAGACAAGCAAAATATCAGTAATGTTTGCAGACATCCCCAAGTCATGAAGTTTCAAATGTTTTCGAATCAAGCTTGATCGGAAGGATTACCCTTGCTTTTTTCGTCAGATAGGCTGAGCCCCAAGGACCCAACGAAAGCAGGTATCTATGTCTCAATGCTAATCATAATTTATGTTGCCTCCTGTTCTGAGCATCCGAATCCCTCTGTCACCATCGAGGTGTTAAGATTGGGATCGTAACTCTTGAGGAGACCAAGCATCGTCTTGGCGTTGATGGAGGCTAACTGATTCATGTGGTCGAGGGTATGTTCCCTCAGTTCTTGAAGTGTTGAAGTCGTTGCATCTCGAGCCATTTTTGCTTTCTTCAAAGCCTCAGTTATAGTGTCTAGATCAGTTTTTGCTTTCTTCAAAGCCTCAGCTATGGTTTCCCTATTAGCTTTCACTTTCATCGATGCTTCTTTGAGTCTCGCAAGGTATTTATCCTTAATGGTTTTCATTGCATCATCCGAGAAAACAATCAAAGGCAATTATCATTAGTGACTCGTTGTTCAAATCACATACTAGTGATTAGCGAGTAAAACTGACCTTCAGTCCTCTTTTGTTGAGTGGTTAGCTCACCATCCTTCTTCTCGAGAGTTTTCTGGTAGCTCATGGGGTCGATCGCCAGAAGCTGGGCCGTGGCAACTTCTGCTTGGGTGCAAATAGCCTCGAGGTAAGATTTCATTGCCAGCCATTGATCAACTGCCGGTGGGCTTGCAGGAGCCTCGGATGCATCGAGCCTCAGGCTTGGTTCAAGAGCATTTGCTGAAGTTTTCTCTGCTTGAAGAGGTGGAAGTGGTGCATCAGAAGAAGCCAGAATCGACTGGCTAGCTGGGCCGCTTATTTCCTTCTCCTTCTACTTCTCTCGGCCTAGCAACCTGCCATCGACTTGCTAAGAAATAGGAAGGAAGATCTAACCTTGTGGCGACTGGGATACGAGCGAAAACACTCGACTTCTACCTTTTGATGGTAACTTTCTTCTTCATCATACCAGCAGCTGGTACCGGTTGTGTTAGAGGGGCCATTTGGGGGACCGATGAAGCCAAAGATATCATTGCCTGCAAGAAACCAGCCCATAATGATTCATCATCATTCTGGATTCATCGAGCCATTGCTTAAAAAAATGACCAATGTGAGGAGGGCAACACGATAAAGGTTAATTTTCTTACCGAGTCATTAGACGTGTCGGTTACTCGAGGAGGCAATCAAGGAGTGGCTCCAACTATCTCCTATAGAAAGGCCACCCATACAGAGCAAACATTAGTATGCAAGTGCTCGATAGGTAGAGTAGTGACTAAACAATCACTTGACCTTAGTACTGGTTGTTTTCTTTTATGTGAGTACTTGAGGGGCACCGAACATATAGCAGAGATGATCTCTTGGATTGAAGAGATCCTTCGGCCCCTAGATCAGCTGGCGTTTTCCCCTTGTCGCCGGTTCCATAAGAGGAAGTGTCATCAAGGTCAAGGACCTTAGTCGTGAGGATGTGCTCTTGATGAAAGATTAGGGCCTAGAATTAGAAAGTCGAATCAGGTTGAATAATTAGTAATCAGCACTGCTCTCTTACTTGAGAAATCCTTACCTCTGGTCGATGATTTGAAAGGGAGTAGGGCTGCACAGAGCATTCTTGTGCTTACTTAGAAAAGAGTTTGCTCAATCGAGCAGCAATATCTGGAGGAGACAGAGCTATAAAAAGGTAAGGTCAGTCGAAAGAGCTTGACTGTGATAACAGAAGCCGCAAATTACTATATAAATCTTACCTCTGACCGCATCTTTGGAGCTATCGCTGTCTCCAACATATTCCCAAGCGAAGTGATCCCTTGTTTTTAAGGGGCTTAGCCTTTGACTAATAAAGTCTTTGGCTCTGTGCCACCTGGTTAAGCCACTTTGTCTAAGTTCATCAATCATCGTGACGTAGTAGGTGGTGTGGTTTGATTCGCGGTGCTTCTTCAAACATGATGGATTTTGTAGGGGAAAGAGGCCTCTATAGACTAAGGGGGAGCGGACTGGGCCAGGGTTGGAGATATAAAGCCAGTGTTTTTTCTAGTCCTTTTGACAAGAGGAGATTAAAGCAATAGGGATATATGAGTTTTTCAATCCAGATCGTAGCTAGAAACCACAACCTCCAACACACTTGTTCTCCTTGTTCCTCTTTAGATGACAAAAAT
Organism: Phragmites australis; assembly: GCF_958298935.1. Classification (NCBI taxonomy): domain Eukaryota; kingdom Viridiplantae; phylum Streptophyta; class Magnoliopsida; order Poales; family Poaceae; genus Phragmites; species Phragmites australis. Next base: position 44,633,259 of record NC_084922.1, on the reverse strand, counting down.
ACTGGAACAGATTCAAACTCAACTCGATACCAAGGAAGGCCTCGCAAAGATGAACAAAGACACTAAGTATAGTGATGGAGTTTGGATTTAAGTGGTGGAGCTCAATTTGATACCAGTCAAGTACATTGAGAAGAAACTTAGAAGGGGGAACATTGAATCCATATCGGAAGAAGGATTCAAAAACCACAATCTCGTAGTCGAATCGGCAAGATGGGATTTCCTCACCGGATGCATGTCTCCAGTCGACCAGTTCGTGATGAGGCACTATCCCTTCAACTTCAAGCACCTTTAGCATCGATTCTTGCATCGACGAAATCATCTAGACTTCAATCAGGTGCTTCATATCATCTATATGCTCGGGGGAGGCGCCAGTGGTCCTCGCATCGGGTTGCTTCTCTGACGAAGAAGGAGTAGAGGTCTTTGCAGGGGAGCTGGAATCCGTGAGTTCAAGTCGTCCGGCGGCAGCGCATGTTTGGGCGGAGAAAGATGGAAGCTTGTGAGAGAAGGTCGAGGGCAGGAGCGAGAAAGAATTGCTACAGTCTAGGTTCGTACAGATAAATAGCCAGAAGTTTATTGCCTTTTTGGTAACCACCCCCTGTCTCTATGGCGCCTTGTTCAGCATGAAAAATAGGATAATGGCGTTGTGCGAATCTCTACACACCCATCTGAATGCATTAAATGTGCATATACCTAACGTTCAAATTTTGAAGGTTTTTAACTCTACTCGGAGTCGGGTATCAATCAGTCGAGGTTTAGTCCTCTTTTCGAGTCTCGAGTGCGGTTAACAACAGGGCACTTGACCCAATTGTGTTTCCACTCGATACTTGAAACATTATCTGTTTTCTACTTGATTCTTTCGACTGCAAGCTTGCTCCACCTTACTCAACTAGGTGTAGACTTGGCAGTACTCGAGTGGGCACTTGTAAAAACTTTTCCTCCTAAGTAGAGTTAGGGAGCTACTGTCAAATATCTAAATATAGGGTATATATGCATAAGAAGTATACTATATATGGACAGGTATACCATGCACATGTATAATAACTCTGGCTACTACGGAACCGAATCTGCGGTACCTGGTACACTCAGAATTCTAGAAGACATATACTAGGAATGTTTCGATTGGTTGCCCAACTCAAGAATGACTAGTATACAAATCGGATTCATCTGCTTTATCTTAGCAGACAAGATGGAGTACTCTCTATCGACTACGGCTGGATAGGAGACGACATATCTACACTATATAAAGCGTGGATCCAATCCCCCGAAGAAAAAAGGAGAGGAGGGGAGAAAACTCACGCATTTGCAACTCGATGCAAACACCAAGACCATAAGAAATACTCGGTGACTTCAGTTCTAGATTAGCTTAGATCTGATATGCTCCTTGTAATATGTCTAGCTACATTGCTTGTACTCGAGAGAATACATATACGTCATCATCCATACAGGACGTGAGATATTACTCTAACCGGGGGGTCCGAACCTGTCTACATCGTGTGTCTCGCTTTGTGTCTAATCTCTGATCTCGAAGGTACCTCAGTCAATTACGGACATATTATCAGGAACCAATCTTCAACAACCGGAAACGGGGTCAACACCATGTTCTACGATCCCGGGTCGAGCAACCCGAATCGCAGATCTAGGATGGCGTGGGGTCACAGCAGGGATGCTGCCAGGATGCCACATGGGAAGTGGGAAGACGAGGAGAGGATGTGGAGAGGGATGAGATGGATTTGACCTTATCTGTATCCATTGTAGGACCTCGCCGCAGCCGTCACAGGTCCTTGCAGGTTGCCGCCGCCGCTGCTAGTCCTTTTGTCCCCACCCTCGTACATCACCATTGAATGTCTTTCCTGCCGCCAGGGTTGAGCTGCTCGTTCTTGAGGGAGATAAGGCATGAGAGATGTAGAGATTGGGGAGGATGAAGCTGTTGTTGCTTTGGAATCGTGGATTAGAGGCGACGGCGGCGGCTGCGTGCATCAGAGCGCTGGGAAGGGGATGGAATCCTAGAAGGGCCTAGGACGAGACGGGTTGAGGGAGTTATGAGGGTGCTATAGTGTGCTATTGGACTTTTCTATTGGCTGGATTGTGGGCTGAAAGGCTAACTGTGGGCTGAAGTCTTTAGTTGGACGGTTGGTTATCGGCTTGCTATGTATGATGATATCTATGTAAAACCATGCCTACGACCCAAGTTATCGACCCTAGTGAACCAGGGTCGTCCACCCATGTTACGAACTATCATTATGAACAACAGTAGTCCTTCGATCCATATTTTTTGCGCATCCATGACCCCCGTCTCTCGACCCCGTTCCTCGATCTCGTTGACTCGAAATTCTGGTGACTACAGTTACATCCTTTAGTGTATTGTCCTTGCCCTGTCCTGTTGCTATCTGTGTTTATTGTGTTACAGGAGCTTTTATTTGCCTCCACCCGACACCTATTTGTATATAGACTGCACAAGCAGCTAAATACTCCAGTTCAGACACGTAACAGAGATTTATATGTTTCCTGCCTTGGTCGTCAGGGTTAGGTCCCGAGGTTCCATAGGCATTTTGGTGAGCAAAACCTCTAATACATAAAGCCTACTCTTAGAGTGCTGGACCAAGCAAAGCCTAGTGAATTGCTACGTACTCCACGGATTGCTTCTTTGCTGATGCCTGAATCGGACGATTGGCACCTAATCCTTTGTCATCTCTTCGTTCAGGTCTTAAGATTAGGCATGATGGTAATTTAGTCTTTTGAGCTGCTGCTCATTGTATACAGGTTTTTACAACCTTTTGGATGATGTGAGTTGCAGAAACGTCTGTCGGTTGTCACCAACTGATGGACCCTACTCTGAATTGTAGGATATATGTTAATATGTGTGCTGATGTGAAGATTCTGTCCGTCATGGGGTCCGCCATGGATGCTGATTGGAAACAGCTCGATGCATTGAAAAATTATGGGGTTTGTTAGGATCTAGATTAGATGATGGTGTTTTGGTGTGATTGGATTAGCTTTCGGTCTTGCCAGCCCCTGCATGATATGATGTCCACAGATTCGTCCTGCCTGTGTTGCATGTGCTAGTTTCGGTGTAGCATCGGCACCCACGCTCAAGCTTAGTAGCTACTAGGATCCGGATCACGAGAGTTTCTTCTCTGGCTCAGTGTTCGCCATATTTCGTTCACTTGCTGTGGACTTTGTATTGGCATTTTGTGACGATTTGTTGATCAGGGCACTAGCACCAATTTTGGGACACTGACAACGATATTTGAAGAAACAGTAGCCAGTCCAGTTCATCTCCTTCCTTCGGTGCAAAGCCTTTGCCTTGTCTCCTCGATTTCAGAGACCTTCCTACGGCGTCATCTCTGATTTCTGCGGCGATGTGGATAGCGACGAGTCGTAGAAGAAGGCCGGAGGGAGGCGGTTTCTGACGCTCGCAGCGAAAACCAACAAACGTCGCCGACCGCCGACCTGTCGGTCCTGCCTGGGGAGCCGGGACCAGCTACTGCAGCCGCACCGTGCTGACGGCTGCGGAGAGCTTCGAGTTTGTAGGATCTTGGTTACTACACAGTGAATAAATGTTTTAATAATTTTTTAAATTGATAATCTTCTATTTAATCACCTAACGTATTTTAAAACCTTAACAGAAATAAAAATATTAGAAAAACTATTTAAAAAAAATTCGAGATAACATACCTCCATTAATAATATATAATATATATGTACTCCATTTAAAATCATTTTATATATCTTTGTGCATAAAAACTCTTACAACTTTAAATCAACATGAGCTATCTAGAGAAGAAAACTCCAAATTAATGGAATAGAGGTAAGAGAATTCAATACCTTAACAAAGAGAATGACTTCACAAGGTGCTAAAATTTCAGCTCAAAAGCCAAAACTAAAATTGCATCTAAAAGAAAATACTTGCAATATAATACTGAGCCAATAGAATGAGACTAGAAGGAGATGAACTCAAACATGAGAGAAATTTTGCACTTCATTTCAACAAGAGATCAGTCCTATTTTAGATAAATTATAAATTATTTTTCTCTCACAAAAACTCTAACAGTTACAGAGGCTAAACATATCCTCTTCTCTCCTTTAAAATTGTAGCTCTCAAGCATAAATGGCTAGCTCACCCTCTCCCAACAGTCATACCCCTCTATTTATAGGTCTTAGGAGCTTCCTTCGATACCAAGTTTACTTGTTCTCAAAATACCTCTCACTTACAATGATCTTCTACCTACCTCCGAGGTATTTTGGTCTATTTTTTACTCTATCCATCGAATGATCTTAACCTCTTCATGACTTAGCTTCGCCTCGACGCTACCTTCGCGATAATGTCACACGCACTTCACCCTTCCACAGTTTAAGGCTAAACCGCGAAACCGCCTCGCACGCTCCTCAAAGCGTGACTTACAACTGCTTGCTTAGACCTCAAACAAGCATCCCGATATCGATGCGTGTACTCCATCTTGCAATCTTAACCGTCGGCAAGTCTCTTCCGCTCCAGATCCCTCGGAACGCCTTGTCACTTGCATCGGCATCCCCTTCGCATGACTTTATCAACACGCCGTTTTCATCCTTCCTTTCAAGCTTTGCTTGACCTCTAGGTGCACAGCTAGGATCACCCTCGACTCCGTCTGGACTCCTTGATCATCCGGCACCAAACTCCCTGCTTGATCCTGATCATCTCGCTGTCGACCGTCAAGTTGCATCAATCACCTACACAACATTAGACAAGCAAAACATGTGTCTCCAAACCTCCAAAAACTTCTCCAATTAGCCCGACATCAAAATCCCTGTTGAATGACCAAAACCATGAAAAAATATGAATACCAGATGATCCAGAATGTATAGCCCTAGAACACCGGATCATCCGATGGGTACAATGATTCTTTCTCACATCTTAGAAAACCTTCCGGTGAGTACAAGGTCCATCACTAGATCATTCGATGAGTACAACTGCACTAGACCTTATTTTGCAACAACTCTATCACATCGAACCATCTGGTGTGTAGAACCACTTCGGTACTAAAAACCTGCATCTGTGTTAAATGCTCCGATATATACTCCAGTGCTCATAGTCCAATCCCCGGACAATCCAATGCACATTTTCAACATTGGCACTAAGAATTATTCTCTACTAGAAATGCTTCAGCACTCTCTGAGCTCTATCACCGAACCATCCAGTGAATTGATCTTCATTTTCCTCCCTACGCTAAAATGCTCCTGTGCTCACACTTTCCACACAACAGACTATCCGCTGATGTCAAAAATCCCCTCACTGAACTATCCAGTGAGTGTAAACTTCCTGCACCTGAGACAGAAAATCCAACTCCAATTTTGGTTAGCCATAATCATAATCACGCACAAACATG